>NC_056731.1:1919581968-1919936968 GCF_019279795.1 Protopterus annectens
GGTACCAGTTGTGATTTCTTTTCGTTTACTGTGTACCCTAGGCAAGTTAGAAGCCTTTTCACAAACACCAGGTGTCGAAGAAGAGTGTCCTTGTTCTCTGCTTGAATGAGACAGTTGTCCAAGTAAGGATATATTTGTATACGTCTTTGTCTGCAAAATGCAATTACTGGTGCCAGGCACTTTGTAAAGATCCTGGGTGCAATAGATAAGCCAAAGGGCAGTGCAGAGAACTGATAATGCATTAAGCCAGCCTTGAATCTGAGGCATCTTCTGCAGGTCTAGGTCTATAGTCACAAACCAAGCATTCTTGCCCAGCATGGGCAGAAGCTGCTGCAAAGTCAGCATTTTGAAATGTCCAGGTATGTGTTCAAAATTGATAAATCCAGAATTGGCCACCAGGCCTTGTCCTTTCTGGGTACCAAGAACAGTCTTGAGTAAAAACCTTGTCCTTTTTCCTGTTCTGGTACTGTCTGAATGGCCCCCATATCCATGAGGGACGTAACCTGTTTCTGTGCCTCTGCCCATTGATTTTTTGGCAGATCTGGCCAATCATTTGCCATTGGCAGGGTGTGGAAATGGAATCTGTATCCCTGTGATACGATATTTAGTACCCACTTGTCCTGGGTTATTAACTGCCACTTTTGAGCAAAAAGTGCTATTTTCTCCCTATGGGTGCTGCCAAAAGGTAAGTGCTTGGTGTAGGCAGAGGGAAGTAATTGGGATTGCCTTCTGTAGGTTTGCGCTTTATCTCCTCCAGATTTGGAGGTGGAAGTGCCCCATTGCTTTGACCTGTATGAATCTTGCGCCTGGTATCTGGAACCCTTAGGGCATCTGGATTTGCCCCTTTGAGCTCTGCCTGACACAAGAAAGGACCAATTTTTTGTACGCCAGTGTCTACTGAATCTTGGTGGCTGCACTTGTAAGATGTCTTTAACAGTTTGCATAGACTTAGCTTTGTCTTCCATTTTCTTTAAAACCTCTTCTGCCTTAATACCAAACAGAGAATCATGCTGTAAAGGTGCATCTAGCAATTTAGCTTTAACATGATCAGGCAAATTTTGTTCCTTTAACCAGGCATGCCTTCTAATCACAGATCCAGTAACTGCGGCCCTGCAAGAGGCCTCTAAGGAATCAAAACCACATTGCAAAGTATGTTTTCCAATTTGTTCAGCTGCATGCAATAATTCCTGCAACTCTATTTTCTGCACATTCTGAAATCATCATAATTTTCTGTTTCAGCAATCCCATAACATGTTGTTGGTATTTAAGCATATGAAATTGACAGTTTAAGGCCCCGCTTGCCAAGGTTGCAGATGTATAAACCTTTTTTCCCCATCTGTCCAGTGCCCTTCAATCTCTGTCAGAGGGGGTAGGATTTTTTGCTGTTGAGGCCTTAACTCCCTTTGGACCCTGTGAAATAGTTTCAGGATCAGCAACAGGGCTTCTAAATAAAAAAAATTGTGCGAGTCAGGGACCCTGTAATATCTGTCAGGCTTACTGGGAGCCGGAGGTAAGGAGTCAGGGCTCAAACTTGACTCCGAAAACACATCATCCACAATGTCTAAAACAGGGGGAATAGCTTAAGGCCTGTGTTGGGGGAGAAGAAGGAAATCCCTGAATCTCTTTTTTGATTCTGAGAAGTCTTGACTCTCCCAGTGAAAAAGCTCCCTCAAAGGATGCAAGGTTTCTCCAAATGAATAATCCTCAGGAGGATATACAGAAGGAATAGACTCCTCAGCATCAGAATCCTCATAGGGAGGTATAGATAATTCCTGATCAGAAGAGGAATCAGAAGAAATAGAAACCTGATCTGAAGATTCATAATCAGTGTCTTGCCTAGGCCTCTTATCAGGAGGGGGATGGGTACCCCTGATCAAGGTAATAAGGTCTTCAGCCATTTTGATCATCTGTTTTTTAGGCATAGAGGCCTGTGCACGTGGCTCATGCGTCAGCTTTTTAGTCTTAGAAGTTGCTTTTGTCTTTTGTTTTGCAGCTGTCGTCGGTTTGATATACAAATGTTGTGGTCTGAATACACCCTCAGAAGCCGGTGCCTGCTCAGTGGCTCTGGACCCATTCGAGGGAGATACATCCATCGGTCCAATACCCTCAGTATCTTGCGGCATGCCAGACTCCACATGGGTGCCGGTAGAGGCCTGCGACTTGAAGGTAGCGAGTATCAGGGGCTGCGAAAGTGCCTCACTGAGTACCGGTGAACCGGCGACTGGCTTAGGAGAAGCTTAGTCATCGGTTTTGGGTCTCGACTGCCTTTCTCTGTCCTTTTCTTTGCGTTTTTTTATGTACTCCGGGTAGTCGGATTGCTATCAGACGACATTTCTGGGTAGTTAAATCTGTTTCCAAAGTACTTTGATGCAAAAATATACAGACGCTTAACAGTGTGTTGGTTAAATCTAGCACAAAACCGACAACCAGGCATGTTGTGATCAGGGCCTAGGCAAGGAATACAGTAAAAATGGAAATCCTTATGAGGTATTTGCTTCCCACAAGTAATACAATTATTAACTTTTTCTGACATCGGTTAAAAGCAAGAAAAAAGTTTTCCCAACGGGGTACTTGGCTTTAGTGAAGACTTCGGTCTGAAATTCAAATTCGAATATTTCAGTAGTCGGCCGACCGGCACTTGCGAAATGCTTCTGCTTCAGGCACCGCACGGCAAAAGACTAAAGAAAATGGCATCCGCTGCATGTTTTATACCCCTGATGACCTGACGTCATGGAAGAAAAGACAGCAACCGACGCAGGACCCAAGACTTTGGAATTCAGGCCTACTGAAGGCAACCTGCCAGCAGATTACCCAAATGTAATGACTGCAACAGTGAAACACAAAGAACATCAGGACGTGCTGGAGGGATAGATTCCTGTCCCAGAGACTTCCCATGCTTTGGAACAAGATTCCAATCTACATTAGGCAGAGCTCCTCACTAACACTCTTCAAGAGAAACATTGATGAGTGGATGGGAAACAAAGTTCACCCCGGGGATCACTTCAGTGGCTCTGCTGGACAGAGGCACAGGGAACTAATCTAAGGGGGCAGCAAAAGCCAACACATTCTGGCTAGGCTTATAAATGCCTTTGGGCAGACAGCCTAGTACGTACCTATGAACCTATGAAATCTGAGTCTTTCAAATCCATTATTTTTATAAAGGAACTTTTTGAAGTTCTGTCTCCAAATCTGAGTTTTATTCTTTTTATAAATGCTTTGTACATGGAACATAATGGTAGTTATGAAAGAGTAGGTTTGTCCTCGGTAACTTGCAGAACTTAGGATAACAGACATTAGGACAGCTCAGGAAACTAATATTTCCCAGGATGTTGTGTACCCACTCATCCCAAAATGTACTATGTAGCTCCAGAATTTAGGTTAACAGTGCTAAGAAATGTATACAAGAGACGCACAAATCCTTCTTCTCCAAGATGGAGATGATGGGTAGGGATGTTACCACAGACGGACCCTATTCTTCCAGATCTAGCAGTATGATGAGAACATAACTTGTATGATAAAAGTAAAGCTATCCTCAGTAAATCATAAGATAAGAGTTCCAGGCTCTTCCCACTGGATAGTCGCCTTAAAAGAATAAAGTCTTGATAAGAGTAGCCAAAAAGGAGGATCCAGATAAAAGATTAATTTTATAACACTTTTAAAGGCTTTGCTAGAAGAGCATGTAGATGCTGCACAAATGCCATTAAGTGCTGCATTTTTGAAAAATATTACTAAGGTAGCTAGAGGTCTTGTAAAATAAGCTATAGTGACTTGTAAGAACAGTAAGCTTTTATTAAAAGTGAAATTCAACATGCTCAGAGAACCATCTGGAAACAGTAATATTTTGGCACAATATTTGGAAGATAATGAAATAAAAATTTGGATGTTTGTTTATGGATTTGGTTCTGTCAACAAAATATCTCAACAGGTGATGAGTAACTATGTGGTGTAACAAGTGTTCTGCAGATTATGAATAAGAAGGAATAAATACAGGCAAATAAATGTAAAAAATTTAGATTTTTTTTACCTACTGTTCTTCTTGCCTTAGTCACAAACAAGCTCCTCTATCTCTACTGCCCAATACAGCCCACGCATTCCTGCAGGAGATGAAATACAAGCAGCAGGGAGAGGTGTCATCACCTAACACCAGGGGATGTTGTGATTTTTAAAGACCTAATCCATCTGGCCATGCCCACTAACCACCCAGGATATCAGGACAGCATGTCACTTGCTTCAGGGAGTAATGTAACCCCTCAGGACTGTAATGCCCACTTAAAGCCAGCAGTCCCACTGGATCTCCACTCTCTACCACAGAGTCCACAGTGGGAATGCGCGTGGACATCTGATCCTCCCTCTACCACACACAGGTGCACCAGCAAAGTTGCATCACTCCCACCTAACACCCCAGATACGAGATCCAGCAGGTGCTTGAGCTGCTATTCAAACTTGTGTCACGTGGTTCATAGTCAGAACTTTAAACGTCTATGTCAGTGACAAAGGCATAAATGTAATGATTTAGATTTGACTCATATCTTCTGGCAAAAAGGTAGTACTTGTGTTAGAAATACTCTCTTTATGAAATATCAGGTAAGGAGGTTCAGTAGAAAGAACATGACGCTCTGAAATCTCTCTGGAAGATGCAATGGCTACAAAGAAGAGTTTTCTGAGTAAAAAATAAGGTTTGCCCAAGTTGCAGGTCTGAAAGCAGTTTAAGTAATCTATTTGAGAGCAAAATGCAAGCTCTGCAGAGGTGACAAATTTCATAAAGGAGGCTTCAACTAAAAGGAGTCTCTGAGGAAGGCCTTGCATATTTACTGCAAAGCAAATGCATTTGAATCTTGGCCTTGAAGAAAGTTGGAAATGGCAGCCAAAGGCAGTTTAATGGATGAGATAACCAAGATCAGTTTCAAAAAAAATTAACAAGACAGTCCAGGACAAAAACAATAGGAACAGAAAAGGACCCAAGTTCCTGACATTAACCCCCTACAGACACACAGACACACACAAAAATCCAGTTACCCTATGTGGAAAAATACTGAAGTCAACATATTTTGTATTCTGTATTTAAAGGGTTAAGCAGAAAAATGTTCACTGCGTGCAAACTGAAATGTTCTGGAAAATGTTGATCACTGAGGAATGCAGGAGTTAATCTTAAACTACTGATAAGGAAGTTAATGGTGCAAGAATAACTGTGGTACTGGCTGGTAAAAACAAGTAATCAAACTATCAATTTTAATGAAAGTCCTCTGTGCTACGTGTATGTACGTGCAGGAGGGTCTATATAAGGAGAACTTAAAGTACAAGTAGCCAGACTGCTGGCATATTACTATCATGTAGCAGATCTCCATGCATGTAAAATAAAGCTGGTTTACTTGCTTACAAGAACTTGGTGTGATTCTTCCAGAATATGTTAGAAGAGTAAAATCTTTCGACATAACTGGCCAATGTGGCGGCCCTGCACCGCTTAATCGAACAAAGAGAGGCTGAAAACCTGCGCAGGTGGAGAGAAATCAGGCTCTCCTCGAATGAAAGACCTCCAACTGAAACAGGTTGAAATTAGAGGCCAGTCACTCTTTCCAGATTCAATCCGTGAGGTGGCAGCGAAACAGGGCGGAGGAATCACAAAGGTAAGCAAAAAGAAAAGCTATTTTTGTTGTTTCTGATTGGAATTTTTGTCTAAATTTTAAGGGACTAGTCAAGGGAGAAATTGAATTTTCTCAAAGTATAAGGGTATATGTGAATAGATTCCATATACAAGAGATCTCAGGAACAGGAATAGTTTCTCGTAAGAGAAATGGGAACAGGAACCAGTTCGCCAAAGGCTTGACAAAACTGAAGATGAAAAGTTTATGTTTGATTTACACCCAAAGAATGTAAAGTATTTAGATAAATGGAAAAAGAACATGGGTTTAGTGGATGTTTAAATAAGTCAGAATGTCAAAATCTAGTAAGATTACTGCAAACAGGCAGGAAATAAGACAAGGAAGCAAAAGAAGGTAGGGATTCCCCAGGCACAGAAATGGCTGGAGGAAGCAAATAAAAAAACATAAGGAACAAAATTTGAAAAAAGGGTGTGGTAATTCAAGTGAAAAAGATGTGTACTTTGTTCAAAAGGAAGATAATGAAACTTCCATAGTCAGTCGTAGTCACCAGAATCCCTCGGCCCCTCCCATCCAGTATCCAGACCCTGCACAGGTTATTGAGGTGCCCCCCGACCAGGACCCACCGCAATACCAGGCTTCGGTGAGTGTCCCCCCCACGCCACGTATTATATTACAGAGAGAGCCTGCCAACACTCTTGACTTACGCAGCGGAAGTATTAGGAGAAAAGGGGACTGGAAAATTAAGGAAAAGGTAGATCAGGAAGGAGAGGAATACCCACTGATAGAAGTGGCAAATCCTCAAGCGGGCGCAGAAGGCGAGGGTCCTACCATATTGGTCTACCGACCGTGGACCCGTGATGATATCCGAAAAGCGGTAGAGGGGATTCCCCATCCAAAAGTAGATATGCGTAAATTCCGTACAGACGTAGGGGGCATGAGAATGAGTTATAGATTAAACGCTGTAGAATTTAAACAAGTAATAAGGCAAATCCTAGGACCTGATTGGCACCTTATTTGCGGAACTTGGAACCCCCTGTTACCAGAGGAAGGGGGAGCCTTGCCGTTTAACTCCGAAGTGTGTAGAACCAGAATAAAGACTCTCCTAGATAAAATAGAAGAACATTGGAAGCCCAAAGCAGATTGGACTTGCATTAATCAATGCGTTCAATCAGATGACGAAACCGTAGACAATTATCTACATCGTCTCACACAATGTTTTGATGCTCATAGTGGGTTGATTAAGGCAGAAAATCAGGCCAATGACTCGCCCTATGAACAGCAACTGAAAAATGCATTCCTAAAGGGCTGCAAGACAGCCATTGGTAACTTTATACAAAAGCATATGATCACACACAGGACAGCGCCTACAGCCCCTTATGGATTATGCTAGACATGCTGAGAAATACCTGAAGGAAAAAAAATAAAAAGCCCAGACTTTTACAGTTAGTGAAGATGGAACTTTAATGTTAGTTCAAGGTTCCGCAAATCGCGGAAGAGGGCGTGGCAGGGGAAGAGGACGAGGACGGGAGGCATAAGTCATTCTGAGGATTTCGAGGGTAGGCAAAAGAGGGGAGTGTTTTAAGTGCGGTAAGAAAGGACATTTCGCCAGAGATTGCAGAGGACCGGAGAAACCGATGGTTGCTTCGGTGGTACCGCATGACTATATGATGGTCAAAAAGACGTAGATGGAGGGTATGAGGAAGAAGAAGAAAGTGAGAATGGGGAAGTAGGTACAAGTGAAGACGATGGGTGGGGACAGGAAATGGCAAAAAATGAGAAATATCAAATGGTAAATCTAACAGCACTAGCATCAACTATGCAATTGGAATCCCAACCAGTGATCACATTGCAAGTTGAGGGCCGAGACATAGAATTTCTTTGTGACTCAGGGGCTTCTCGAACGTTAGTCAGAAGCACTGCCATATCATCCGATGTTACCTCGGATGAATATGTGCTTGTAAAAGCAGCAAATTGTCGTATTTACAAAGAGCCATTGTCCAAACCTCTGTGGTTTACCGACCCAGAGACGAACCAAACCATACGGTTCCGAGTAATAATTTCAGAAATCTGCCCAGTACATTTACTAGGAAGAGATTTAATGCAAGTGTTCGGTATAGCAGCCGTCCCAACCTCCACGGGGATGGTGGCGAGGAGAATAGAACTAAATAGTGCAATGCTATTAGAGGGGCAGGGAGATCTACATTACTGGTATAGTAATGATTTGATAGAGACAGGCCCCCAGAGTGTAGTGACGGCTCTTACAAATTTGGCATTAAGCAAATACGGCATAACAAATCCGAAGGTGTCAGATCCATTACATTGCACAATGTATTACAGAAGATGTGCCGGACCTGATTTAGAATACGAAAAGAAATTTCTTAGTTTTAAAGTCACCAAACTAGTATTGCATAGCCTTTTTTGGGACACACTAGGTAATTCTGCAGTCACATGTAGCCTTACAAGGGATATGCAGCTGCTGTATAAGAATGAATTAACCACACATATTTCAGTCACGGAGGGTGAAGAAATGTCATGGTACCTCGTGGGTAAGAAAATAACTGAATGGGTAGGATGGACACCAGAACAGTTGGCAGGTAAGGGCATTCAGGTTCAAAAACTTAACTGGGTTACACAAGCCAGACCGACCGTGCACCTCAGGGAAGACAAACCGATACAATCCCCTGGGACATTATGACTATGTCTCCTTACCCCCATGAAAGAATCTCAATTGCAGATGATTCCAAACTCATTATGGTCGCAGGGTCAGCACGATATCGGACTGATTAGAACGGAAGGACAGGTAAAGATTACACCCAAGTCAGAATTTAGACCTCATAAACGGCAGTATCCCTTGAGCAGAAAGGCAGAGGAGGGCATTTTACCGGTAATCACAGCACTTTTGAAAGCTGGAGTATTAATTCTGTGCACAGACTCACCGTAATACGCCCTTATTTCCAGTAAAAACCGGATGGGACATGGAGGATGGTACAAGACTTACAGGCAATAAATGCCGCGGTGGTACCTCGGGCCCCATAGTCCCGGATCCGTCTATTCTGCTGAACGATATCCTTCCAACGGATAACTACTTTTCTGTAATTGATATCAGTAATGCCTTTTCTCTATTCCCTTGCAGGAAGATAGTAGATTTTGGTTTGCATTTACGTTTATGGGCAAGCGTTATACCTATACCAGGTTACCGCAGGGATACTGCGAAAGTCCGACCATCTTCTCACAAGAGATGTCCACCAATTTGGCTCAGTTCCAACCAGCCCAAGGGTGCCACCTACTGCTGTACGTGGATGATATCCTCCTGGCCACGACTACGGAAGAACTCTGTAAGTCCGAGACTATTCGACTACTACACTTTCTGGCACACGAAGGACATAAGGTAAATAAGTCTAAGTTACAATTTTGTAAATTAGAAGTACGTTACCTGGGTTATACTATCTCTGGAAAGGGCAGGCGATTAGATGACAGCAGAAAGAATGCTATTTTACAAGCCCCCATGCCAACTACAAAAAAAGAAATGATGTCCTTTTTAGGCATTACAAACTTCTGTCGTAGTTGGATTCCCAACTACGCCGAAGAAGTGCACCCGCTATCAGACTTAATTTTTGCAATACCGATGGCGGCAAAAGATTTGCTGCACTGGACAGACAAGGCAGTACAGGCATTTACTAGGATCAAGCAACTGATAGCTGGGTCAGCAACATTGGGGTTTCCAGATTACAGTAAGACCTTTATACAGACTGTAGATTGCAAGCAGGGATTTATGACATCTGTTTTAATGCAAATGTATGGAGATAAGTTAAGACCATTGGCATTTTACTCTAGCAAATTAGACTCAGTAGCACGAGCATTACCACACTGTGTGCAAGCAGTAATTGCAGCCGCTTTGGCGGTACAAGCGTCTGCCACGTTGGTATTGTTCCATGATCTTACGTTAAAGTCCCGCACTCTGTAGCAGTCATCCTTCTGCAGGACAAGTTAACATTTCTGTCACCTAGCAGACATTTATCTTGTATGACTACGCTGTTATCGCAGCCACACATGACAATTGAGAGATGCACTACCTTAAATCCAGCGACATTGCTACCTGTTGCTGAAGACGGTATTCCGCATGTATGCTTAGATCTCATACATTCTAAAGTTCTACCAAGACCGGATCTTAAAGATCAACCCTTACTACATGCGGACTGGACACTGTTTGTAGATGGGTCAGCACGCAAAACAGAAACAGGCACCACGCAGGTAGGGTATGCAGTTACTACTGCAACTCAGATAATAGAGGCAAGACCACTCCCCGGAAACTTATCCGCTCAAGCAGCGGAACTGATTGCTGTGACAAAGGCATGTCTCCTTTCAGAGGACAGAAATGTCACTATCTATACGGATAGTCAATATGCCTTCTCTACGGTGCATGTGTTTGCTCAGCAATGGAAAAATAGGGGAATGGTTACAACCTCGGGGAAAGACATTATGCACAAAGACCTAATCCTTAAATTACTACAAGCCGTCCAACGGCCACGGGGTTTGGCCATCTGTAAATGCGCTGCTCATACCCGTGCTAAGGACCCGGTATCACTTGGTAATGCCCTAGCAGACAAAGCAGCCAAAGAGGCAGCTATGTCCAGTACCTTTTCACTTGAAACCACACCTACAGAATTACAACCAACAGATAAATTTGATTTGCAAACCTTACAAGTCATGCAGGAACTTAGCACAGTACAGGAAAAACAACGCTGGACTAGGTATGGTGTTAGGCAGAACAAAGGAATCTATGTGGGACCGGATAATAAATATGTTTTGCCTACTAATCTTTTAGATATGCAGCACTAGTTGTGCATGGCCCTTCCCATCTGGGCCCTGCAGCTATGGTTAGAATTATCCACCTTACCTTTTGGACCAAGGGTTTCATTGCATATGCAAAACGTTTTTGTCTATCCTGCATAGTATGTGCTAAATACCACGGGAGGGTCAGAGTTGCTCGCATCATTTCCAACACCCCCCTATCCTTTTCATACAATATGTATGGACTTCATCAAATTGACCCCGGCACAACTAAAGAAGTTTGTGTTAGTAATAGTAGATGCATTTACTAAGTGGGTTGAGGCTTTTCCGGTGACACATCCGGATGCTCAATCAGTGGCTAAAATTTTGGTCAATCACATCGTCCCGCACTTTGGACTTCCTACACGCATCTACTCTGACAACGGCACGCATTTTGTCAATCAGATCATACAGAAACTGTCTACAGTTTTCCAAATTGAATTGAAACACCATTGTGCCTACCACACACAGTCAGCAGGGTTGGTGGAACGCCATAACGGCATTCTAAAAGGCAAGTTGAGAAAACTCATGGCCGAGACACATCAGTCTTGGATTACCTGTCTACCTCTAGCCCTCCTTTCCATGCGACAACTCCCACCTAAAAGGGAGTCACCCCATTTGAGTTGTTGTATGGGAGCCCTTATAACGCCCCGGAGTGGCAAAACTGGTTGCCTGCGGAAGGTGAGGGGTGAGGAGATAGCTGAGTACATGAGGAAAATGCTGACCAATACTAACAGCTGTTTAACGAATGATTGTTTTTCAGGTTCAAGAGACGACAAGATCACGGAAATCAGACCCGGCGAGTGGGTCTGGATCAAAATAATAAAACGCAAGAATTGGGCATCCCCCAAATGGGAGGGCCCCTACCAGGTGCTAATCGCAACTCCAACAGCAGTTCGGATTAAAGAAAGGTCCTCATGGATCCACCTAACGCATTGCAAAATCATAAAACATTTTAAGTTAAATAAAGACCTGAGTTCCCCTGATGAACAAACAGACAGCAGCAATCATGAAGGACAATAATGAGAATAAGAGAAAATGGTTCTATTGCAATGTTTTATTGTTTATAACTATTGTGATTGTAATATTTCTGTTTTGGACATTTCTGTCTTTTAATGAAGCTAGCCATTCAAAAAGAGACAAACACACCAGCTGGCATCCAAACTTTAATACATATCAAGCGATTAAATATGCATATGCATCCTCAATGAATGTCTCAAATTGTTGGGTATGTACTGCAATACCTACTGTACACAGTGGCTTAATGTTAGGGACAGCCCTCTGGGAATAAATGATACTTGGAATAGTTTGTTGTTTGAAACCACAGAAGTACCACTGAGAGACAAGGTGGCGCTGCCTCTTCTGGGCGCCAAAATGGAACAGTGTGTTTTCAAAAGATTGGGAAAGTTAAGGTGGGGCTGAGCCAATGTAATTTGACAATAGTTCATAATTGTACCCTAGAAGGGCAGTGTGAGACCAAGTTTGGAGCTATAAAAAGACATCAATGTAAATGATATTAGTTTTGTTGAAAAAATGCTGTATGTATATGGCCTGTTATTTAAGGGCTAAAGCCAAATGGGAGTTATGAATTTGCAACCAATATTACCATCAAAACAAATGATTGTTATTTTATTTGTGGTAGGAAAGCATATAAATGGTTACCATATGGCTGGTCAGGAAGTTGTTTTTGGGATATCTGATACCAGCTATCAGGCACGCAAATGCGTTGCCTCAAGGTAAAATACGAAATGCACGTTCTCTTAATAAACCTATTAATCCCGTTGGTAACATTGATGCGTCATGGATTTATCACCATGACTTGGCACACGCCAGCAGCAAAGGACTCTCACATATGGACCTAGGCGATGATGTAATTGCTTGGGCTGGTATTTTGCCAGCATATGGGACAGTAAAATCCATCTGGGAACTGAGAAAACTGTCAAAACTGTTAGAGACTCTGAGTAATGCGACATTTTCAGCGCTAGAATTGGTGACGGACGAATTAACGGCGATGAGAACAGTAGTGTTGCAGAACCGTATGGCGCTCGATTTCACCCTAGCGGCGAAAGGAGGTACTTGCGCTCTGATACACGAGGAGTGCTGCTCGTTCATCCCTGATAACGAGCACGCGATTCAGAGCCATCTTGAAATAATTCAACAAGTTTCTGAACTGACTAAACCTGGTCCAAACCCCTTGACTGACTTTTTCCAAAATCTGTTTGGAAACTGGGGTTCTGTGTTGATGAACATTTTAATTGCTGTATGTGTCGGTGCAATCATATTTTTGCTGCTTGGCTGCTGTTGCATACCATGTATCAAAATGATAATATCGAAGGTTATCTCTGCCAATGCTACAAAAGCATATTTCTCTGATTATGAGAAGGTATACAACGTATCTGGGATTGTGTAAAATAAACAGTATACAAAATGTTGTAAGGGAGGAAATGTGGAAAAATACTGAAGTCAACATATTTTGTATTCTGTATTTAAAGGGTTAAGCAGAAAAATGTTCACTGCGTGCAAACTGAAATGTTCTGGAAAATGTTGATCACTGAGGAATGCAGGAGTTAATCTTAAACTACTGATAAGGAAGTTAATGGTGCAAGAATAACTGTGGTACTGGCTGGTAAAAACAAGTAATCAAACTATCAATTTTAATGAAAGTCCTCTGTGCTACGTGTATGTACGTGCAGGAGGGTCTATATAAGGAGAACTTAAAGTACAAGTAGCCAGACTGCTGGCATATTACTATCATGTAGCAGATCTCCATGCATGTAAAATAAAGCTGGTTTACTTGCTTACAAGAACTTGGTGTGATTCTTCCAGAATATGTTAGAAGAGTAAAATCTTTCGACACCCTACAAGTTTCTTTCACTTAGCACTCACCTATCCTTTTCTCTTTGCCTATACTCTGACATTAGTCTCTGGTAGTGAAGGCAGTCTCTATCCTGCACTCCAAACTACTGTTTGGTATCATCACATTCCATCACCTTTCCCTTTCTGGTTATTTGCTCCCAAAACCTTAGTTCATTTGCCAATTTTCTCCAGCTAAATTCTAGACCCTTCCTGACTATTTTCTATACCCTTACTTGCAGTCATTCCTAGTGACCAAACCTCCTTTCTCCATTCATGCACTGGCTTAGTCATTAGAATACTTTCTACCACTTCATGAATATAATATTCTGTATGGTTATTTTTCTTAAGGACCCTCATCCAAATCCTACACTCTCCTTTTTTCTCAACCCTCCATCCCACCCATTTCTACTTTGATTTATAACTAATGATTCTGTTATGTAAAGCTGCATTTACTTTCAGTTTCCATTAAGGGTGGGTCTATGACTTTTGTTCAGTGTTAGAGATGCAACACATGCCAACAATATATTATAGAAAGCAAGCATTACTTCAAAAGTAATATATATTATATTCTCCAGAATACTGAATTTTGCTGCAAGTAGAATGGCATTATCACTGAAATGTGCTATAATGACCATGGTAACACTGCTGAGCCAGGGACGACCTGTACTTAAGATGTTAAGGCTGGAATTGCAATCTTAGATATAGTACGTAAATGAATGTCCAAGTAAATGTAGCAGAAAGGTTTAAGAACTGCCAAATAGTGTTTGACATGGCCTCCTTACAGGTAGCTACTTACTGTTTTTTTTTTATTTTGTTTTACTGTCATTTCACAGTGACAGTATGCCAAGCTGCTTTATAAATAGTCTGTCTTAAAGGCAAATATAGGACTACTGCTGAGAGTGAGAAATGCAGTTCAGGGCTTGTATTGAGCATATAGTATATGCCAGAGGAAAATAAATCACATATAGCTCTCCATAACACACCTTGTGTGCATCGTCTCAAAGCCCTATCCCATATACTTGGTCTCCTGCAGAATGTTGAGGGGGGATCTATGTCTGGCATATAAGCCATCCCTGGATCTTGCTCTCATGGACCTTTTGCATATCAGCAAAACAAACAGCATCAGAAATACCTGATCCAGGGACACCTTACTTATGAAAAATAGGACATGTTGGAGGGGCAGGTACATCTAGAGAATAAGTCCCTCTCTGGAACAGGCTTCCCCATCCATGTGAAGCAGACTTCTTCCCTGACCCTATTCAAGCGCAACCTTGACCGGGAGACGGAAACTGGAAATTCACCCCTGGTCTGGCACCTACGTCTCTAATGGACAGAGGCACCCTGTAATTTGACCATCCATGCTCTAACTTATATATACCCCCTTAAATTAACATCTAGGGCACCAAAACTTGCTGAACACATTTGGGATACAAAGCGTTAGCCTAGTAAACACCTATAAACCTATAAAAATCAATCTTTGCCATTGGAATAATGCTTGCTACTCAGTAAAAACACATATGCAATGACCCACATTACAAGAATACAAACCAATGTACATCTTTATACCAAAAGCCACAAACTAAGTACATTCTGAAGCCAAGTGGTATGAAATATTTTCTGAACAATTTTAGAAAATTTTAAATGGTTTCAGAGATATGGTCCTGTAGTGGCATTCATTACCATTCAATTTAACCAGCTATGTTGCTTTTTTTCCATTTGGTCTACAACACCACGCAAGTAAATGTGACATATTCTGGTTGACAAACATAGCAAATAAATGGTGTGTGTAAATGTTCATATACATACGCGCACACACACACACATTGTGTGTGTGTGTGTGATATATATATATATATATATATATATATATACACACACATACATATATATATATATATATATATATATATATATATATATATATACATATATATCTATATATATATATATATATATATATATATATATATATATATATATATATATATATATACACACATATATACACACACACACACACACACACACACACACACACAGTCCTACCTGGACAGATTCAAAGCCCTGTCACTATACTTTGTAACCAACAGTCTAAGAGGTGACCTGTGTCTGGCATACAAGTCATCCTCCGACCCATCACTGATGGATTTACTGCACATCAGCAGGTCAAATGGCATTAGAAATACTCATCTAGGGATCTAAACCTCTTATGCAACATCAACACAATGGTTTGGAGTGACAGGTATATCTCGCAGAGGATACCACTGCTGTAGAACAGACTTTGCATCCACATAAAACAAAGTTCATCCCTGTCCATGGTCAAGTGAAACACAGATTTACGGATGGGAAATAGAAAATTTACCCCCAAGACTGCCCTCTGTACTACTAATGGACAGAGGCAGCTGCTAAATGCTTTATTCCATGCATGGGTCCCCTTAAATTATCTATGGTATGATCCTAATTATTCTCATTAAAAGTAATATATAATTATCGCCCATGGGATGGGTAAGGCCAATCTATAACCAAATCGGACAGCTTATTTTGAACACAAAAAGGGAATTTGGCTATTCTAAAAATGAACCACAAGGGCAGCTAGCCTAGCAATTACCTATCAACCTATAAATATTGGATAACATCTGTAATGTATTGTTTTACTAGTATAACTAAAGCTAATAATTACTTCTCAGAAAAAAGCAATACTTTCTGTCATTTTAGATTAAATATTAATGGGATTTTTTTTACAAGTACAGGGTGATATCGACACATTCAGGATGCCGGTGGTTCCTTGTCTTTAGACCTATTATTTCACAGTGTTTTCTAAAAGGCTGAGTAGCCATATTTCCAAAATATTCAGTTCCAAATAAAAGTGTAGTTGTTACTTCTCTTCAAAATAAGTACAGAAGTCGTCAAGTATATTGCTGTTGTGACTTCTGAACTAAAAACCTAATGCATTTCTGCATTAAAGTGCGTGTTTCATTCACTTGTCGTGACATAAAATGTCAATAAATACTACATTTTTTCACTAAAATTCAATACACAACTACTTTGTTGCCATTGAGGCTGGGAACACAATCTTGTCAAATTCCCTGAAAATTATATGACAATATTTTGGTGAAGTATGCTTTATACACAGGGACCAAAGCAGCAAAAGCAGACAGGAATAGGGACATGGCTTTCTTGAAAAAAAATTCAGTAGGGTTAAATGCACAAAGAAAGTATATTGCCTGTTACTCAATAGTGGTATTATCCCATCGTTTTTTAAATTTATTCCAGCAGCTTGAGGCCTGCAATACAGCTGGCAATTGCACTCGTACCAATACCAGAAAGACACACAATGGGAGAGAAGGCTGCTTCCCAAGTATGACTATGGGGTTCTGTTAGTTATCACATCATGTTAGCAAACTCTAAAAGGCCTTCAATTAAACTCACAACAGGACTGCTTACTTCATAATGCAATACTATTTGGGAATCAATGTAATCTCATTTAAAGGTTTGAAATGTCTATAGGAAGTTAATGTAAAATATTTTAAAAGGTACTAAAGTTTTTTTTTTTTTCACAAAACACCAGGTGTCATTCAATAGACTATAGGATGCATTCCATACAGTTCAGCATATTTCAAGTTCTCAGCCCAGCTCATGTAAATCTGCAAATGTTGACACAACATCCATAACTGTAGAAAGGCAACAGTCACAAAACAACAGTAAAAGAACCAAGTACTAAGCCAAATCATGGTTACTGTCAAGAGACAAACTGTGTGTGTGCACGTGTGTTTGTATGTTGATTAACTATTTTGGTTCTGTACAGTGTAGCATATGCTTCTTTGGATGGTATGACCAAAGGACTTGTGACATTTAGGTATGGCTCACAGAAATTTCCGGGGTTTAGAAGAGGCTTACTCTAACATGGTCTGAGAACCTATGGCATAACTGAAACTCTAACTAGACACAGAAAGATAACAGGGATAACTGCCAGCTTTCTCTGGTATGCTTCCTCATGTGTAGAACAAGAAGCAGCACAGCACTAGAACACCAACTAAACTACTGCTGTTTATAACAAAGCCTACGACTACTACTATTTAAAGTACAGATGCTGCAAAGGGCTGAGGTATCAAGCACATGGAGTACAGGTAGTAATGTAGGTCACTTCTACCCATTACACGGATACCTAATTGTATCTTCAGCATGTTCAACAGCTTATGCACTGTCATGTAATCTAGGTCATAACCATAAAAGCCCCAATAGATCAGCTCACCTGACTTTAAAATGTCGGCAATCTACTCCCTCTTGGTATGCCAGCAAAGTGAATTCCATTTCTTCAGTTATCTAGTTGAAATCAGCTGGTTTATCAAACTATACTTTTCATTATGAGCGAAATATTTTACCATACTCACATGCTATAATCACAGAAATGTGACTTTGGATGCATTACAAACTAAGTCTGCACCATTCTTTCTGATATGATACTGCGTTCCAATTGCATCACTGGACCTGCTTTGCTGCTGCCGTGACTTTTTTTCCCCCCTAAACTAACGTACTTTACATTATGCAAACATAATTATGCTGACTGGATGGGAAATTGTAAATTCACCCCTGGTTTAGCACCCATGGCCCTCATGGAAAGGTAACATATCCTTGTTTAATCTGCCCCTGGGTTATTCACACACAAAGTTTAAAGGCTTACAATCTGGAGTGTAAGCCTAGGTTTCTTAAGATCCTCACTATCTTGGCTGCCTGTAATCCAACATGGCTAAAAACATGCTTAGTCTAGGTCAATCCAAGTCTTTTACCCTTCAGTATGCGATCTGCCCCTGTCCTCATAGTTGTTCCTATCTTTGCCTTTCGTTTCTAACTTGCATAGCTGATGAAAGTTCAGTCTATATTAGCTGTTTCTCTGGCTGTATTGCCCTTCTTGTAATGATTCATATGGTTTCCTGTGTTTTACGAGGTGCACTTTTCTGTCCTCCTTCCTCTAAATTGCAAAATCAAATGAATTTCATCCTCTTTTGTTTAATCTTTCATCATCATGACCACTTCTCTACATTGTTACAATTAAAATAGTGTAGAAATTACAGCTGACAACAAAGCCATTGTTTAACCCCTTTACTACTGAGCATTTTTCAGTGTTGTCCACAAACTACTAACTTTCTTTTTGAATATTTTAATCCATATATTTAAATGCCAGCATTTCCAAAAAAGATTTACATTTTCTTGTGAAAATTTCAGGGAATATTACAGGCATAATTAACTACAAACATTCTTAGATTGTTCTCCAAATCTCAAAATATATTTTTTGCAGCTTCACATACAAAGAATACTAGTATCTCTTTCATAAAAAAATACATATTCTGTTAGACTGAAATCACTACATAATTACATTAAAATTTTACATTTGTTACTCTGAAGAGAAATTAAAAATATACTTTTGATTTTAAATGACTGTTTTATAAGTGTTTCAATTTGTCAATTTCAAAATCCCATTCTGGACTGAATTTGACCTTACCTACAAATGCAATAGCCCTCTAAAGGTTCAAGATATTCTTATGAAATTTTCAGGGTAAGATGTTGCATACTGCATGGTCTAATAGCAAGTAGAAAAAAAATCAGACAGCAATACTTAAATATGAGCAAATATGTGCATTTCAGATAAAACAAGTCAAATGTGTATGTTCAGATATTTTAAATGACAAAAATACCACTTTCCATGGAAAAATATTACCGTGTCTCCTCATTTAATAAGGAAACAATAATGCTATGATTCAGCTACACAGTAAGAATGTCATACTGAAAGAAATGTGAAATGTATATGCTTTTTTGTGAAATAAATGTACAAAACACAACTGTCATCCTTCAAATGGTTAATACTGGTGGCACCTAAACATACAGGACCATACCTCTGAAACTGCTTGAAACAGTCCAGCGATGTATGGAGAATAATGTGATGTGACCCTTAGGTACAGAATGTGCTTTTGACCGGTCACTGTATAAAGTCATGCATACAACTTCAGTGACATGCAAGGCACTTTCAGTTTACAATAATCTGAGTGGGGACAGGTAATCACAGCAGTTTGGTAAAGTCAAAAAAAGAGGAAAGAACTTTTTTATGCTCATAGTTAAATGGGGGGGGGCACCACACTGAGGCACTGCACCAGGCACAAAAATAGCTAGCTACATCTCTGCAGTGCTGAATATGACAGCAGAAAAACTGCCCCCCTTAACACATGAGATTTTTGGTAACGCCACATTTGAAGTTAAAAAATGCAGCTTTGTCTGTTGTTCTATATAGGATTTTTTTGTTTTACATATGATGCAAAGCAAGCAGTAAAGATATATTATGGGCAGGCACAGCATAGTCCAGCCAGTCCAAAAGGCATTTAAAAACACTAACAGCAAGCAAGAAAAATACAGCATGCAGACTATGAAAGTGAAATACATGTGAAAAGTACAGTTTTGTACCTACCATAAATGTAGATGTTCGAAGATCCACATTGCTGCAGTCCTTACATATGGGTAGTCCGCTGTTCTCGGTCGGCCCGAATACCAAAGTATTAGGCTGACGTCGGTCAAGGCGCTTAAAACTGACATCAGGACGTCAGGGTACAAAAGCGCATGACCGACGTCATATCCTCAGTCTTTTCTTGCCCCAGATGTCAGAAGGCCCTAAAAAGAAAGGGCAAAGCCAAAAAACAGCAAAAAACAACCAACCACCCCTGCGCTAACCATATTTACAATATTTACAACCCAAACCACACAACCACCTCTAACTACAGAGGGGAAGGAGGGAGGGTAAATTGGACTGCAGCAATGTGGATCTTCGAACATCTACATTTATGGTAGGTACAAAACTGTACTATGTTCTTCATCTCACATTGCTGCAGTCCTTACATATGGGTAGAATCCCAAAGCAGAGGTAAGGGAGGATGGCAAAACTATAAAGCATTAGGAGCTGCCAAAATGCCCTGTAAAATTGCAGTGGCAAATCCAGCCCTAGATTTAGAGTAAAGTGGAAGGTGGTAATGCTTAGAGAAAGTATGCACTGAACTCCAAGTAGCTACCTCCAAAATATCCTTAGTAGCCACCCCTTAAAAGCTGTAGAAGTGGCAGTAGCCCTAGTGGAATGAGGCCTAATCCCAGTTGGAATCTCCTTACCATGATGGGAATAACAGAAAGCAATACAAAACCAATCCACTTAGAAATAGTTTGTTTTGAAACAGGTTTGCCCTGAGAACACAAAGCAAATGAAACAAACAACTGCTGAGACTGCCTGAACCCTTTAGTTCTGCTCAAATAATATCGCAACTGTCTGTGTATATCCAAAGTGTGCAAAATCTTCTCCCCTTTATTTTGGGGGTTCGCATAAAAAGTAGGCAAATGAATAGTTTGGTTTAAAGCCACACTAGAAACCACTTTAGGCATAAAGGAAGGGTTAGTACGCAAAGACACCCTATCCTTGTGGAAAATTAAGAAAGGCTCAACCGCCATAAGGGCCTGTAATTCAGAAACCCTTCTCGCAGATGTAATGGCCAACAAAAAAGCAGTCTTCCATGATAAATATTTCAACTCGGCAGTCGCTGCAGGCTCAAAAGGTTGTAGAGTGAGTTTCTCCAACACAAAATTGAGATCCCAAGCAGGAGTAGGAGCTCTACGTGGGGGTCTTATATTCTTTGCCCCTCTAAGGAATTGCTTAAACAAAGGATGAGAAAACAATGGTGGGTCACAGACATAGTGAGCAGAAATTGCTGCAGCATGAACCTTTATAGAGGAGAAGGACAAACCTTTGTCCAATAACTCAGTAAGGTATTGAAGAGCAACACTTAAGTTAGGTTTAGAAACATCAAAGTCCTTTGCTGTACTCCAAATTAAAAATCTCCTCCATTTATCTGCGTAAACTTTCCTTGTACTAGGCCGTCTGGCCTCCAAAATAACATTCAAAACTTGTTGTGGAAGCTGAGACCCTCCAGGGTTTAAAACAGAATATGCCAGGCTGTTAGATGTAGAGAGTGAAGTTTGACATTGAGTAAATGACTGTTCTCCTGAGACAGCAGGTGTGGAATCGAAGGCAAAGGCCATGGAGGCTCCCGTACCAGACTTCTCAGTAATGGGTACCAGTGCTGTCGAGGCCAATCCGGAGCTATTAAAATCATGGTTGGCTTGTCCTGTCTGAGCTTCAGGAGTACCTTTGGGAGGAGAGGCAGTGGTGGAAAGGCATACACGTGAAGATTGCTCCAATTGAATGAAAGAGCATCCTCTTTCCAAGCTGTGGGATGAAACCTTTTCGTGCAAAACTTTGGCAGCTGGTAATTTAGTGGAGAAGCGAACAGATCTATGTCTGGAGTTCCCCATAACACTGTCAATTTTTGAAATACATGAGGATCCAATTTTCACTCGTGGGGATCCATAATTTGTCTGCTCAACACATCTGCTAAGGAGTTCTGTGCTCCTGGCAGAAACCTTGCCTGAAGAGTTAGCTGCAAACTGAGAGCAGTCTCCCACAAAATCATTGCTTGTCTGCATAGAGGATATGAATGTGTCCCCCCTTGCTTGTTGATGTACCACATGACAGTTGTGTTGTCTGTTTGAATCAACACCTGCCCTGGAAGAAGTAAATCCTTGAAAACTATCAATGCAAATTGGACTGCTAACATCTCCTTCAAGTTGATATGTAAATGTTGAAGTCTGGCAGGCCACGTGTCTTGTACCCATTTTCCATTTAGATGAGCTCCCCAAGCTTTGTCTGAGGCATCTGTCGTTAGAATCTGACTCGCCTCTGGTCGGGTCACAGAGAGTCCCTTGTTTAGGTGACATTCCTGAGCCCACCACAAAAATTCCTTTTGAATGCAAGGTATTATCTGAATGACAGTGTCCATATCTTGGCAGTGTTGCGTCCATACATTTTTGAGATACCATTGTAGCTTCCTCATATGCAGTTTGGCATTGGGAAGTACCAGAATACAAGATGCCATGAACCCCAAGGCTTGAAGGACTGTCCTTGCAGTCAGCCTGGACTGACGAGACAATTGATGGAAATACAGAGAAAGATTCTTTTGTTTGTCCGGGGTTAAAAAGGCCATCTGGGATGCTGTATTCAGTCTCACACCCAGAAAGCACATGTCCTGAGAGGGTACTAGACTGGACTTTATTTCGTTCACAGAATACCCTAGGCATCTTAACACTGCCATCACATACTGTAAATGATGAAGAAGTTCGTCCTTTCCTTGAGCCAGAATCAGGCAATCGTCCAAATAAGGATAGATTTGTATTCCTCTTAGCCTGAAGAAAGCTACCACTGGAGCCAGAACCTTCGTGAACACTCTGGGCGCAGTAGATAAGCCAAAGGGCAATGCAGAGAACTGATAATGAAAAGTCCCAGCCCGAAAACGCAGATACTTCCTGCAACTGGGCCTGATAGGAACATGAAGGTAAGCCTCCTTGAGATCCAGAGTCACCATCCAGTGATCTTTGCCCAGCAGAGGTAAAAGCTGTTGTAACGTCAACATTTTGAACTTGGGAATGTCCAGATATGTGTTGAGGATAGATAAGTCCAAAATGGGTCTCCACGTGTCCCCTTTCTTTGGTACTAGAAACAGGCGAGAATAAAATCCTAGGCCCACTTCTGGCAGAGGGACCGGTTGTATAGCTCCTATTTGAAGTAGAAGAGAAATTTGGTTGTGAGCCTCTAGTCTTTGCTGAGGAGGAACGTCTGGCATGCCTTTGAAAGGAGGCAAGGTATGGAAATAAAACTTGTAACCTCGGTGTATGATATCCAGTACCCATTTGTCTTGGGTAATTAAAATCCAATTTTCCTTGAAAAGTGCCAACCTTCCTCCCAAAGGTGCTGCCAGGCAAGAGGGATCTGGCAGCTGAAAAGTAGGTCATTGGGCCTGTTTACGAAAGGACTGGCCCCTTACCCTCACTCGAAGATTGTGCAGGTGAACTCCTGTTCTAGGTCTGAAGGAACTCTGAGCTCTACCCCTACCACGCCTAGATCTACCCCTAGACTGAGAATCATAAGAAGGATACGTCCACCCCTTAGCAGGCCAATTCCTACTAAACTTTGGAGGCTGAACTTGCAAAAAATCCTTAACAGTCTGCATAGACTTAGCCTTGTCCTCCATTTTCTTCAAGACTGATTCCACAGGTGGACCAAACAACACTTCCGACTGCAAAGGAGCATCCAAAATCCTTGTTTTAACATGGTCAGAAAAATTCTGATCCTTCAGCCAGGCGTGCCTGCGAAGAACTGAACCAGTGGCAGCCACCCTAGACGAGGCCTGCACAGCATCAAAACCACATTATAAAGAATGCTTACCAACCTGCTCAGAGACATGCACCAAATCTTGTAATTCTTTACACTCAATGCCTTCTGCCAGAGCATCCACCTTAGATTTCAATTGAGAAAGAAGAAAGTTTTGATATTTCAACATATGAAACTGGCAATTCAAAGCCCTCATTGCTAAGGTAGAAGAAGTATAGACCTTCTTTCCCCATCTATCCAAAGCTCTGGCCTCTTTATCTAGAGGAACCGGATTTTTTACAACAGAGGCCTTGACACCCTTGGGTCCCTGACTAATAGTTTCTGGGTCTGCCCTAGGACTCTTATAAAGATATTTATGAGCCTCAGGCACCCTGTAATACCTATCTGGTTTAACAGGCGCAGGAGGCAGAGAATCAGGATTAAGCGAAGCCTCTGAAAACACATCCTGCACAACATCCAGAACAGGTGGAATAGCTAAGGGCCTATGTTGAGGTAAAAGCAAAAATTCCCTAAGCCTTTTTCGAGAATCAGAGAAGTCCTGACCTTCCCACTTAAAATGCTCCCTCATAGAGTGAAGTGTCTCTGAAAAAGAAAAATCCTCTGGAGGAGAAGCAGAAGGAGTGGAATCTTCTGCATCAGAATCAGAATAAGGAGAGTACTCCTGCAAGTCTTCAGCCGAAGACTCTGAAACATCTGAAGCCTGTTCAAAACTTCCCAACTCTGGCTCCACCCTAGGCCTCTTATCAGGAGGGGGCAAAGAACCTCTAATCAGAGTAATCAAATCTTCTGCCATTTTAAGCATGTGCTTCTTAGGCACAGACCCTGCTGAACTAGGAGTGACACCAACAGAAGCTAAACCTGGCCTGCCCCTGGGAGAAGCCTTGGAAACAGAAGGAGAGGGCCTAACCACCCTGGGAAGGGAGGGGAGTACAGTAACCTGAGAAGCCCCTTCAGCCTGCCCTGCCTCAAGAGAGGCCACATCCTGCAAAATTAAAGTCTCCCCCTGAGACTCTGAAGAAGTCTCCGTCGGACCCACCGGTTCCACTGAAGCCTCTAAAGAACCGGCGTCCGGGACGGACGACTCATCTTGCCTGGGCTGAACTGTTTTGTCGCTTCTTTGTGGAAGCGGGCGCCGGAGAATCCGACGGCATATTATAATTGCACCGCTTACCGAAGACCAGCCTAGCACAATCTAACCTTCGCTTAATAGTGCGCTTATTGAACCTAGCACAAAAGCGACACCCAACTACGCCGTGCTCAGGCCCCAAACAAGGAATGCACAAAGAATGATAATCCCTATGCGGTATCTGTTTCCCACAAGAAATACAATTATTCACTTTTTCTGACATCCGGTACTACACTGAGGCAAGAAAAAACCAAAATAATCCCCAACGGGGTACTTAGCCAACTTGGATTCGGTCTGAAACTCCGAACTCGAAAAATTTCAGAACGCCGAACGGCACTTGCAACGCTGCTTCTGCATCGGACCATGCGGCAAAAAAGACTGAGGATATGACGTCGGTCATGCGCTTTTGTACCCTGACGTCCTGATGTCAGTTTTAAGCGCCTTGACCGACGTCAGCCTAATACTTTGGTATTCGGGCCGACCGAGGACAGCGGACTACCCATATGCAAGGACTGCAGCAATGTGAGATGAAGAACATCTCCACATTTGGCATCAATTTAAAACATGTCTAAGGCTGCTATTTTATCCTTGGAGATTTTAGTGCAACTTAGTCCAAATTTGACATCAGAAAATTGAATTCTAATCTGGAGCTGATGGGATTCAAACAAACAGACAACAGCAGCATCAGGCACACAAGGTAAAACTGATCTGTTGCCGTAACTAGAAGGGATACAGCAATGTTACATTGTC
Organism: Protopterus annectens; assembly: GCF_019279795.1. Lineage (NCBI taxonomy): Eukaryota > Metazoa > Chordata > Ceratodontiformes > Protopteridae > Protopterus > Protopterus annectens. Next base: position 1,919,607,383 of record NC_056731.1, read on the forward strand.
CCAGTAGTTAATCCCGCAGTGTTCACCACAATATGGCTTGTGAAACATAATTTTAACAAAATGATGTAGAAGCATCATTTCCCAGTGACAGGCTAGTTACCTGCATGAGACAATGTTGCTACACCTGTCTGATTTCTGTGACAGAATACCAATGACTAAGATCTGCCATATACGTTTGATGCTCCCATGAGCTATTTAACAAGCTAGAGGTTGGTTTGAGTGTGTGTATACATCAGCATGATTTCCGCTGTCCACACATCAGAATTCTGAGAAAATTGTCCCCTTCAGCACATGCAGTTTTGGTAATACCAAGTTTGCAACACAAATGATGCCTTATCTGGTGAAATATGAATACAATAAAAACTCAACCAAATTTTTTTATGCAAGGACAACTCTGTAAAGATGTACTCTGAGCAAATGCTGCATAGGGAAATCTGAGCAGAATTAATATAAACGCCATTAATGGAAACAAAGAAAAATGTAGCACGCTAGATTATGAATGTGAAATTTCTGTGACATACAACATTTGGTACTTATGTTTAAAGGCCATATGTCAGCCCACTAAGTATTCATAACATTCACACAATCTCCTAGTTTTCTTCCCTAATTGCATACAAAATGCACACAGAACTGCTATTCTACCCTTACAGATTCCAGTGCAGCTCAGTGTAGAATTTAACATTGGCAAATTCTTCTTCTCAGCAGGAGTTCCGGTGATGCAATTTGTAATCACAAAAAAGCTGCTTTGTCTGGAGAGATCCACAAGAATTGTATTTTTAATGCAATAACTAAGTAACGATACAATCTGCACCTATGTTGTACGACCCAATCTGGACAAAAGTCACATCATCACAAATGGGAATGGAGATGCAACCTGCCTGACATCAGCAGTGAAATGCATTAAAACTGTGTATTCAGTACCTGTGTATAAAAGGCCATATGCCAGTTCCAATTTAAGACTTCACTATATGTCTCTCCAATAAATATTCAGCTACACAATGCAACTAAGACTAGGCTGCTAAAAATTTCAGTGCACTTCAATGGGCTGAATATGTTGTCATCACACTGCACACCTCAAAACATAGCGTTCTGGTGAAGTTAACTTTACAACCATAAAAATGTGTTTGGCAAAATACACAGGAATGTTACATCCGATGCAATGATAACTAAGAAAAAATATATTCTGGACTAGTACTGTATAACTCAGCCTTAACAAAAGCCATATAAGTACCCCAATGGAAACCAAGTATAAGGCACTATGCCAAATTTTGACAACACACTGACTATGCATGCCTTCATGTATGAGACAGTATCACAAATTCCTTAAGAAATATTGACAAAATGTTCACAGAATTACCCTCAGACAGTTTGCAATACTGCTCAAGCCTGGTTCAGTCTGCAGCACAATGCATTTCTCAGAACATGGAGTTTAGGCCATAATGTATTTACAGTGAGAGAAATGTTGCCTTACCTGATAAAATATATATATTACTTCTAGTATAATTAGCAACTTAATACACACACACACACACACACACACACACACACACACACACACACACACACACACGGAAACTCTGTAAAATGCAGCATGCCAAACTGTGACAAAAACACTTGCGAAATCCTGTTTGGTGCTTAAGTATAAAGGCCACGTGTCAGTCCCGCTCCCAGAGGTTTTTGTATAAGTTTCACAGAATTGAAGCAAAATATTTGGTTAAAAATGCTGTTAGCTACAAGATGACATTCATCTAGAATGGGAAATGAACTGTATTTAGGGTCAGTTGCCTAAGTTGTTTGTTCATATTTTCTTGTTGTTTTAAGTAGAAAGGTTTACCACTTTAACATCAAGTGACTGGCCTTCACTACTGGCAATGATGGCAAGGATATCAAAATTCAAAGAATGCCTCAGAGAAGCATTTTCTACTTTTATTCATTTCTTTTTGACAATGAAAAGCATCTTAAAAATATAAGCAGGACATACAGTCTCCTCTGAACAGTACAAGATAAATAAAGAGAAAGTACGAAAATGAGAAGTTATGTACCTACCATAACGTTCCATGTTAGTTGTCTTCTTCTCGCCTTCTTTCTTGCTGGATGGGTTCGGAGCCGATCCTCAGCTCCGACTCGGCCTATACTAAAGCTCAAGAGCTAATTTTACCGGCTCGAGGCAACCCTATATCCCATGATGCTAGGCGCTAACTACCCAGATCTCGTTTGGTAGCTGAGAACATAGCAATTTTAGCCTCCCAACCCAAGGGAGAGAAGGAGAAGGGGAAAAACTCCACATGTGCCACTACCTGAAGCTATAGCTACCCAAGGATAACCAGTTTAGGCTTCAAATTGTGTAAGGTGAAGACCCTGATAAGAAAAGGGAAATTCTTTCGGTCTATCCAGGCTAGGGGGATGGCGGGTGGGATGCAAGAAAGGCGGCAAGAAGAAGACAACTAACATGGAACGTTATGGTAGGTACATAACTTCTCAATGTTAAGTTGTCAATCTCGCCTTCATTCTTGCTGGATGGGACCGCGTCCCTAGCACCTTCATCCCGGGTGACTCATCGGAACAGGCTCTTGAGAACGGTGGAACCAAAATTTGCCCTGTTTCTGGAGGCCATGTCTAATTTGTAGTGTGTAATAAAGGTATGAGGAGAGGCCCATGTGGCTGTTGAACAAATAGTATCTATTGGCAATCTAGCTTGAAAGGCTGTTGATGTAGCTAAAGCTCTGGTTGAATGGGCTCTTGGCGTAGAAGGTAATTCTTTACCTCTGAGTTGATAGATACAGGTAATCACAGAGGACAGCCATCTAGACAAGGTTACTTTGGATACCGGAAGGCCCTTTTTACCTTCCGCATAGGACAGATAAAGCTGATCAGATTTCCTAGTTTGCTTAGTTCTGTTCAGATAGTAATGGAGCTGACGATGAACGTCCAGATAATGCAGTTTTTGCTCTGCCCTGTTAGAATAATTAGGGAAGAAAACTGGAAGATCGATAGATTGATTAAAATTTGCCTGAAAAGCCACATTGGGCAAAAAAGACGGGTTAGTTCTGAGAGAAACTCTGTCTTTGTGGAAAACTAGATAAGGAGGATGAATGCAAAGGGCATGGAGTTCTGATACTCTCCTAGCAGATGTTATGGCAACTAGGAAGAGAGTTTTCCAAGAGAGCAACTTTAAAGAACAGGAAGCCGCAGGTTCAAAGGGAGGAAGAATCAAGGATGTTAAAATCAAATTCAAATCCCACTGTGGTGGGGGGTCTTTGATTGGGGGTTTGAGTAAAAAGATACCCTTAAGGAAGGCTTTACAAAGCTTGTGGGACATGATGCTGGAGTCCGATAGGCCTATGTGAAAATTTGAAATGGCCGCTAACTGAACCTTTACTGTGGAGGATGAAGAGCCTGAATGAAAAATTTCAGCTAGGAAATCTAGAACTGATTGTATAGGAGCAGTGAAGGGATCTATATTCCTAGCCCTTGCCCAGAAGGAAAAACGCTTCCATTTACTAGTATAAATCCTTCTGGTAGAGGACTTAAGGGAAGCTACAATAATATCACGGACAGAATTGGAAATCAGGGGAAGCCTGGCTAGGGATGGAAGTGGAGCAACCAAGCTGTGAGGTTGAGAGATTGGAGGGATTGGTGCAGCCGCCCTGACTGGTGGGCCAAAAGATCTGGCACTGGGTCCAGATGCCAAGGCTGTTCCAAAAGGTAACGATGTACAAACGGGAACCATATCTGTCGCGGCCAATAAGGGGCAATGAGGATCATCCTGGCTCTCAAGGCGGTAGCTTTCTGAATCAACTGAGTGATTAATGGAAAGGGGGGAAAAGCATATAGAAGTCCCCGAGGCCAATCGTGGACTAGAGCATCTCTGGGGGGATGGCCTGGAAGGGGAAAGAGTGTGAAAAAGTCGAGGCACTTGCTATTCTGAGGTGTTGCAAAAAGATCGCGGCAAGGAAGACCCCACTTCTGAAAAATCTCCTCCGTTACTGATTGCTTGAGAGACCACTCGTGTGGCATGAGAATAGCTCTGCTCAACCTGTCCGCTATGATGTTGGACTTCCCGGGGATATGCGTTGCTATCAGAAACCGCTGAGAAGAGATTGCCCATTGCCAAAGTCTGAGTTCCTCTTGACACAGGGGATAGGACTTAGTTCCACCCTGCTTGTTGATATACCACACTATGGACATATTGTCCATCTGAATTGCAATAGTCCCTAAGGGAAGAGAGTCTTGGAGGGCTTGCAACGCCAAAAGCACTGCTCCCATCTCAAGGACATTTATGTGCAGGTGGCATTCAAAAGGTTGCCATGTGCCCCGGACTGTCCTGCCCTGAAAATGCCCCCCCCCCACCCGATCAGGGAGGCGTCCGTTGTGACAGTGGCGACCAGAGGGGAAGGAACGAATGGTCTGCCCTGAAGGACTTGAGGGGAGACCATCCACCAAGACAGATGTTTCCTGCAAGATAGAGTTATTATGATGTTGTGTGTCAAAGGAAGCTGTTGGAAGGACAACTGGGAGAAGAGCATCCACTGAAGGAGCCGCATGTGAAAGCAAGCAAGGGGAAGTAGCGTGATGGCTGCCGCCATGAGACCTAACACTTTTAGAACAAACCTGGCCTGGATTCTTTTGCTCTGAAGGAGGATATGAACATGATTTTGAATATCTAAAACTCTTTGCTTGGTTAATTTTGCTGAGAGCTGTATGGTGTCCAAGGTGGCGCCTATGAAGGTAATAGACTGACAAGGCGACAAGGCAGACTTTTCGAAATTTATGGAAATACCTAGCCCTTTGCAAGTTTGAATGGTGTAATCTCTGGCAAGAAGAAGCTAATGCCTGGTGGTGGCAGTAAGGAGCCAGTCGTCTAGATACAGAAACACCTGGAATCCTTGACGTCTCAGATGAGCCGTAACCACTGCCATGCATTTGGTGAACACTCGGGGGGGCTGTAGTGAGACCAAAGGGCAGGGCCCTGAACTGGTAGTGACTGGCCCCCAGACGGAAGTGGAGAAACCTCCTGGAGCGCCTGTGCATCTTGATGTGATAGCACGCATCCTGAAGGTCCACTGAGCACATCCAATTGTCCTGACCCAGAAAGGGTAGAATGGACTGTAGCATGACCATCCGGAACTTCGTTCTTTTTACAGACTTGTTTAGTCTGCTGAGATCCAATATTGGCCTCCAGTCACCTGTCTTTGTTGGTACCAAAAAGAACTTGGAGTAGATTCCGGATCCTAGTTGGTCTGCTGGGACTGGCTGGATGGCTCTTTTTGCTAGCAGTTTTGATACTTCTAGTACTGCTTGTTCCCTTAGACGGGTGTAACGTCTGGGAGGGGCCCTTTTGGCCGAGTTGGCTTTGGATAAAGGGAATTTGTAACCCTCAGATATAATCGACAGTACCCATTTGTCTTGTGTGAGAGAAAGCCAGGCTTCTGGGTACAGCGATAACCTTCCCCCGACTGCCTCCGAAGGTGGACAGTTGGCCAGCCTCTCAGGGATGCTGGAAGGGTTTGTCAGAGAGAGACTCTCTGTTACCCTGATTCTGCAGACCTCCTCTGCCTCTAGGGCGGCGTCTGTTGTTGTCCCCCCCCCCCTGCCTCTCGGGGGGAACTGACCTCTTGCGTCAGGCGTGACTCCCTGTGATTTGCGGAAACACATTTTTCCACCCTTTTGACCCTTAGGATATGGTCTAGACGGGGTTGAAAAACGGACTCCCACAGCAGAGAGAGTCTTGCCATCTTGTTCGCATCTGGTCAAAGTATCCTTCACTTGAGGTCCAAACAATGTTGAACCATCAAAGGGGGAGTTAGTGAATGACGCCTTGAAGGGGTCTGTGAAGTTGCAAAGCCACATCCAGGCATGACGCCTTAAAGCCACGCCTGTGCCTGCAGCTCTACTCGCTCCATCAGCTGCATTTGAAATAATGATGTTAAGTTGTCAATCAGTTGGCATAGAGAAGTTGACAATGGAATTTAGGGTTCCTAGCTGGGAGTTGATTTTGTCCTGAGACCCCGCAGCTGTTGGATCCTGTAGGGTATCACCCATTTCTTTGGGAATGTCTCTTTGAAGGCGGGTGAAATGGCACAAGTAATTCAGCGACCGCATGGCGAAGGTCGCTGAAGAGAACATCCCCTTGCCGTACCTATCCATAGTCCTAAATTCCTTATTAGGAGGATGAATAGGCACTGAAGGATTGGCCAGTTCCTTCTTAGTGGCTGCAGCCACCACCATGGCATCAACTGGGACACCCTTAGTTAAAAATTGTTTATCTGACGGGGCTGTGATAAATTTGGAAGGCCTCCGTGGGGTGGGTTCCATCGTATCAGGGGCCGTCCATGCCTTCCGTGCCACCACTTCCATGAGGGGGTCAAAAGGCGGACACACCCAGGAGGTGGAAGGGCGAGAACCAAACGCCTCCAGGTAAACCGACTCGTCCTCGGAAAGATTGAGGGTAGACCAGTTCCCCCTCTGCTTGAGGATTTCAAAGATGTCAGAAAAGGAGACATCCTCAGAGGGGGACCGTGGGGACCCTTCCGACTCATCTAAGTTGGTATCAGATGTGATGGACTCAGGGGAGTCTACATGCTTCCTCCTACATGTCCTCTTTCGAGGGGGTTCACCTGACGGATCAGGGGAAGCCTCGGAAGAGGAGGATATTCCCAATGGGGAAACCTGAGGCGTTGGATCTCTACGGTCGGGAATGAGAGAGTGGGTAGAGACCGCAGTAGGCACTACAGTGGGAGGAGCTGATGGAGCTGACCGTGGAGCAGGCACTGGGGCCAGTACGCTCCTCATGACCTCGAAGGCGCCCCTATCAGGCAAGACAGAGGGCTCCTGCTTCGAAGAAATAGCAACCCCAGCCGGCACCGAGAGGAACGGCTCCGAAGCCGATGTCGGGGCCGAACTCACCAGCACCGACACTCCGAGAGGGAGAACGGGGTCGGACAAGGTTCCGATGCCACTTGCCCCCTTGGAGCCGACGAGCAAGTCCAAGCGCCCAGATCCCTCCAAGGATGGGACCATGGAAGAGATCGGAGCAGACGACGGAGCCGAAGGGGGAGGTATCGGCTCCGATGTCTCGATGGTCACGGCTCCGAGGAGCTCCGGCTCCGAACTCAGGGGCAGAGTCGGAGGAGGAATCGAAGATGGTATGGGTAAAGCCACTGTCTGTTGGGACGGGCTATGAAGCATTTGGGCCAGTGCCTGAGACTTTAGGAGTCTGCTAACCACCCTCTCGAGGTCATGGTCCAAAAGCCTGGAAGACCAAGAGGAATGGCTCCAATGGCTCCGCTCCGAGACCAAGGCGATCTCGGAGCCAAGTGAATGGACTCCAGGGACAGAGACCTAGATCTTTTGCAGGTGGAAGATGGCACCGAGACTAGTGGTGCCGATGGAGCCAAAGACACGTCAGCTCCGACCGGAGCCGACTCTAAAGACAGAGTCTTTGAGGCATCGGCTCTGGCCAGAGCCGATGCAGAAGACTGCAACATAGCCGTATCGGCTCCAGCCGAAGCTGATCGTGACGCAGTAGGTGAGCCACCAGCCGAAGGCTTGGAGCACGGAGCCGACGGTTTGGATGGCTTCGAAGGTTTCCCCAGCAAGGACTTAGCCGGGGAACCTTCGGGCTTTAATAAGCCCCTCAAAATTAACTTATTCCTGCGCTCCTGCAGGACTCTTGGACTGAACGCATGACAAACAGAACAAGAGTCCTGCAGGTGCAGGGGTCCCAGGCAATACACGCAAGAAGTGTGACTGTCTGTCAGCGACATTTTCTGACAGCACGAGTCACACTTCTTGAAGCCTGAGACTTTAATGTCTTTGGACATTAAGCTGTCAAGGGAAGAAAATAATCTTCCTTAGAAAGTTAAAACACACACACACAGTAAAATTAAAGGTTAACAAAACCAAACACACACCTAACCGTCCCAAAAAAAGGGAACGGGAAAAAAACGGAAAGGGCCTAAGGCCTAACCTTAACAGGGGAGGGATATAACTTTTGGGATTAGGGATTAACAAAAATGGGAACCCAACGGAAGTGGTATACTAAGGTACTAGTCTATTTTTAAAATAAAAGGGAAAAATCCTAAGAAAGGAGTAGAAAAATTTGAAATTTTTCACTGACCTGTGGAGCCGGTAAAAAAGCACCTTGCTAGCGAAAGCGGCAAACGAGATCTGGGTAGTTAGCGCCTAGCATCATGGGATATAGGGTTGCCTCGAGCCGGTAAAATTAGCTCTCGAGCTTTAGTATAGGCCGAGTCAGAGCCGAGGATCGGCTCCGAACCCATCCAGCAAGAATGAAGGCGAGATTGACAACTTAACATCATTCCTTTCAAATTAAGAGGATTTGGTGATCTAGGCACAGGACTGACAGAAGATCCTGAGTCTTTTCTGGAAAAATATCATCTGGAATTATATTTTGGTCCTTGGTGATTTTAGTAGAATACATTGCAAAGAACTGACTTGGTCTCTCTGATCATAACTGAGCTAATTATGTGTTCTCAATGTGGATATCAATAGTCACCTCTTAATCCTCAATCTCAAGGTGAATTTGTCAACATCCATGTCTTGAACAAACAGCAAAATCTGTTGATGACTGCCGGCTGGATATAACCATCTAATTTTTTTCATAAACTTTTACGCAAACTGAGTTGATGGATGACCTGGGTTCTACAAAGTAAGAGCCTCCTTCAAGTCAGCTGTAGCCATAATGGTGTCCACCCCTGGGGTCCACTTAGAAAGAGTTAACTTTTATACTTTGGATCCCAATGTCTTTCTGAATATGATATAAACTGAGATTATTTTTGGATTGATTTGGTTTTGGCAAAGAAATCTGAGCTGCCAAACATCTATACAGTGCAATGGGTACTACCCTCTACCAGTGCAGGGAGGAAAACTGGGCAATTACTGACCTGATTTAAATTCATGTCTATCACAACTTTGGGCATGAAGAATGAGTTTGTTCACACGGACACTCCATCTTGAAGGAAAACTAAGGAGAGTGAAGCAACTTAAAAATGTTCCTGGTGGAACTGACAATTCCCAGAAAGGTCTTCCAAGAGAGAAATCTGAGATCAGCGGTAGCAGATAATTCAAATGGTGTCCGTGTTATTTTGGAGGAATATGATCTTTGGTTGACAACCAAAAAAGTGTTCTTGAGAAACATTTGCACACTTTCAAAGAAGTTAATGACAAGATGTTGGCACCCTAATAAAAATTAGAAAGAGTAGGTAAATGTACTTTAACTGAAAAATACCTGTGGACAATGTGACATGTGATGTACTGCCAGCTATGCCAGCAGAAGTAGGGCAGTGAATGTGTAACATATGCCAACACAGCTAGCTAGAATTTAGTGAACAATTATATGTCATTTATATATCAAATTGATTTAGACAAATACTTCTGTTGAAAAATCAATTTGTAAAGCTGTTTGTGTTAAAAATGTACCAATGGTGTGCCCTGCTGGACAGAAATAGAAATATACATGCATTAATGTAAATGTTTTAACAGAGGATACTGGAAGAAAAGAGATTAATCTCAATCCACTTAACTTTGAAAACAGTTTGAAATTAAATTGCCTAGCTTAGGCCATAAATATTGTATCTTACAGTTCTCAATGCAGCCAGAAACAAAAAGTCTGTACTAGGAAGCTTTCTGCATTGTCTTTAGGGTGAACTAATTGCTACTTTGGAAGGGTGGAGGTTTGAAATTGTTTTACGACTTCCAGGAGCTGCAGCAGATCTTAGCAAGGCTCTCTGTGTATGTATTACTGACATACATGTGCTAAATCCTGACAGCTTTTAGCCGGGGGGGGTAGCATGGGAACCAGAAGTCAGATTACCAGATGTATGTGATGTCATTCTGTAATCCATCACTAAAAATGATATTTCAATACTACGCGAGACTGAAGTCTCATTGCAGTCTGTTTTGTTTAACCTAACAGAGAAGGACCCCTCACCTACTTCATCTTGCCTTGCTCTAGTAAATGAGCAGGGAATCGTAATTCTTTAGATCAGTCAGGAAAATATAGTGAAATTAGTTAAGTACTGTTTTACTGTATATGTGTGAATCTATTCATCTGTGTTATTTTAATATTTCCTGTGCTTCAATCTCTGTTTATTGTAAATAGATATTTAATATTTTCATGTTCTTTCTTATTTATTATTAAATATATTTAAACTTTCCATTGTGGCTGGTCCTTTAGAGGATATTTTTACCTTTGAGAGTACTTGTATTTATTCAGTGACACTGCGGCCACTCCTGAAAGCCCTGCTCTTTGGTCAACATTACCATTTGTAGCAAGATATACGTATGACTCCCAAATATGCAACAAAATCTAGACTATTTAGGATTTTTGCTTGGAAATGTTTATATAAATATTTTTATACCCAAGTAGACACCAGGGAATTTTTCCTCAAGTAGACAGCAAATGCTGTAGGTATGACGAGGAAGAAAAAGGTACTTGGGACCATATTTTCTAGGAATGCAGTGGGCTGAAAGACTTTAAGGATTCCCCATGGGATGCACTGTCGGAGATGCTGGGTAGGTGGATTGGTGTGACAAGATAGATGATTTTTATGAGTAATGACAACGAATCGGAATTGCCTAGATGGTAAGGCCTTGCTTTGTCTAATTATGGTGGCTGCGAAAAAAGCAATTACTAGAAAATGGAAATCAAAATCTAAACCAACTATATTATAAGTAGTGAATATAGCAAGAGAGATAAAACAACTGGAATTGAGGACTTTAGAAAAGGGTAGGAGAAAATTACATAGGAAAATGGGAAGTGTGGGAACAATTCATATGGGGGAACAATGAGGTTTAAAAGAAGGCAAGACTTAAGCTCTGTAATATTTGACTGAAATGATTGGGTAGATTATAACTGATGTATAATGTTTGCAACTGAGAGTGTGTCAGTACAGTTTGTGATGTACAATGCTTGCAACTAGGATTGTGTCGGTGTGGTTTGTTTTCATTCGCATAAATTTACAATTACTTATGTCATAAGTGATGGTTTAATAAAGATGTTTCTTGTTTAAAAAAAGGGGCAGGAATTGAATAATTTATGTAATGCTGCTTAGATTATATAATATATAGCAATATTATAATGTTTGTTAGCAATTACTTTTGTATAAATGTAAAATTGCCTATGTCACAAGTGATAATTCATTACAGGTGTGTTATAAAAAATTACCATTTGTATTAATATTAATTTCACTCAGTATAACTGGGTACCTTTGCAACAGCCTTACAGTAGCTGGCTTTGGATTGTCTGGTGGCGGTGTAACAACCTTATAGTCTGGGCAGAAGGGGGCATAACTAGTAAATCTGTGCCAGTCTTTTCCAGGTGAGTGTGTGTGTGTGTGTGTGTGTGGGGGGGGGGGGTGAAAATCAAATATCAAAGAGTGTGTGTTGTCAGCTGCTTGGAGGACGGGCACAAATGAGAAGTTATGTACCTACCATAACGTTCCATGTTAGTTGTCTTCTCTTGCCTTCTTTCTTGCTGGATGGGTTCGGAGCCGATCCTCGGCTCCGACTCGGCCAATTACTAAAGCTCGAGAGCTTATTTTACCGGCTCGAGGCAACCCTATATCCCATGATGCTAGGCGATAACTCCCCAGATCTCATTTGGAAGCTGAAAAACCTAGCATAGGCCAATAAAACAAAATCCCCCAACTGGAAGGAGGAGGAAAAGGGATAAACCCCCCAAAGATCGTTATCTACACTATATATATCCTAGGACACCTAGATGGTGAACAAGGGAATAAAAGGACCCTTCAAGGAAGGGAAGATCTTCTCGGTCTGTCCAGGCTAGGGGGATGGTGGGTGGGACGCAGAAAGAAGGCGAGAGAAGACAACTAACATGGAACGTTATGGTAGGTACATAACTTCTCAATGTTAAGTTGTCAATCTCACCTTCATTCTTGCTGGATGGGACCGCGTCCCTAGCACCTTCATCCTGGGTGGCTCATTGGAACAGACTCTTAAGAATGGTGGAACCAAATGTTGCTCTGTCCCTGGAGGCCATGTCCAATTTGTAATGCGAAACAAAGGTATGAGGAGAGGCCCATGTGGCTGCTGCACAGATAGTGTCTATTGGTAGTCTAGCTTGAAAAGCTGTAGATGTAGCTAGTGCTCTAGTTGAATGGGCTTTTGGCTTAGAAGTCAATTCCCTGCCTCTGAGTTGATATATAGATGTAATCACAGAAGACAGCCACCTAGATAGGGTTACCTTGGAAACATGAAGGCCTTTCTTATTTTCTGCGTACGATAAAAACAGTTGATCAGACTTCCTTATTTGTTTGGTTCTATCCAAATAGTATCGGAGCTGGCAGTGAACATCTAGATAATGTAGCTTTTGCTCCGCTCTATTAGTATAGTTTGGGAAAAAAACTGGGAGATCAATTGATTGATTTAAATTTGTCTGCGAAGCCACCTTGGGTAAGAAGGATGGATTAGTCCTTAGAGAAACTCTGTCTTTATGGAAGATTAAGTAGGGAGGACGAATGCGGAGGGTGTGAAGCACAGATACTTTCCTAGCAGATGTAATGGCGACTAGGAAGAGTGTCTTCCAGGAAAGAAATTTCAATGAACAGGAGACCGCAGGTTCAAAGGGGGGGAGAATCAAGGATGTTAAGACTAAATTAAGATCCCACTGAGGTGGAGGGTGTTTGATCGGAGGCTTAAGTAAATATACACCTTTAAGGAAAGCTTTGCAAAGCTTATTGGACATGATGCTGTGGTCCGATAAGCCTGTATGAAAATTCGATATGGCTGCCAACTGAACCTTTACTGTAGAGGCAGAAGACCCTGAATGAAAAATTTCGGCTAGGAAGTCTAAGACCGAATGAATTGGGGCAGTAAAGGGATCTATATTCCTTGCCTTTGCCCAGAAGGAGAAACGTTTCCATTTACTAGTGTAAATCCTTCTGGTGGAAGATTTAAGAGAATCTACTATGATATCCCGGACGGGATTAGAAATCATAGGAAGCCTGGCTAAGGACGGAAGTGGAGCAACCAAGCAGTGAGGTTGAAAGAATGTAAGGATTGGTGCAGCTGCCCCGACTGATGGGTCAAGAGATCTGGAGCTGGGTCCAGATGCCAAGGCTGTACCAAAAGATAATGATGTAGGAATGGAAACCATATCTGTCGAGGCCAATAAGGGGCAATGAGAATCAACTTGGCTCTCAAGGCGGTTGCTTTCTGAATTACTTGTGGGATTAGAGGAAAGGGTGGAAAAGCATAGAGAAGTCCCCGAGGCCAATCTTGGACTAGAGCGTCTCTGAGGGGATGGCTTGGAAGGGGGAAGAGGGTGAAGAAGTCGGGGCATTTGCTGTTTTGGGGTGTAGCAAAAAGATTGCAGCAAGGAAGGCCCCACTTCTGAAAAATCTCTTCCGCTACCGATTATTTGAGAGACCACTCGTGTGGCATGAGTATAGCTCTGCTCAACCTGTCCGCTATGATGTTGGACTTCCCGGGGATATGCGTTGCTATCAGAAACCGCTGAGAGGAGATCGCCTATTGCCAAAGTCTGAGTGCCTCTCGACACAGGGGATAGGACTTGGTTCCGCCTTGCTTGTTGATATACCACACTACGGACATATTGTCCGTTTGGATGGCAATAGTTCCTAGGAGAAGAGAGTCGTGGAGGGCTTGCAACATTAAAAGCACTGCTCTCATCTCTAGGACATTTATGTGCAGGTGGCGTTCGAAAGGTTGCCAAGTGCCATGGACCATCCTGCCCTGAAAATGCCCCCCCCCACCTGATCAGGGAGGCGTCCGATGTCACCGTGGTGACCGGGGGAGGAGGAACAGAGGGTCTGCCTTGATGGACTTGAGGGGACAATATCCACCAGGACAGATGACTTTTGCAAGTTGGAGTTATCATCTTGTGGTGCATGGGGAGTTGCTGAAAAGACCATTGGGCGAAAAGCATCCACTGTAGAAGATGCATGTAAAAACGTGCAAGGGGAAGAAGTGTTATGGCGGCCGCCATAAGACCCAATACTTTCAGGACATACCTGGCCTGAATTTTGTCACTCAGAAGAACATGGACATGGTTTTGAATATCTAAGACCCTTTGATCTGTTAACTTTGCTGAAAGTTGTACGGTGTTCAAGTTGGCGCCTATAAAGGTAATAGACTGACAAGGCAGACTTTTCAAAATTTATAGAGATTCCTAGCCCTCTGCAAATGTGAATGGTGTAAGCTCTGGCTTGGAGAAGTTGATGCCTGGTGGTGGCAGTGAGGAGCCAGTCGTCTAGATATGGAAACACCTGGAATCCTTGCCGTCTCAGGTGAGCCGTAACCGCTGCCATACATTTGGTGAACACTCTGGGGGCTGTAGTGAGACCAAAGGGCAGGGCTCTGAACTGGTAGTGACTGGTTCCCAGCCGAAAGCGGAGAAACCTTCTGGAGCGCCTGTGAATTTTGATGTGATAGTACGCATCCTGAAGGTCCACGGAGCACATCCAACTGTCCTTGCCCAGAAAGGGCAGAATGGACTGTAGCGTGACCATCCGGAATCTTGTTCTCTTTACAAACTTGTTTAGTTTGCTGAGATCTAATATTGGTCTCCAGTCCCCTGTCTTTTCGGTACCAAAAAGAACCTTGAGTAGATTCCGGATCCTAGTTGGTCTGCTGGGACTGGCTGGATGGCTCTTTTTGCTAGCAGTTTTGATATTTCTGACACTGCTAGTTCCCTTAGACCGGGTGGAACGTCTGGAAGGGTTCCCTTTTGCTGAATTGGGGTTTGGATAAAGGGAATTTTGTAACCCTCAGATATGATCGACTGTACCCATTTGTCTTGAGTAAGGGAAAGCCAGGCTATTGGGTACAGCGACAATCTTCCCCCGACTGCCTCCGAAGGTGGACAATCGGGCAACATCTCAGGGATGCTGGAAGGGTTTGTCAGAGAGAGGATCCCTGCTACCCTGGTTCTGCGGACCCCCTCTGCCCATAGGGCGGCGTCTGTTGTTGTTACCCCCTCTGCCTCTGGGGGTAAACTGACCTCTTGCATCAGGCATGACTCCTTGTGATTTGCGGAACCACATTTTCCCACCCTTCTGACCCTTAGGGTATGGTCTTGAAGGGGTGGAGAAATGGACTCCTACGGCAGAAAGAGTCTTGCCATCTTGTTCGCATCTGGTCAAGGTGTCTTTCACTTGAGGTCTGAACAAAGCCGAACCATCAAAAGGGGAATTTGTGAAGGACGCCTTGAAAGGGTCCGCGAAATTACACAGCCGCATCCAGGCGAGACGACTTAAGGCCACTCCTGTGCCCGCGGCCCTACTCGCTCCATCGGCTGCATATGAAACTAGATGCATGGAGGAGTTAATAATCGAGTTCAGGGTTCCAAGCTGTGAGTTTATTTTATCCTGGGACCCAGCAGCTGATGGATCCTGTAAGACTTCTCCCAACTCTTTGAGAATATCTCTCTGAAGGCGGGTGAAGTGACACAAGTAATTCAGCGACCGCATGGCAAAGGTCGCTGAAGAAAACATCCGCTTACCATACCTATCCATGGTCCTAGAATCCTTATTAGGAGGATGGATAGGTACTGAAGGATCAGCTAGTTCCTTCTTGGTGGCTGCAGCCACCACCATGGCATCCACCGGTACACCTTTTGTTAGGAATTGCTCGTCAACTGGTGCTGTGATGAATTTAGATGGCCTCCGAGGGGTGGGTTCCACCGAATCCGGGGCCGACCACATCTTCCGAGCCACTACTTCCATAAGGGGGTCGGAAGGCGGAGACACCCAGGAGGTGGAGGGTCGAGAACCAAACGCCTCCAGGTACACAGACTCGTCCTCGGAAGGATTAAGGGAGGACCAGTTCCCACTCTGTGTTAGGATTTCTAGGATGTCTGAGAAAGAGACATCCTCAGAGGGGGACTTTGGGGATCCCTCCGACTCATCCAAGTCGGTGTCAGATGTAATGGACTCAGGGGAGTCCACATGCTTCCTCTTACATGTCCTCTTAAGCGGAGGCTCCGCTGACAGGTCAGTAAAAGCCTCGGAAGAGGAAGAAATTCCCAGTGGGGAAACCTGAGGCGTTGGATCTCTGGGTCCGGGAGCAAGAGAGTGGGAAGAGACATCAGCAGGCACTGTAGTGGGAGGAGCTGATGGAGCTGACCGTTGACTATGCCCTGAGGCTAGTACGCTCCTCATCACCTTGAAGGCTCCCCTATCAGAAAGGCCAGAGGGCCCCCGCTCCGAAGAGATAGGAACCCCAGGCCGCACCGATAGGGAAGGCTCAGAGGCCGATGTCGGGGCCGAGCTCACCAGCGCCGACGCTCCGAGAGGGAGAACGGGGTCGAACAATGGTCCGATGCCACTCTAGCCGACTAGAGAGATCAGGCGCCTGGATCCGTCCAATGAAGGTATCAAAGAGGAGATCGGAGCGGAAGACGAAGGAGCCGAAGGGGGAGGTATCGGCTCCGACGCCACAACAGTCACGGCTCCGAGGAGCTCCGGCTCCGAACTCTGAGGGAGAGTCGAAGGAGGAAATTTAGGTGGAGTCGTAATAGCTACCGTCTGATGAGATGGGCTAGAGATCATCTGGGCCAATGCCTGAGACTTTAACAGTCTGCTTACCACTCTCTCAAGGTTGTGATCTGAAAGTCTGGAAGACCGAGAAGATCGGCTCCGATGGCTCCGCTCCGAGAGCAGGGGAGATCTTGGAGCTGAATGGATGGACTCCAATGAAGGGGATCTTGACCTCTTCTTAGATGGAGCCAACGGAGCCGAGGACACGTCGGCTCCAGCCGGAGCAGACAGTGAAAGCATGGACTCAGAGGTATCACAGCACAGAGTGGTGCCGAGACTGGAACCTGTGACTCAAAGAGATCGGCTCCAGCCGGAGCCGATCTAGGCACAGACAAGGAGCCAGCAGCCGAAGGCTTAGTACTTGGAGCCGACGGTTTTGCTGGTTTCGAGGGCCTCCCCGACACAGACTTAGTCGGGGAGCCCTCGGGCTTTAACAAGCCCCTCAGTATAAGTTTGTTCCTGCGCTCCTGCAGGACTCTTGGACTGAATGCATGACATACAGAACAAGAGTCCTGCAGGTGCAGGGGTCCCAGGCAGTAAACACAAGAAGTGTGACCATCTGTCAGAGACATTTTCTGACAGCACGAGTCACACTTCTTAAAGCCTGAGACCTTAGTTTCCTTTGGTTCCTTCGACATAACAGTGTCGAGGGTTCACAAAGGTAAGAGAAAAACACACACACACACACTCTCAAAAAACTGTAAAATAACAATAAAAATGTTAATAGGGATACTGACACACCCAAACACTCCACAGGATCCCTAAGAAATTTTAGGAAAGGGGCAGGCTTAAGGCCTAACCTAAGAGTGGAGGGGGAGGGATATAAGGGATAAAAGGGGAAGGTATAAAACAGTAATAGAGTTAAAGGTAGTTGCTAACTATTGAAAATAAAAACAACTGGGTGAAAAATTAACTCAAAAGGGTGGCTGAACACTATATATATATATATATATATATATATATATATATATATATATATATATATATATATAAAGACTTACCAGGAGCCAGTAAAAATACACACCTCGCAAGCGAAAGCGGCAAACGAGATCTGGGGAGTTATCGCCTAACATCATGGGATATAGGGTTGACTCGAGCCGGTAAAATAAGCTCTCAAGCTTTAGTAAGTGGCCGGGTCGGAGCCGAGGATCGGCTCCGAACCCATCCAGCAAGAATGAAGGCGAGATTGACAAAGTACAGTTGTGTACACCTACCATAAATGTAGATGTTAAAGTGTCTTCACTGTTGCAGTCATAACTGTAGGGTGTTCCTGCCGGCAGGCAGCCCGAGGTCGGCCAGAATTCCAAAGTCTGGGTCCGGCGTCGGCTGTTCCAGCCAGTACCCTGACGTCAGAACGCAGAGGTATAAAGCCGTCAGCCGACGCCATCTTCTCCAGCCTTTCTTGCCCCAGATGTCAAAAGTCCCCAGTAAACCAAAAGGTGTCCAAAAAGGAAACACAAATACACCACAAAAGAAGTGGAAGAGGGAACAAATAAGAATAAGAGGGGATAGGTGGGAGGGAAACACCGACTGCAACAGTGAAGACACTCGAACAACTACATTTATGGTAGGTGTACACAACTGTACTATGTTCTTCGTGTTTCACTGTTGCAGTCATAACTGTAGGGTGGAATCCCAAAGCAGTGGAAGAGGGAGGAGGTTATGCAGAAGTAGGGGCAGCAAGAAGACCCTGCAAAACAGCAGAGGCAAAGCCTGCCCTAGACTTAGAATGCAGAGGGAGATTATAGTGCTTGGAAAAGGTATGCACTTAACTCCAAGTGGCTGCTTCCAAAATATCTTCGGTAGGAACTCCTCTGAGAAAAGCTGCTGAAGTGGCAGCTGCTCTAGTAAAATGACTTCTAACAGTACCTGGAATCTGTTTCCCACAGTGAGAGTAACAAAACCTTATTCCATGAGCAATCCATTTGGAAATAGTTTGTTTAGAAATAGCCTTACCTAGAGAAGTGGAGGCATAAGAGATAAGCAATTGATCAGATTTTCTGAAATCTTTAGTTTTGTCCAGGTAAAATCGTAGCTGTCTGTGTATGTCCAATGAATGTAAAATCCTTTCCCCTTTATTTTGAGGATTAGGAAAGAAGGTAGGAAGGTGAATAGTCTGATTTAGAGCCACCTTGGAAATCACCTTAGGCATAAAAGTAGGATTGGTCCTCAAGGAAACTCTGTCTTGGTGGAAAATAATATATGGTTCCACAGCCATGAGAGCTTGCAACTCTGAAACCCTTCTTGCAGAAGTCAATGCCAACAAAACAGCTGTCTTCCAGGATAAGAACTTGATATCTGAAGCCGCAGCAGGCTCAAAAGGAGGCAAAGTAAGTTTCTCCAAGACATAATTAAGATCCCAAGCAGGAACAGGAGGAGTTCTGGGAGGCCTTAAATTCTTAGCCCCTCTCAAAAATTGTCTCACCAATTGGTGAGAAGAAATGGGAGGATCAGTGTTGAAATGAGCTGAGATAGCAGAAGCATGAATTTTGATGGAAGAAAAAGAGAGGCCTTTAAGCAGAAGGTTTGAGAGGTAAAGTAAAACAGAGGAAATATCAGGCAACAAAGGGTTAGAACCTCGTTCCTGCATCCAAATAAGAAATCTTTTCCATTTAGAAGCATAAGATTTCCTAGTGCTAGGTCATCTAGCTTCTAAAAGAACATCCAAAACTTGTTTGGGAAGAGCAGAAGGTATCAATGGCCCTTGAAGAGCCAAGCTGCCAGACATAGGGTCTTGATTTGAGGGTGTAGCATCTGACCCTGATGCTGGGACAGAAGAGAAGGATTCAGAGGTAGAATCCAAGGAGATTCCAAGAACAGGTGTTTTAAAGTTGGATACCAAAACTGCCGAGGCCAATTTGGAGCTATCAGAATGAATAACTTGGGCTTGTCCTGTTTTATTTTCAGTAATACTCGAGGAAGAAGGGGAAGAGGAGGGAAGGCATATCCGGAAAGGTTCCTCCAGCTGAATGACAGGGCATCCACTTTCCAAGCTGTTTTGTGGAAGGACCTGGTGCAAAAGAGAGGCAACTGATGATTGAGATGGGATGCAAACAGATCTATCTGAGGACAACCCCAAACCGCAGTAATATTGCTGAATAGGCTGGGGTCCAGCATCCATTCGTGAGGATCCAAAAAGTTTCTGCTTAGGCTGTCTGCTAAGAGATTCTGTTTTCCTGGAATGAATTGAGCTTGAAGATGCAGATTCAAATTCAAAGCCATGTCCCATTAAATTCATGGCTAGTCTGCAGAGGGGGTAAGAATGAGAGCCCCCTTGCTTGTTTATGTACCACATGACTGTGGTATTGTCTGTCCGAATCAGAAGAGGCCCCGGATTTAGATGTTTTTGGAAGGCTAGAAGAGCATTTTGAACTGCCAACATTTCCTTCAAGTTGATGTGCCAGGCTAGATGCTTCTTTGCCCAAGAACCCTGCTGGCAAAGATTTAGAAAATGAGCTCCCCAAGCATAATCCGAAGCGTCCGTGGTTATGGTCTGAGAGGGTTGAGGCAGACGGAAGGGCTTCCCTTCGTTTAAAGCACAAGCCCTGGACCACCAGAGGAACTCCTTCTGGAGGCAGGGAATCAGTGGAATCATTGTGTCCAGACTGTGGCAATGATGTGACCATACACTCTTTAGGTACCATTGAAGTTTTCTCATGTGAAGCCTTGCATCTGGAATCAACAGGATACAAGAAGCCATGTAGCCCAATGCCTGCAGGAATTTCCTTGCAGTGAGCTGAGTTAAAGTAGCCAAGGTTTTGAATATTGAGGCCAGCTGTAATTGTTTTTCTGGAGTGAGGAAGGCCCTTTGTAAGTTTGTGTCTAGAAGAGCTCCCAAAAAGATCATTTGTTGAGAGGGGATCAAATGTGACTTTTTTGTGTTCACTGAAAATCCCAGCATAAGGAGAAGACGTTGAACAAAATGCAGATGCTGAAGTAAAAGGTCTTTGCTGTCCACCTGAATCAGGCAGTCGTCCAGGTAGGGGTAAATTTGAATCCCTTGGAGTCTGCAATAAGCTACTACTGGAGCCAGGCACTTGGTAAAGACTCTGGGCGCAGTAGATAAACCAAAGGGCAGTACAGAGAATTGAAAGTGCCTCGAACCTGCCTTGAACCTGAGGAATTTCCTGCGTTCCTGCCTGATGGGAATGTGTAGGTAGGCTTCTTTCAAGTCCAATGTCACCATCCAAGCATCCTGGGAGAGCATTGGCAGAAGTTGTTGTAAAGTAAGCATCTTGAATTTTGGAATTTCCAGGAAGGTGTTTAATACCGAAAGGTCCAGAATCGGTCTCCATGAATTTTGCTTTCTTGGAACCAGAAATAGTCTTGAGTAAAAACCTTTTCCCATCTCTGTAAGTGGAACAGGCTCTATGGCTCTCATGGCCAATAAGGCGTCCACTTGATTTAAGGCCTCTGACCACTGATGTTTTAGCAATTCTGGCCAACCGATAGACCTTGGCAGAGTATGAAAGTGGAAATTGTAACCTGTTAAAATCACGTTCAAAACCCATTTGTCCTGGGTAATCTGAGTCCAATTTTGGTAGAAAAGAGAAAGTTTTCCTCAGAGAGGGGCATCCAGGCAAAGAGGACCTGTAGCCCAGCAGAGGGAGTCATTGGGTCTGCTTCCTTTGTGATTGAGATCTGTCTTCACCCCTTCTAGGTGATGAAGCAGTCCATTGTCTGGACCTGTAAGAGGTCTGTGCCTGAGCTCGACCCCTGGGGCATCTATATCTTCCCCTTTGAGGCCTGTCAGATGTGGGAAAGGACCAATTTTTGGAGGGCCAATTCCTAGAAAATCTAGGAGGCTGAACCTGTAAGAAATCTTTCACAGTCTGCATAGATTTAGCTTTTTCTTCCATCTTTTTAATAACCTCCTCAGCCTTGGATCCAAATAAAACATCATGCTGAACAGGGGCATCTAACAGTTTAGCCTTAACCTGCTCAGGTAAATTCTGTTCACGAAGCCAAGCATGTCTCCTGATAACAGTACCAGAGCCTGCGGCACTGCAAGAAGCTTCCAAGGCATCAAAACCACAATGTAAACTATGTTTGCTAACTTGTTCAGTGGCATGCAATACATCCTGTAATTCCTTGTCCTCTGCACATGCAGGAAAGGTAGAAAGCCTTTGCTTTAGAACAGACAAAAGAAATTGCTGATACTTGAACATGTGAAACTGGCAATTTAAAGCTCTAATAGAAAGAGTAGCAGAAGTATAAACCTTTTTGCCCCACCTGTCCAAAGCACGAGAATCCTTTTCAGAGGGAATAGGATTTTTAGATGAAGCTGCCTTAGCAGCCTTAGAACCCTGAGAAATAGTTTCAGGGTCTGCAGAAGGGTTCTTAAATAAGAATTGATGGGAATCAGGGACTCTGTAAAATCTATCAGGCTTAGAAGGAGCAGGTGGTAGGATTCAGATTAGCTTCAGAGAAAGCATCATCCACAATATCAAGTACAGGAGGAATAGCCAAAGGCCTGTGTTGAGGGAGAAGGAGAAATTCCCTAAGTCTCTTCTTAGAAGCAGAGTAATCCTGACCTTCCCAATGAAAATGCTCTCTCATCTCATGTAAGGTTTCCCCAAAAGAGAAATCTTCAGGGGGAGAAGCAGAGGGAATAGAGTCCTCTGCATCAGAATCCTCATAAGGAGGAAAAGAATAATCCTGGTCAGAGGAAGAAACAGAGGACACAGAAGCCTGATCAGAGGAATCATAAGGTAAATCCTGTCTAGGCCTTTTTTCAGGAGGAGGGTGAGAACCCCTAATCATTGTAAGCAAATCCTCAGCCATCCGTAGTAATTGCTTCTGGGTCTTGGGAGCTGTATCCGAAGCAACTTGAGGAGCTGTATCCGAAGCAACTTGAGAAGAAACCCTTGGCTTCACAGGAGTCTTTGACTTTGCCTTTGTAGAAATAGTGATACAAGTAGGCCTGAAAACCCCCACAGAAGCCGGTACCTGCACAGCGGTTCCGGACCCATCTGAAGGAGCGACGTCCGAAGGTCCTGCAGCAGATAAAATAGTAGGCCTAGATGGCTCCCCGTGGGAGTCCGTGTCAGCCATCGGTTCCGAAGTGGCGGACGACAGGGGCTGCAAAAGCGCCTCACTGACGACCGCCGAACCCGAAGCGGACTCCAGCTGCAACGTATCCTGTTTGGACCTCGGAGGCCTATCCTTGTCCTTGCGTTTCTTTTGAATTCTGGTTGTCGGTAAGGTATCCGACGACATCCTGTAATTGAATCGTCTACCGAAATAATTCAAGGCCCAATCGTACCTACGCTTGATAGTGCGAGAATTAAACCTGGCACAGAACCGACAGCAAGAAACATCGTGGTCAGGGCCTAAGCAAGGTAGACAGTAAGAGTGGAAATCTTTATGAGGTATTTGTTTTCCACACGCTATACAATTATTGACTTTTTCTGATATCGGAGGAGCAAGAAAAAGATTCCCCAACGGGGTACTTAGCTTGAGAAGAGAAGTAAAAACTTCGGACCGACGACAATCAAAGCACGTTGTCCTGAATGCGCCAACCAACGACTTGCGAGCTGCTTTCCACCGCATGGCAAGAAAGACTGGAGAAGATGGCGTCGGCTGACGGCTTTATACCTCTGCATTCTGACGTTAGGGTACTGGCTGGAACAGCCGACGCCGGACCCAGACTTTGGAATTCTGGCCGACCTCGGGCTGCCTGCCGGCAGGAACACCCTACAGTTATGACTGCAACAGTGAAACTCGAAGAACATCTTAACATGCACTGGTTTCACAGAGAGAGTGATGGAGAACTTGGCTTGGAAACTTGGCTGAGGTCTCAACTCTATATCTGTGCCAGTGGGGGTCTTATTGGGGACCTGGCTGGAGAAAGCTAGAGAAATCAAGACCCTGGACTGTGTGTTCTCTGTGCACTCAAGGCAAATTGTGCTTGATGCAGAAAGCTGCATCCGGAAATACTGGGTGTATCCATTTTTGTTACAAGTGAAGGTCCCTCTCCAGTGTCAATGGTGAGGATTCAGGCTGCTTGATTACTAGCCCAGATTGGGGACGTCACAGACAGAATCAGAAATTCAGGATAAATACTCCAAAAGAGGTGAGAAGGGATCCATAAAAGACTCTATATCTGGGTCATGATCCAAAAGGGAAAATTAATCCATTTACTTTTGTATGCTTTCCTGATATTCTGTCTCCAAGCAAAGGTTCATATAAGAAGGGTCCACAGTCATTACAAGAATTGGAGAAACCAAGTAAGAAAGGTCCAGGACCATTAGCAGTATTGGAGAAATCATGTGGTTAGGAGACGAAACTGAAGGACCAGATAAGGCTTGATGGATGGCTGAAACATCCTCTTGACTGGTCACAGATGTACAGTCATGAAAAGTAAGGTCACAGCAAGGAATGCACAGAATGACTTTAGCCTTTTGTATCTTAGCTTACTTCAGGAACATAGAAATAAGGCAAAACTGAGGGAAAGCACAGACGATACTTGGGAGCCACTTCTGGATCAGTGCCTCTGAGATATCTTCCCAAAGGAGGAAAAGAACTTGCTGAATCTGGAATGAGTTATAGAAGCCAACAGGTTGCAGCAAGGCTTCATTCAGTGTTGATAGTGAGTTAAGGCTATAGTCAGCTAGGAGACTTGTAGTGAAAAATCAGCAGTCCATGACAGCACCAATGACACAGAGGGATAATGCCCTGGTAGAGTTCTTAATGACTTGTGCACTTGATAATGTTGCCAGAGGAGTATTGGCATGTCCATTCTTGGTGGGGGGGTGGGAGTGGACAAGGTAAAGCAGGATACTCAGTCAAAATCTGTCAAAGATGGGGGGTGGCAATGTAGTATGCATCCCAGAAGCAAGCTTTCATCCCCCAGGTGGTAGCCCTCATTAGGGAGTGTGCTCACAGATGTAGGGTACTGTGAGTTCCTGTGGTGATACAGGTAACCAATTTCCCTGCTCAGGAACAGACTTAAGGACATACACAAAATGCTTATACAGCTTGGATGCTGGAGAGAGCACAAACTCCCCAGTGTTTGCCTGGATGATGGCCTTTCCAGATGGCTCTTGCATAAGTGAACGTTGTGAATCCCCATCACAAGGGAGCAAATGGGCTTGAATCTGATAAGTGGAGACTTGACTGTTAAAAAGAAAAAGCAGCCCCAAAAATCATCATCATCAGCAGGTAGTGACTAAGCCTCTCTGTTAAAGAATTATCTTAACTTGGGATGCATCTCATAGTGAGATGGTGACTGATTGGTTGCAAAGGCCCATTTCCCAATTTCTTATGGTCTCCTGGCATAATGAACAGGAATGGGTTCTTTCTTGCTTGTTGATGTGCCATACCACAGCCCTATATTTAGAATGGATGGTAACAGTATCATGGGGAGGGGAGATGTGAAGTCCCTGCAAGGTCTAAAGGGTTGACTTCATTTTTAAAACAATGATGTGAAAAGAGGCATTTGTGGGAGAACTATCCTTTGGATGATCTACTCTTGATAATCCCTCATCCTATAGTAAGAACAGATCTAAGAACTATCTGACTGAACTACAAGCACCTGCTGTAAGACTTTAAAGAGAAAATATGTACTGAAAATCATGTAAATGAAAGATGATATGAAGACTAGCACCCTGAGGAAAAAAAAACTGTTCAAACGGATTGGATCTGAAGAAGGTTACAGACAAGCAAACTGGAATGAGTGTCTGAAGAAATGTTTAACAAGCCATCTTGTACCAGATGAATCTGATGGACACCACTGGTATCAACTGGGACTTCACTAAAGAGTAGAATACAGTCCTTGGAGATTAATAGACTGTCTATTGAGGGACCACCAGAATGCAGCTGTCTAGGAACAGGAAAACCCTACTCCACTACAACTCTGGATGTTCTGCCACAACTGCCATACATTTAACACCATAGGGGCTGCAATAAGACTACACAGAAGACTCCTATGTGAATCGACATAACGGCAGAGACTCCTATGCAGTCTTGATGTCTGCATTGGTTCATAGGTATTGACTAGGCTAACGACCACAAGGGCCGTTTTAAGCCTAGCCAGGTATCCCAAATCTCTGACAATTTCTGATACCCTTGATAAGTATAACCATGGACCTGGGAGATGAACCATTTGCAGGTTACCCATGTCCATTAGAGACATAGGTGCCAAACCAGGGATGAATTTCTGGTTTCCCATCCAACTGTCCAAGCTGCACTTGAATTGGGTTGGGAGGAACTCTGCTTCACATGTTCCATACATGAGGTAGTCTCTGGGATACACACCTATCTCTCCAACAGGTCCTATTTATATCACAGGCAAGGTTTAAGTCTTTAGAAAGAGTAATTTTAGTGCTGTTTGTTTTGTGGCTATGCAGGAGGTCTGTCAGAGTTGGGTCTAACAATACCTTGTATGCCAGGTATTGATCTCCCCTCAAAAGCCTGTAGGAGACAGAATACAGGGATAGGGCCTCGAGGCGGTCTGCAGAGAACAATTTACTTAATCCCTGTATTCTTTTAGTGAGGAACCTCTGTGGACGTTCCAATTGGTGGATATGCCTGATTAGGCACATACAAAAGGGGGCACTGTATTCAATGATAGGTCTGAAGAATATCAAATACAGTGGAACAATGACTTCCTTGGACTTGGATGCCATACGTTTGTTTATAAGTTGGGCAACATAGAATGATTTCCTCACCATTGTAGACACATGATGATCAAAGGTAGATTACTATCTGTGTGCATCCCTAAGTCCCTGTCTAGTGGGTCAACTCTAAGAGGTGTGTTGTCAACATGATAGTTAACAGGGATGGATGACTTCCCAAAGGATACTATTATGCATTTTTTGGAATTTAGTTTTAGTCCTTGGCTCTGACACCAGGTGTTTGTCTGTGTCAGCCCCTCCTGGAGAACATTTGTGTCAGCGTGAGATCCAATACCAGCTCCTAATTTACAATCCTCTGCAAATTTGGTCAGCAGATAGAGCTAACATTGGCCTTGACTTTGGAGAAGTAAATGCCAAAAAGGAGTGGTCTAAGGACTAATCCCTGAGGGACTCCACTTGTGATTGGCCTTTTTGTAGAGGTGGACTCCCCATTTCTAACTTCCTGGGACCAGCTATCCACTGGGTGACATATGGGTTTGTAACTGACCTCTTGAGTTTGTCAACAATGCCCGAGTGGGGTACTGTGTCAAATGCCTTGGCCAAGTCAAGGTAGGCAGTGTGAATGAATTTGCCCTCATCCATTGCTTTGGTGACCTTCTCAAAGAAGTCCACTAGGTTCAGTAGGCATGATCTGACCTTGACAAAACCAAATGGGTTGGGTCCAGATTCTAGAGATTTGCTATATCTCTGTTGATCATCTCCATGATAATTCTTTCCATGGCTTTACATACAAGGCTAGTGAGACTTATGGGTCTGTATTTTCTGGGGTCTGTAGATGGCCCACCTTTGTGTAGAGGGCTGACTGTTGCCTTTCTCCATTCATGAGGCATGAAGCCTGTTTGGAGGCTACAGTTAAACAGTAATTCCAGAGGCCCTGCCAGGTCATATTTAATTCTATTTAGAAGGCATCCTGGGATACTGTCTGGGCCCCACTGATGCAGTGTTCTCGGTCTTATAGAGAGCATATTAAGGACCTGTTCCCTAGTGATAGTAGGGGGAGTTATATTTGATATTTCCTGAGGGAAGGTTGAACTGGAGACAGGGGTAAAGTTGGAGCTGAATTTATCAGCCAGGAGGTTTGCTATATCTTCTGGCTCAGTATAGGTGGCTCCATTTACAATGAGCTCTGCACACAACTGTGTATTGCCTTTGAGGTTGCGGACATAGCTAAAGAATGCTTTGTGGTTGTCCTAGGCCTGGGAGGCAAAACTTACCTCAAATTTGGCTTTGGTAGACTATTTGTCCTCGGAGTCATTTGTTTAATTTGATGAGAGTGCTTTTAACCTGCTGGGTGCTGCACCTCCTCTTTTTTGCCATGATTTTCTTCCTCCTGTTATACAGGCTATTGACTTTGTGATTCCACCAGGGTGGCTTGTTTTTTTTTTTTAGTAGTTCTGTACTTCTACCTAGGGGGTACAGCTGCCTCTATGCAGCTATTAACATGCTTGTATAGGGTTTGTGTGAACAGTTCTACATAGGCAGCAGTGTTTTCAGGGTTTATGGGGGCTTGAAATTTTGCCAAGTTCTCACTTAATACCAGGAGGTTAGCCTTAGAATAGTTTTTGAATATTTCAGGTTTAGCTGGGGGTCCATGCTTTATTTTTACTTCAAAGGAGACCATTTTGTGGTCTGACTTTACCAGGGAAGGCATTACAGTAGGGGGTGTGCAGCAGTCTCCCATATTAGTGAGGATCAGATCCAGTATGGTTACACCCCTGGTTGGCGTACTGACTGTTTTGTCCAGGGAGTTTGTATTTACAAAATCCAGGAATCTCTGTGCATGTGCATTTGGGGTCGTACAGGATTCCCAGTTAACAGTGAGATAATTAAAGTCACTCATGAATATGGTACTGGGTTGGATGGTCAGGGTTTCTAAAACTTTTAAATACATGGTATGGGTTTCCTGGGTCATAGAGGGGACCTATACCTATGGTGATTTGAACATGGAGCAGCTCAAGTGCATTGTTTGACCAGCCTTGACGTATACTTATTTTTGATGTAGAGTCACCTCCACCTTTAGTCCCTGCCTGTGAAGTAGCTGGCCTAAATGTGTGGAAGGCATTATAACCTTGCACTGTTGGTGTGTTCTCTGTATCCTTAAACCATGTCTCAGCGACCACACAGACATCAGCATTCTCTAGGGTAAAGCTTCTAGGGAGTGGAGTTTTTCTGTTTAGATTCCTAGTATTAAGCAGTAATACTTTTAGACTTTCTTGGTTTTGATGATGTTTGGGGGTCTCCAAAAACACATTCACTATTTTTTTTGCAGACACGGGAAGATGGTTTGCATAATAATTACAAAGAAGGGTTCTTTTAGAGCAAAGTAGTAAAGGCTGCAAAAGTTTAAAGTATCTGAATAAAAATCTAGCCCCTGTTAAATCTGCTGTGACTTTATGGACTGCTAATTTATGTATTAGTATTACAGCCTCCCATCTTGCCACAGCCCTCTGGTGAGGTGGATTATTCAGGGAAGTGACTGCAGTCTGGGAAGGGAGAAGGGAATTGTTTAACGTCTGCATATTACCATCATCACCCACTTGTCTTATGTGAAGGCCATCCACGCAGGCAGATGGAGGTACAGATGACCCCCCTCAAACTATCTCCACAGTGAGACAGTTGGGCAAATCCTCATGGAGCAGACTGCAGGTTCCCAGGCTGATGGCCCCATTACTATTGATCAGTCTGATGATTCTAACCACTTTTGGCTTGTCTATCATTCTGACTGCCACAACCTCTGCTGCCTTCACCAAATGTCCTGCTACCAAACTGGTATTGTTCAAGTCTGAAATATAACTGGCACTGACTCTGTGGCATCCCATTAAAAGGAGTGTTGGGAAGGGTGAAACTTCAACACCAATAGTATTGAAAACGTTGCTAATTTATCTTTTACCATCAGACCAATAATAAGGAGGGTTCCATCAAAAGTGACATTAAGAAAATTGGCCTTTGGCAGATTCTGTGAGGTGGAGACAGGTCTGGCATCTGATGGCTAGTGCCCGTCAGTGAACCATCTCCTACATTATGAGCAAGGTACACGGTCCAGTTCGAAATGAAGCATGAAGCTTACAATTGGGAACACTAGTTTAAGTTCCTTGCCTGGCAAAGCTTTCAGAGTCTTGAACGTGTTGTAGGCAAAGTTCATCTTGAATCTCAACACAAAAACCATGTAGTTTACTGCTCTCAAAGTAAATGTAGAAGACAAATAAACATGCTTCTCAAGCCTTTCAAAAACAATCAACATATCCAGTGGACAGAAGGCCTGGGCCCTGCAGAGTGAGGACTTTCTTCAGGACAGCTGCTACCAAAATGGTGTCCATCTCTGGGGTACTAGCTAGTCCTGTCTGATCACTGGGAGGAGAAAAACCTGTCCAATTGTTTTGGTATACTCACTACCATGCTGGGACTCTTCTATGCCAACCATGCCACCAGCTGAGCCATGTTATCAATGGGGGTACCACCTAAAACATTTCTTAGACAACTAGAAGGCAGGCATCCCCTGGTATAAGTTCAGATGGTTAGAGAGTTTATGGCGTCCATCCCACCTTTGTTCATATCCACAGAATCTTTAAAAACTTGGGGGGTCATCTGATGGCAATGGAGGGGAAGTGGCCTCAATCGAAGTCTACATACAGGGTAATGATTCAAGAGGTGAGACAAGGTGTTCCCTCTTACATCTGTCCTTCTTGGCCAGCACTAGGGAATTCTGAGATGGAGGTGGAAAATGAAACTCTGGATGAGCTTTTGACTACTGCAGTAGGGCCCCTTCAGACATGGGTAATGAACAGCGCAAGGGTGAAAGGTCATCAAGGCAATTGTGTTTCCATGGAAGAGGCTGAGATCGAGGTCCATTGCAGGGTGGAAGCATGTAGGAAAGAATGCATCATCATCACAGCCACAACCAACACTAAGTCACATCACATGACCAAAACTTGACACAATGGAGTTAAAGGCAAGACTTGCTTTGACTTGAATGAAGCCCTAACACAAGACAGTGAACATTAATAGAGACTGTCAAAAAGTTAACTTCAAAGACAGACTGGTCAGCCCCAATGGGGACAAGACCAACCATAATTCGAAGATATGCACTCCCCACCAATGCTAATGTCAACGGGTCCCTCATTGTCAAGAAGATTAAGCTAAAAAATAAAATAACAATACCAATGGTAATGTCAACATTAGGAATGTTAAGGTCAAAGGCCCTGGCTCAGAAATAGCACCCACAATCAACATCAACAAAAAGTCACTGATGTCAAACCCCTCACATTGAGGAATCAACCATTCACCTGTTACAGACAAGGACCTAAACTGGATAAACTTAGCTTAGAAACAGCAAAATTTGCATAGAAAGTGTTCTACTCACCCAACATTTCGTGGCAGAAGAGACCTGGGAGCATATTGCTGCACTGAAAAAAAGGCTTTTCACATTTTATTGTAATTAATTTCCACAGTGATGAAACACCTGGACCTGTTTGACTCAACAGACTACTGTTTAAGGGTTATCAGCTCAGGTTCAGAGGCAACATAATTGATGCTGCGGGGTTGGGGTCGGGGATAGAAGTGTTCTTTGACACAGTAAGAGAAGGGAGCAGAAATCCTGGTTTACGTTTTTCATAGAGGAAAAACAGAGGCAGTCTCATAAGAAGACTGCATTATTTTGCTAGGAAGAGAAACAGAGGCAGACATAGAGGGAAAAGTCCTAGATGGGATGGGAACAGGTATGGCTTTTTTTAACTTTTTTCCAGTTCCAGGTGATCGTGCCCATCTTTAAAGGTAGAAAGCTTAAGGGAAGCGCATATTTATTTATTTAAATTTGTTTACAAGGAAATTCCACCCGGGCTGCTGCCCATTTTCAAAAAAGGCACAGGAAGTTGTTGTCTTTTGGCTTTTCCCAGTTAGGGGTCGCCACAGCGGAACTCCGGTCCGCTAATGATTGGCAGTAGATTTTGACGAACGCCGAGGTGCCAGCTCGATGTTCAACCTTCAACGAAGGCACGCCCATTTAAGCATGTCTTTCGAACGCCCACCCAACCGCGGGGAGGACATGCAGACTCCACACAGAAGGCACTCTCCGCACTCCAGCTAAGAATCGAACGGGAGAACCTCTTGCTGTGAGGTAACAACACTACAGCTGCACCACCACGGATGAAAAAAGGCACAGGAAGAAAATTTCAAAAAACAGGAATACACTGAAGTGAAACTTACAAGCCATCTTTTGAATATTTTGCAGGCTCAATAAACTAGTCTCCTCTAAACACTATATGCATGTAAATCTATAAGTCTGAAGAAAAAAAAACTCCCATTTCAAACAAATGCAATAGTCTGCCATGAACTAAGACCAAAACTTCACATAACACAGTGACAACAAAGCCACCAAAAGAAATGAAGCAACTATTACCCCCTAAACCATAAAATCTAAGAAAGAAAAATGGTATCAAGATAGAATGGAAAGGGTGAAGGGAACTGGCTGCAGTTTCCAAAAAGAAAACATACAGAATAGTCTCACCTTAAGGAGGATAAAAAAAACAATGGAGCAGTCAAGCACAAGCTAAAACTGTACTTCAATATTGAAAAAAAAAGTTAAAAATTGAGAACATCAGCATTATTATTAACATATGCTATACTGGAGCTATTTTCACAAGTGAAGCAACAATAACCATGGCTGAAGGAACCTGGAGAAGGGTCCTGAGGACCACAGCCCTGTAAGTGAAAAAGGGAAGGGCTGGGCAGCCTGGGAAAATTCTCATTTTTTGACCAAATCTTGAGTGCCTCAGTCTGGTCAGTAATAAGGACGGAATGCCAATTCAAGATGGATACCTACTTCAAAATCACAAGAAGCTCATTTCATGCCATCAAGTGCATCAATGGTATTTCATTCCATGGGAAAATGGAGCATTCCAGGAGGGCAGTACATTATAAAAGCAAAGGGGGAGAGAGAGAGAGAGAGGGAGGGAAGGACAAAACTCTGGGAACGTCTGGTATGCTGAGTGGTTCTAATGCTGGTTGCACCAGTTGTATATATTCCAGTAGTGACAGGCAGCAACTTATTATCAATTTCTCAGGTTTCTTGAGAGAGATCTAAGCTTCTGGCTTCTTCAGTACATTGTTGACATTTTCTAATGCTAGCAGAGCAATCTTAAGACCTCTCACAGAACTAGAGCTCATAAGGTGAAAGAAGACCGAGGGCCCCATCTAATAGGGGCAATGTAGTGATAGCAAACTAATTTGAGACACAAACATTAGAGCCTGGTTGGACTTAACACCTCCTGCTCTTCAGATCCTTGTAGCAAAAGCATATACAGTTGTGAATGCTAACATAATGTTCTCTTTTGGAGGGATTAAGCAAGTTACAAGTAGCAAAAAGTCATTGCGATGCTTCAGGTGAAGTAAGGCAATAGACTTACAGTGGTTACTTTTACCAGGCCAGTGGTCCAATCTAGAACACATTAAAGAAATACTCCACCTTTCAATACAGTTACCCTTTCCCAAAGTTATTTTTTTCTACCAGTTTAACTTCCCCAAGTCTTTTGAGGTTCTAGTACCATGATGAGAATGGACCCCATTTCTAAGTTAAAGTATGATTAAAGTTCATAAAATTAGTATTGTTTCAATCTTTGATGTTAGCCAAAGTGTTTTTCACAGCACCTACGAGACCCACTGCTCCTACTTCTGATGGAACTGCCTGGATTTCCTTCTTCCACACTGCCATCGTTTCTGCCTGCTAATCTTGGTATTTTTTGAGTTTGTGGCTCTCTGTATGCAAGGCAGTGTAACCACTGGGTGCAGCAATTTCAATGACCAATGCTGCTTTCATCTTCTTTTCATGGACTACTATATCTGGTTTTCTTGCATCTATTTTTGAACTGTTGACAATGGGTGATCCCATGAGATATAAACTTCATCATTCTCTATAATGCTTTGTGGCTCATGTTTCCAATGCTTCACAGCAACTTCAATATTGTAATGCTTGCACAATCCCCAATACAACAGTTTTGCCACATTATCATGCCTTTCAGTATACAGGCCTTCTGCCATCAGTATATCACACCCAGCAAAAAGGTGTGCAACAGTTTCCAGTTCTGTTTTACAAAATCTGCATTTGTCTTTCTCCAACACATGTTCAATGGACTTGGTAAACCAACACGTACAAAAATCCATTATACTGGGCGGCCATTAACCTTTAATGTTTTGGTTTAAATTCACTTCTCCTTAACCATTACTGCGTCATATCCTGATCGACATGAGGTTGTTCCAGGAGTTTTTCTGTACTTGCAACTATATTTATGTTATTCTTTTTTTTTTTTTTTTTTTGCTACTTTCAGTTGCTGCCCGATTTTTGTCTACTTCTGGTTTGCTTTCCATTCCCGCTTGACACAGATATGCTTCTATTAAACTAAGCATGAAAGTCATCTTAGACTTGCTCTCCTCATGTTGTAAAACTTTCATTATGTTTGGATTTGATGAATTTAGAAGATATGCATGTAGTCCTATGATTGCAGATCTGCACATATAATACATTTCGAGAAGGCCCGTATCCTCCTTCAGAACGAGGAATATATAATCTTAGCATACACTGGTTTTTATTAATCATTTGATGTGTAAATCATTTTTCTCGTTCTCCTGTCCAACTGATCCAATACCTTTTGGGGCCAGTCAATCACCAAAAAAGTGTAAGTTAGAACAGGAAGAGCTAATTGGTTTATATCTTGGACTTTGTTCCTGGGAGTAAGGGCTGTTTTCAGTATTAATTTTTAAGTCTTCTAAAATATTCCTTTACTGAGTTTTGTTCAACTTGTTCATGTTTTATTGTAGATCCTTCATCAATTCACCAAATATTTATATACTCCTTCCTGTTAAAGTTCCTTTATATCACACTGCTGTCCTAGACTGATATTTTCTTGGTGCTAGAGCTTTCATGCTTTAAAGGTTGTTTTTGAGAATTTACCAAGATGAAATGACATTCTTACAGCATCTGAGAAAGTTATGACCACTTGCAGTAGTGCTTTCAGTTCCTCGTCTGATGAACTATACAACTGTAAATCATCCACAAAAAGATGCAAAGGCTTGACACTTCATTGTTTTTTGGGAGCCAAATTGCAACCATGACCTAATCTCTTAAGTAAACAGTTAACGGGTTAAGGGCAACACAAAAAAGCAGCAGTGACAGTCACTCTGGAATAGCACCCTTTCAATTTTTATCCCAGGGATAATAATTTGTCATTTTTCATGGCTTAGATGCAAAGTGGTTCACCACTGGTTCATGGTCACTGTAATGTACTTGATCAACATAGGGTATAGCTTGTACATCTGGAAGCACACCTTCATCCATGAATGTGGAATGATATCATTTTTTTTTCTGTAATCTATCCATCCCATACTTAGATTCTTCCCTTTTCTACATTACAATCCTTTGTTTCATATTACTTTCTTTTGTTACCCTTTTGTTCTACTGCCACAACTGAGTTTTCTTCTAAATGACTCTAAGGTCGGTTGGCAAGGCAAGTTATTAGCCTACAACTTTTAGGATAACATGCAGATTTATTCTTAAGGAGGACTATCATTTTTTCCTGTTGTTAATCAGGTTGGCGTCTGGTCGAGATGCGCAGATATGTAGTTCTTACTCAGGGCTAAATCTTCATGTAAAGATGTTAATACTTTTTGCCAGAAGTTAGGTACTGTATCTGGACCTGGGGTTTTCCAATTAGGAGCTCTTCTTAACTTAGTTTCAATTTCTCTGGCCAATACTTCATCCCATTTCATATCCTGTACATTTGAACTTCTTACTGCTTCTTTTACTTCTTTTATACATTCAGCATCTTTGTTATGTTCCATAGGGTCTTCATAGATATTTCTCCAAAATGAGAAGTTATGTACCTACCATAACGTTCCATGTTAGTTGTCTTCTTCTCGCCTTCTTTCTTGCTGGATGGGTTCGGAGCTGATCCTCGGCTCCGACTCGGCCAATACTAAAGCTCGAGAGCTATTTCCACCGGCTCGTGGCTCCCCTGTATCCCACAATGCTAGGCGGTAAATACCCAGATCTTGTTTGATAGCTGAAGAATAGCAGTGCTGGTCTCCCAGAGACAGAGAAAAAAAGGGAAATCCACCTCTACAGAAAGACTACCTGTAGAACTATCAAACAGGGGCAACAGAGGTGGATGACGCTATGGAAGATAAAAGATCCCAGGGATCCTCTCGGTCTGTCCAGGCTAGGGGGATGGAGGGTGGGACGCAAGAAAGAAGGCGAGAAGAAGACAACTAACATGTAACGTTATGGTAAGTACATAACTTCTCAATGTTAAGTTGTCAATCTCGCCTTCATTCTTGCTGGATGGGACCGCGTTCCTAGCACCCTTATCCTGGGTGGCTCATCGGAACAGACTCTTGAATACGGTGGAACCAAAGTTAGCCCGGTTTCTGGGGGCCATATCCAATTTATAATGTGAGATAAAGGGTATGAGGAGAAGCCCATGTAGCTGCTTGACAGATGGAATCTATGGGCAGTCTATCTTGAAATGCTACAGACGTAGCTAACGCTCTGGTTGAATGAGCTCTAGGTCGTGATGGTAGCTTTTGGTGTCTGAGATCATAAATGAAAGAAATTGCAGAGGCCAGCCATCTCGAAAGAGACACTTTGGAAACTGGAAGGCCCACCTTGCCTTCTGCATAGGATAGAAAGAGTTGGTTAGACTTCCTAAACTGTTTAGTCCTATCCAAATAATAGCGAAGCTGGCGATGGACATCTAGGAAATGTAACTTTTGTTCTGCCTTGTTGGAATAATTAGGGAAGAAAACTGGAAGGTCGATTGTCTGATTCAGATTCGCCTCAGAAATAACCTTCGGTAAAAAGGAAGGGTTGGTCCGAAGGGACACCCTGTCTTTGTGGAAGACTAAGTATGGAGGACGACTGCAAAGAGCATGAAGTTCAGATACCCGTCTAGCAGATGTTATGGCTACTAGAAAAAGGGTTTTCCATGAAAGCAATTTCAGAGAGCAGGAAGTGGCCGGTTTGAAGGGGGGGGGGAGAATCAAGGAGGCTAGAACCAAATTTAAGTCCCACTGAGGTGGGGGGTCTCTAATTGGGGGCTTGAGCAAAAAGATACCTTTTAGAAAGGCTTTGCAAAGTTTATGGGACATGATGCTGGTGTCTGAAAAGCCTACATGGAAATTAGATATAGCCGCCAATTGTACTCTTAATAGTAGACGAAGAAGAACCTGAGTGAAAAAGTTCTGCCAGGAAGTCTAGTATAGACTGGATAGGTGCAGTGAAAGGGTCTATATTATTAGTTGCTGCCCAGAAGGAAAAACGTTTCCACTCGCTATTGTAAATCCTTCTTGTAGAAGATTTGTGGGAAGCTATAAGTATGTTACGGACCGAATGGGAAATTAAAGGAAAACTGGCTAGGGTAGGAAGCGGAGCAACCAAGCTGTGAGGTTGAGAGATGGGAGGGAGTGGTGCAGCTGACCCGATTGATGGGTCAAACGATCTGGCACTGGATCCAGATGCCAAGTCTGCTTCAACAGAAAACGGTGAAGGAACGGAAACCATATCTGATGAGGCCAGTAAGGGTCAATGAGGATCATGTCGACTCTCAAAGTGGTAGCTTTCTGAATTACTTGAGAGATCAGTGGAAAGGGGGGAAAGGCATACAGAAGTCCCCGGGGCCAATCGTGGACTAGAGCGTCCCTGGCGGGTTGACCTGGTAGGGGAGAGAGGGTGAAGAAATCGTGACACTTGCTGTTTTGGGAAGTAGCAAAAAGATCGCAGCAAAGTCGACCCCATTTCTGAAAAATTTCTTCTAGCACTGACTGTTTGAGAGACCACTCGTGTGGTATGAGTATGCCCCTGCTCAACTTGTCTGCTATCACGTTGGACTTCCCGGGGATGTGCATTGCTATCAGAAACCGCTGAGATGAGATCGCCCACTGCCAAAGTCTGAGTGCCTCTCGACATAAGGGATAAGACTTGGTTCCGCCCTGTTTGTTGATGTACCATACTACAGACATATTGTCTGTCTGAATTGCAATAGTCCCGGTTGGAAGAGAGTGCTGAAGGGCTTGCAACGCTAAAAGTACTGCTGTCATCTCCAGAACATTTATGTGCAGATGGCTTTCGAAAGGTTGCCATGTGCCCTGGACCGTCCTGCCCTGACAATGCCCCCCCCACACACACACACACACACCCGATCAGAGAGGTGTCCATTGTCACCGTGGCAACCGGAGGGGGGGAGACAAATGATCTGCCCTGAAGAACTTGAGGGGAGGTCATCCACCAAGTTAGATGCTTCTTGCATGATTGGGTCAGCAGAATAGTGTGAGACATTGGGAGCTGTTGGAAGGACCACTGAGAAAACAGCATCCACTGGAGGATCCGCATGTGAAAGCGTGCTAGAGGTAGAAGTGTAATGGCAGCTGCCATGAGACCTAAGACCTTCAAGAATAACCTGGCTTTGATCCTGTCGCATTGAAGAATAATGTGAACATGTTTGCGGATATCTGATACTCTTTGCTCTGTTAGTTTCGCGGAAAGATGAATTGTGTCTAAGGTGGCGACAGCCTGACAAGGCAACAAGGCAGATTTTTCGAAATTTATGGAAATGTCTAGAGCTTGACAAGTATGAATGGTGTAGTCTCTGGATACGAGAAGTTGACGTCTGGTGGTAACAGTAAGGAGCCAGTCATCCAAATATGGAAACACCTGGAATCCTTGACGTCTCAGATGAGCCATGACCACTGTCATGCATTTGGTGAACACTCGGGGGGGCTGTAGTGAGACCAAAGGGCAGGGCTCTGAACTGGTAGTGACTGGCTCCCAGCCAGAAGCGGAGGAACCTTCTGGAGCGTCTGTGCATCTTGATAGGATAGTACGCATCCTGAAGGTCTATTGAGCACATCCAATTGTCCTGACCCAAGAAGGGTAGAATGGACTGAAGCTTGACCGTCCGGAATTTTGTTTTGTTTAGAGACCTGTTTAGTCTGCTGAGATCCAATATTGGTCTCCAGTCCTCTGTCTTTTTTGGAACCAAAAAGAATTTGGAGTAGATTCCGGATCCTTGCTGGTCTGCCGGGACTGGCTGGATAGCTCTTTTTGATAGCAGCTTTGATATTTCTAGCACTGCTTGTTCCCTTAGACCGGGTAGAATGTCTGGAAGGGGCCCTTTGGGTTGGGTTGGGATGGGATGTGGACAAAGGGAATTTTGTAACCCTGGGATATAATCGACTGTACCCATTTGTCTTGAGTGAGGGAAAGCCAGGCTTCTGGATACAGTGATAATCTTCCCCCGACTGCCTCCGAAGATGGACAGTCGGGCAGCTTCTCAGGGATGCTGAAAAGGTTTGCCAGAGAGAGTCTCTCTGCTACCTTGATTCTGCGGACCCCCCCTGCCCCTAGGGCGGCGTCTATTGTTGTTCCCTCCTCTGCCTCTAGAGGGGAACTGACTGCGTGCATCAGGCGAGACTCCCTGTGATTTGTGGAACCACATTTTCCCCCCCTTCTGACCCTTGGGATATGGTCTGGAAGGGGTGGAAAACCGGACTCCCACGGCAGAGAGAGTCTTGCCATCCTGTTCGCACCTAGTCAACGTGTCCTTCACCTGAGGTCCAAACAACGCTGTACCATCAAAGGGGGAATTGGTGAAGGACGCCTTGAAAGGGTCCGCAAAGTTATAAAGCCGCATCCAGGTGTGACATCGTAAAGCTACACTTGTGCCAGCGGCCCTACTCGCCCCATCGGCCGCATAAGAAAGAAGCCACATGGAGGAGTTGACGATCGAATTCAGGGTTGCCAGCTGGGAGTTCATTTTGTCTCGAAACCCCTCAGTTGTTGGATCCTGCAAAGCATCACCCATTTCCTTGATCATATCTCTCTGAAGACGGGTGAAGTGACACAAGTAGTTCAGCGAACGCATGGCAAAGGTCGCTGAGGAGAACATCCGCTTACTGTACCTATCCATAGTCCTAGATTCCTTATTAGGAGGATGGATAGGTACCGAAGGATCAGCTAATTCCTTCTTAGTGGACCACGAACAAAAAAAGACTTTCACAAACTATTGAAACGCCAAACACGAAGAATTAGAGCCACGAGTAACTTAAGAAACGCCAAACATGTTCCTTCTTAGTGGCTGCGGCCACCACCATAGCATCAATGGAGACGCCCTTGGATAAGAATTCTTTGTCCTTAGGAGCTGTAATAAACTTGGACGGTCTTCGTGGGGTAGGTTCCACCGTATCAGGGGCTGTCCACGCCTTCCTTGCCACCACTTCCATGAGGGGGTCAAAGGGAGGAGATACCCAGGAGGTGGAAGGGCGAGAGCCAAAAGCCTCAAGGTAGACCGACTCGTCCTCTGAAGGGTTAAGGGTGGACCAGTTCCCCCTCTGTTTAAGGATCTCAAGGATGTCTGAAAAGGAGACAACCTCAGAGGAGGACCGTGGGCACCCTTCAGACTCATCCAAGTCGGTATCTGAGGTGACAGACTCGGGGGAGTCAATATGCTTCCTCTTGCATTGTTTCTTTCGAGAGGGTTCCCCTGAAGGATCAGGAGAAGCCTCGGAAGAGGAGGATATTCCCAGTGGGGAAACTTGAGACATTGGCTCTCTACGGTCTGGGACGAGAGGGTGGGTAGAGACCATCGCAGGCACTGTAGAGGGAGGAGCTGAGGGAGCCGAATGTGGAGCAGACACTGGGTCTAGCACGCTCCGCATGACCTCGAAGGTGCTCCGATCAGGCGGGGCCGAAGATCCCTGCTCCGAAGAGACAAGGACTCCTCCCGGCACCGAAAGGGACGGCTCCGAGGCCGATGTCGGGGCCGAGCTCACCAGCGCCAAGGCTCCGAGAGGGAGAACGGGCTCGGACAAGGGTCCGATGCCACTCGCCCCCTCAGAGCAGACGAGGGGAAGCCCGGCACCCAGATCCCTCCAAGGAGGAGATCGGAGCTGACGACGGAGCCGAAGTGGAAGTATTGGCTCCGACGCACCGACAGTCACGGCTCCGAGAAGCTCCGGCTCCAAACTCATGGGAATCGGAGGAGGAACTGAGGAAGGGATGGGTATAGCCACTGACCGTTGGGTAGGGCTATGCAGTATTTGGGCTAGTGCCTGGGACTTGAGAAGTCTGCTCACCACCCTCTCTAAATCATGGTCGGACAGTCTGGAGCACCAAGAGGAGTGGGACCTATGGCTCCTCTCTGATAACAGTGGAGATCCCGGGGCCGAGTGGATAGAGCCAATGGATGAGGATCTAGACCTCTTTCTAGTAGGTGGCTCCGAAAAAACTGTCGGAGCCGTCTGAGTCTCGGACTTCTCGGCTCCAGCCGGAGCCGAGGTGACCGTTTTAGTCTTAGAGACATCGGCTCCAGAAGGAGTCGATGTCGAGGAAGTCTTAGAGCCACCAGCAGATGGCTCCGAAGCTGGAGCCGACGCCTTGGAAGGCTTGGAAGGTTTTCCTGACACTGTCTGGGTCAGGGATCCCTCAGGCTTTAATAAGCCTCACAGTATTAATTTATTTTTGCGTTCCTGCAGGACTCTTGGACTGAAAGCGTGGCAGACAGAACAAGAGTCCTGCAGGTGCAAAGGTCCCAGGCAATATACACAAGAAGTGTGACCGTCTGTCAGAGACATTTTCTGACAGCACGAGTCACACTTCTTAAAGCCTGAGACCTTAGAGTCCTTAGACATCTCAAACAAAAAACTGTGAAACACAGACACACACACAGACACACCTGTTAAGAAAAAGGAGAAAAAGATCCAACCACTCCCACAAGTATGACTAAGGGGAAGGGAGGAGGGCCCGAAGGCCTAAAGAATAAAAGGGATAAACGGGAAAAACAATTAGGGGAACCCAAAGGAAACTAGGGATAGTTAACTAATAAACTGTAAGGAAAACTATTCAAAGAAAAAAAAAAAAAGGGGTTTTGAAGATTTATAACTATAAAAAGTTACTAACCTGCAGAGCCGGTAGAAACAAGCACCTCGTAGCTAAAGCGGCAAACGAGATCTAGGTATTTACCGCCTAGCACTGTGGGATATAGGGGAGCCTCGAGCCGGTGGAAATAGCTCTCGAGCTTTAGTATTGGCCGAGTCGGAGCCGAGGATCGGCTCCGAACCCATCCAGCAAGAATGAAGGCGAGATTGACAACTTAACATTGTGTCTATTTCTTCTTTTTTTTATAGTATTTCTATTCCTCTTGCTTTGTTTCCCAATTTTCGATGAAACTTTGTCGGTCATAAATTAATTGCTTATTTTATACTCTTCCTTTATATTTATCTGCATAAAAGTTTTTGATGATATATTTAGTTTATTATTTGTAATAGTTTATGACAGATCCTGGTCTAAGTATGTTTGTTAAATTGTCACCGACAGAAGTATACAGAAGAGGGAACAGATCTTGTTTTAATTGCTTTATAGTTTTCTCTATTTGATGGTTCCATGATGACATTTATTTCTGACCTTCCTTTCTTATTGTTCTGTGTTGTTTTGCATTTTTTTTTTTTTTGTGGCAAGACTATCTGTTATTAATTTTGCTATGCAGA
This sequence comes from Protopterus annectens, assembly GCF_019279795.1. Taxonomy (NCBI): domain Eukaryota; kingdom Metazoa; phylum Chordata; order Ceratodontiformes; family Protopteridae; genus Protopterus; species Protopterus annectens. The sequence goes on from NC_056731.1 coordinate 1,919,649,087, forward strand.
CATGAGAATTTGGTTAAGAACTAAACGTTTTGAAGAAACAAAAATGGATCCTGGACAGTTTTTCATCAGCATAACGTACAGATCACAGTAATTCAGTTAAGAAGCAGCAATGGCAGCTTACACAAACCATCTACAAAAATCCCTGATACACAATAATATCACTGCAAAATGAGGAAAATAACCAACTTATGATGCCTAGGAAATTTCATATTAGTGAAACAAACTGCATTCTGGGAGGATAAACAAAATGAAGAACCAAATCACTTCAGTATGGTAGTTTTCATGATGGGCATTTTGAGGTGTAACAAGCACTTAGAAGGAATCTGATCATAAGATATACAAGACAATTAGACCACAGGCTGTATGTACTTTGCCAATAACCACTCTCGTGCTCTACCACCTTTTCCAAGAAAGGTACAGCCTTTAAATCAGAATACAAATTTAAGGGTTACCATCCACTCCACCTAAGATAAATCTTTAAGGTTAACAAAGAATCACATTGCTTGACCTGCACAGGCGGGGGTCTATTTTCCAGAGGAGAGGAGGGCGGGGGGAGGTAGGTGATTATCCTGCTCCGCCATTTTGTTTTACTTGTGATGCTTTAATACTACACAGCATAGCATGATAGGGCATTTGTTTTTGTTTTAAGGAGTTACTTTTCCTTTTAGTTGGAGAAGAGCATGGATGAGATCTCTACACAGAGTAATGCTCCTTTTTTCACTGAACTATCCAGTACATGGTTAGTTACAAACAAATCAAGAGAAAAGCAAATCAAGAGTGATTTCCAGAAAATTAGGTGTACTTGTAATTGCACAAGACATTAAAATCTGTATGGTGAAGGCTACCCAACGCAAGTGGCAGTAAGGTAAAAAGGATACATTAAAACAAGAACAGACTTGTGGGATACACTAGGAAATAATTATGAGTCTCTATAACAGTCCTCCTCAGGGTTGATCAACGAGGTAAGAAATTAAAGTTATGTACTTTGCACAACAGATCTAGATGAGCAGGCCCATTCTCATCAACCACAAGGAATCAAAACCTCCTGATTTCAGGCAGCTCTGCTTCTAAAACTTTCCTAGGTTAACAGCCCCTCTTCTTTTACCCATAATTCTGTAAAAACGAACTTCCTTTGCAGATCTCGCATGTGCTGCCTGAACATGGACCATGATAAAACAGTCAATTACCAATAATTCTCCAAGACCACATCTGCTTTGAAGCTGGGGGAAGGAAGGCAGATATATTAATGAGGGTGAATCTGATTGTTCAGTTCTACCATTATGGTAAGCACTTAACATTTAAATATGGCATGAGTGAATTCATTCTGGTCAACCAAAAGTGCAGAATACCAACCTTATCCACCTAGGTGGCCCATCATGGGAACATTCCTCTGACTATCACGGCTCTAGAAAATCACATCTAGCTTTTGGTAGCTTGTGAAAATATTCCATGATGCCATGTAGCCACTGCACAATTATCATCTTAGCTTGCATTTCTTTTATTAAAAAAAAAAAAAAAAAAAAAAAAAGCCTAATAGCCAGTACTCAAGTACGATCTGCTATACTATTTTCACAGAAGAATTAGATACAGTCAATTAGCCACTTAAAGTAACAAAATTTTAGAGCTCAGTTTTTGTTGAGGCGCAAGATACAGTTGTGAGGCTTTCTTTATTTGGCAAGATCCACATAAAAATCTGAGCTGTCTGTGAATATCCTTACACAGCAAAAGGTATTCATCATGATTAACAGAAATTAGGGAAAACCATACACAAGGAAGAAGACAGGCAGACTGATGGCTTGACTATGGCTTGTTTCAGTGGCTATTTTTGGGCATAAAGGAGGGATGAGTCCACAACATTTGTCTGTTATTAAGATTACATATGAATGTTTTACAAATAAAGCTGTTAGCTTTGAAGAAAATTTTCTAGTAGAAGTAATGACAACTAGAAAGAGCATTTACCAAGAGAGGTTCATTCACTCAACTACAGCACCAAGCTCAAAACAGGGAGGTGCTAAACTACTATAAGATGTAATACAAATCCCATGTAGGGAAAGGATTGTTGACACATTGCAAACCTTTAGAGAAATCAAAGATTAAAAAAATTAAAAAAAAGACTTAGTAGATGTAGAATACAGCATAAAAAATAACCTATATAGAAACGTAGCTTAGATCAGAGTAAAAAAAAATTTGGGAAAGAATTTACATTAGACAACACAGGAACTGTAAATGAATCCAACCGTTTGGAAGGAGCACAAATTAAAAACGTGTCCTTTTCCTTCTAAGCTTTAAGGTGCTAGGCCACTGGACAAAATTGAGGATTTGGACTACTATGGCTGGGCAGAGTGTGTCCCCAGTCATCACAGAAATCGGCGTAACCATAAGGTTACAGAAAGGAAGTCACGATCGGAGTAAGGTTTGATGGAGAAGCGAGTCGGCAGGTTTCTGACGGGCCTCAGAAATACAGGTTTCTTCAGAATATATGGTCATAGCAGGGGGAACTAGATCTTCTGAGGCAAAATGTGGGTATGAGAATGACAATGGACTTCTGCTTGGCTTTCTGAATGAACTTTGAATGAGGGAAAATGGAGGAAAATTACAACGGGGGGGGGGGGTTCCAGATAAAAGAATCCCTAGAACATAGTCTAGAAAAGGGAAGAGGAAATAGAGTTTGCTGCATTTGGTGTTGTAAAGTGATTGAAAAGCTTCCATGCTACTGACAGGCTGAGGGACTACACTCAACAGCCATCAGTACACAGCACATTAGGATGTTTTCCACAAAGATGGACTCCCCAGAAATGTGACTGGGTATCTGAAAGAATCTTGTTGATGCAGCACATTTTTGTATCCTCAATGTTTCTCAAAAGAGAGTTATGAGTAAATTCCTCCCTGCTTTTTAATAGTACTCTGAGGCAGAGTCCTGAAATGTCTGCAGAGTCAGAAGGACTGCTCTTATCTCCAGAAAACTGATGTGCAGACAGGCCACCTTCTGTGATTAAGCACTCTGGAGTGAGTGCACATTTTGACAATACCCCCACCATACAACAAAAGTATCCCATGGTGATAGCCAGTCCAAGGGTGGCAATTTGAAATGGGACTGCCTAGAGAGAGAGAGAGAGAGATGAAGTAAAGAGTCATCACTATAGCTTGCACAACTTGGAAATATTTATCTTATAAGACATGGGATGTGGCAGACTGCGGACTTTTAGAAACAGCTAAAATGCTGCAAAAGGGGCTATGTATTGCTCTGCACCTAAGTTGTCTGACACACACAGCTGTTATGACCGAATGACAGAGAACTCATGCTACTGGTGGATGTTTTTGCTGCCTAGGTGGTGAATGTTCTGGAAATTATGAATGCCTCCCTAGTTCTTTCCAAGTCACTGAATACCTTGGTAGTGTTGGTCACACTAACTTACTTGGACTCTTGTGTCACTGAAAATGGGTGTCTTGGAGTCTAAAACTTAATGCTAACAGGTTGAGGGGGTCCTGCCTTCCTTCTCCATATTCGCTGACTACTGGTCCAAAAAAGAACGGATCCTTCAAAGGGTGCATTAAAGACTGCTTTAGAATTTTCAGGAAGTTTGTAAGGCACAGTCAAAGTGTTATGGTGAAGACTTATGACAGTATCTACTCTACCAGCTACACCATTCACTGAGTAGGCAAGCTGTACTGTGTGGTTTGAGAAAGAGGGCCATTTGCCATCTGTAACTGGCATTTAGTCGTGAGCAGTCTGCCAGACAATTCATTCAGTGATGTACTCATCTCATCAGCCATGTCTTAATGGAAATGTAAAATGTGCAATAAAAAGTTAACTGCCCTCAATGTAAATGTGAAAGTCATGTAAGCACACTTCCAAAATGTGCCTTTTGTCCTAATTCTTTAATCTGAGAAGACTGACATCAGAACTTTGTGCAGCAGGTGCTTCTTTAAGGGCCACTACAGTGACAACAAAGTCTGGCCTGTAAGTTTTCATGCAGCAAATTCCAATTCTTTGGAGGCCAAAGGATTTTGTATGTCTTCTTCAGAAAACGGTACAATAAATTAGGGTATTTCCAAGCAGTTTTGACTATGAGGTACATTATCTTACCTATGGGTGACCACCCAGGAGGAAAGATGCTTCCTGCACATTCTGAAGAGATTATGGAGTTTGCCATCTCTTTTGGGCAAATAATTTCTAGGACTTCCCCAAACATTGGGAAATGAGGGAATCAATATTTTTATTTTATTTATTTATTTTACATTTGTTTATCATCCATTCCAGGGGTGGGGGATGGAGTCCAGAGGAAAGGTGATTCCTCCGCTTGCATCTGTTTTATGTTCATAGGTTCATAGGTTAGTACTAGGCTATCAGCCCTAGGGCCTATACAAGCCTAGCCATAACAATTCCCTGAATATTTCTTCCCACCATTATTTACTTTCCTGGACCCCTGTCTAGCAGGGCGACTGACGTGATCCCTGGGGTGAATTTCCTTTCTCCCATCCAATCATCAAGGTTCCTCTTGAAGAGGTCCAAAGAGGCACTCTGCTTGACATGCATGGGCAATCTATTCCAGAGTCTGGGGAGTATGCTCTGGAGATGACATATCTGAAGACAAGGAAAAGGCTTGAACAAGTCCAGATACACAGGAATAATTCTGCAACAGCGGTTTGGCGCCTCTGTCCTGTTATTGACAATGAATGATAATTGAAGTATCAGACAGAAAAGATGTCTCTGATCAAGACAATGATACAGATACAGGTACTGAGGGTGGCAAAGGATGACCTCAGCATCGGCAATGCAGACAGTTCTGCAATACTGACAGTGGAAGACATCAGTGTTAATCCTAAGCCCAAAAGCTTGAACCCTAACACAATGGACCCCATGAACTAAGTGAGCCCAAACCTAATGCTGAAAGAGTCTAAGTTAAGGGCTGGAAAGCCAACCCAAGTGGGACTGGCAATGACCCTGACAATGTCTGCACAAAGGCCACCACAAGCTTGCAAAAACGCACAACTCTGACATCATCATCATCATCATCATCATCATCAGAGTAATCAATACCAAAAGCACTACTAAAGTGGAAAGTATCAACTGCAAATGGTCTAGAAGATTCGCAAAACACAGCCTATTACTAATGTTGTTGTGCCTTTCGGCTTTTCCCGGTTAGGGGCCGCCACAGCGTAACTCCGGTCCGCTAATGATTGGCAGTAGATTTTTACGTGCCGAGTTGCCAGCTCTGATGCACAACCTTCAACGAAGGTACGCCCATTCACACATGTCTCCACACAGAAGACGCTCTAGCTGAGAATCGAACAGGACGTCTTACTGTGAGACGACAATGCTACCGCAGCACCACCACCGCAGTCTACAGCCTATTACTAATAACGAATAACTAATCAACATCAACTGATTATTTGAGACTGCCTTCATCAGGACCAGTGCTAAAACAGATCTGAAGAGGAGAACAAGAATGTCAAAGAAGAAAATCAGGAAAAGGTACGCTTTATCAAACAAGGAACTGGCAAGAAACATTTCCTGTTGAACCTTCAGGAAGGCCTACTTTCTCCAGTTGATTTTGTCAGCAGGTACACAGTACTTTTGAGGGACCTGATGGATGTTGTAGATTTTAGCCTGAAGTAAATGATCCTTTGGACCTCAGCATATGAAAAAGAACAATCAATTTGTGTGTTTTGACAAATTTTAAAGGCAATCTTTCAGCAGCTTTCACTGATATCTTAGGTGCTCAAAGTAGAAGTAAACATAAAACTAGAAGAATCCTCCATCATGATTGCTGGGTTTTTATGAGCTAGAGATTTTGAAGGGATCCACTGAACTTTGTTCTCACACTTCTGTTCCATTTTTCCTACAAGTGGAATTTTTTTTTGAGAAGTTGTATGTTAGTGCCAGCATTTAAAGTTTAACTAATTTAAGGCCTTTTTCCTAATCAGTTTTTGCTCTGTCCATAACTGTGGAGGTAAAAGTGAAGTACGGATAGAGAACACTTCCAAGTACTGTCATGTTTTATGCCCCTCTCTCTCTCAATTTTTGATTCCCATTTTTATTTTTACAAATGGCAAGAGTCATGTGATTCAAACCCAATCCTTGTGGCCGAAATGGCTTCCCCTGAGGTGAAAGCCCCATCAGATGTGGCACATAGCTGACATTCAAACTGCAAAAAATGGTTTTCCTTATTTGAAAGATCTATAGGCTGAAAGACTAACAAATAAAACATTTTGCACTGAAATGTTCTTCCCACAGACACAGAACACAAACTGTGCCCATCTTGGGGCCATACCTGCATTTTTGAAAAGCTCTATTCTCTGTGACTGAAGTACAATAGAACAATCATACTAATCACAAAATAAATGCAGACTTATGAAACACTTTAAAACAGAACATGCTTTGTAAAAGGCAAATAAAAAACAGTAAAGAGCAAGGCTGCAGTGACTAAAAAATGCAAAGGCCTAAGGAGTGATTGACATAAAATAAACTAACCTGAAAAGATTACAAACAGAAACTTCTGACCTCATTCAGTAAACCAGAGGAATTCACACTAATGGTCTGATGTAGCAGTATAAAAACATGTTTTAAAACATTTTCTCACCAATGCACATTTTGAAACATTTCAGTAGCATGTCTCTGACACAAGCTTCTTGAGTGGCAGAATAAATCTGGACAGGAAGTTAGCATGCTGAGTATTATAGGGGGAAAGAGGCTAGCAGCGGACTTGAAAGTTTTAGCCTATATGATGAGGATGGACCTCCACATACCAAACATTTTCCCTTAAGGACTATGTTCGGGGTCACTCAGCTCCAAAATACCTGTACAACAAAATCAAAACTAATTACCTCTAGGACCCAAGAAACAAATGTGAACTTTATATTCTCTGGAGGTATTAGACAATAAATGACTGAAAAGCTTTCTGTGGAGCTATGCAGGAATCACAACTGCTTAAAACACAAATGCATGAACAAATACAGGGACATTGATTTTTCCATTTTTTCTGGAACAAACACTGATAAATCCCAAATTTGGACCGAGTACTCAAAAAACACTGGATTTTCACAGAATATGATATTTTAGGCCAACAGCACTTATTCACTACAATCTGTACTCCTTCTCAAATTTACTATTTGTAATACTGTCAGTTTGCTTTACTATCTATCTGTACCTACAATCAATTTTAGTTTTGCAAACATATTTATATGCACCTGAAAATAATAAAACCATGGTGGGGACTGCAAATTACCTTTAAATATCACTGGTATAATTCCCATATTTAATGTCATGGCCACGGTGGTGCAGTGGTTAGCATTGTCGCCTCACAGCAAGAGGTTCTCAGGTTCGATCCTCGGCTGAGGTGCCTTCTGTGCAGAGTCTGCATGTCCTCCCTGTGGTCACGTGGGTTTCCTCCAGGTGCTCCGGTTTCCTCCCACATACCAAAGACATGCTGCAGGTGGATTGTACACTCTAAATTGGCCCTAGGTGTGAGTGCGTGTGTGTGTGCCTTCTGTGGAAGGTTGGGCGCTGGGCTGGCAACTCGACACTGTAAAACTCCACTGCCAATCATGGGCAGACAGGTGATCCACTGTGACGGACCCTAACCAGGAAAAGCCGGAAGAAGAATTAGAATGTCATGACAATAGAATTTCAGTTTTTTGAGAAATGTAAATCAGTGTCGCTGAGTAGATATCCTTGGACTTAAATTCAACTGACATAGGGAACATGCCACTGCAAATGTAAGAAAACATTGATTTATTCCTTCCATATCTCTCAACTTCTTAGAGCAATAAATCTGGACAAAGCCATACATAAAAGTGGGACAAAGGTCCAAAACTTGGGGCAATTTTTAAATATTGCTCTTACAAACTAACAAGTTTTGCTTTAGCATGAATTTTCTGAAGGGTATAACGTCTGAAACTCAAATGTCTGTCATTATTTTCTAACTTCAATCTTTAATGATTTGCCACTAATTTGCCAGAAAACTACATCATCATCATCAGCCCCCTTTTTTCCCATTTTGTTTCTACATGGGGTTGATGTATCACGTTAACTATCGCCAACTCTCTCCCGATTCAGTGCCACACTCCTGCCTTCTTCAGCACTCATGCCTGACTGTTGCAGATCTTCTTTCACACAATCAATCCATCCACCTCTTTGCTGGACGTCCTCACTTCCTCTTACCTTCTTCCTGTCTGTCCCAAATCTTCCTCATCAGATTGTCTTCTGCTTTTCTACACATGTGCCCAAACCACCATAATCTGTTCTTTTTGAACTTTTCTGCAATTGGAGCTACTTTGGCTTCTTCTCTTATGTCCTCATTTCTTCGTCTGTCCCATAGTGTGCATCCTATCACCTTTCTCAGGCACTTCATTTCCATCACTTCTAACTTCAAGTGTTCTGCCTTTACTGCCCAGGTTGCCCTGGTCGCACCACTGTCTTGTACACCTTACTTTTCAGCTTCTTTGGCATTCTTCTGTCATAGACTACACCTGATACTCTACTCCAGTTGGCTACAGCCCCTCTGATTCTAGCTTTGACCTCTTCATTCACACGACCCTTCTCCTCAACTACTCATTCCAGGTACTTGAAGATGTTTACCTGTTCCACTACCTTGACTTCTATCTCTATTCTCAGCTTCTTCTGATTTCCCCAATTTGCTGCCTGTGCTTAGTTTCATTCCATGTGCCTTCAGATTTGCATTCCATTCTCCTATCCTTTGCTGATGTTTTAGCTCAGAGTCTGCCTGTACTGCCACATCGTCTGCATACAGCAGCTTTGTTGATCAGTCCCCTCCAACCTGTTTGCTAATGTAGTCCATCACCAGTATGAACAGCAGTGGGCTCAGAGCTTAACGCTGATGTACACCCCCCACCTACTGGGAATCCCTCTGCGAGGCCTAACACTGTTCGTACTTGAGTCATTGGGTCCTTGTACATAGCCTGCTCTAATTCTACCAATGTTTCTGGGTCTTAAACCACCGCAGTACTGCCCAGATCAGCTTTCTTGGGACCTTGTCATATGCTTTCTCCAAGTCTAGGAATGCCCAGTTGGACTCTCTCCTCATCTCTAGCTTCTTCTCAAGTATCTGTCTCAATGCAAACAGATCAGTTGTGCTGCATCCTGATCTGAATCCAAACTGCTCATCTCCCATCTTACATTCTACTACTCTGTGTATCTGTTTATCAATCACCCTCTCCAGAACTTTCATGCAATGTGACAGGAGTCTGACCCCTCTGTACTGCCTACAGTTATGGATGTCCCCTTTGTTCTTGTACACTGGCACAAGTATGCTTATTCTCCAGTCATCTGGGACACGCCTTTCTCTCCACACTGCAATTAGTGCTCTCAGGAGCCATTTTTCTCCTATCTCACCCAGCATCTTTACCATATCTGCTGTGACCTCATCTGAGCCTGCTGCTTTCCCTGACATCACCTTCCTTAGTACTTCTAGGGTGGTCTCCTCCTCTTCTCTCATTGTAGGCTGTTTCTGGGGCAGTACAGCTTCTGTGGGGTTTTCTTCATTCAGAAGCTGCTATAAATACTCCTTCCATCTGCCTGTGATGTCATCTGGGCTGGTGAGCAGGTTGTTGCTGGCATCCCTTATGAAGGGTGTCTATCTTCTTTATTTTTCTGTCTTTGCCTTGCAACCTGATACATTTTCTTTGTGTCCCTTACTGAGTCACTTTCCAGAAGTTGACACAGTGCCTCCGATACCCTATTCTTTGCTATTGCAACCTCTTTCTTAGCTTCTTTGTTAGCCAACCAGTAGTCCTTCCCAGCCTGGTCAGTCTTTTCTGTCTTACACTTGTTCCTGCACTCCTTCTTTCTTTTGATGACTTCCTGGACTTCTGCATTCCACCACCAGCTTTCCTTATGTACCTTATTTCCATACCTGGCTCAGCCACATATCTTTTCTCTAGTCCTAACACATGCTGCTTTTACGCACTGCCATTCTTCTTCATCTCCACCTATTTCCTCCTCTTCTTGGGGTGCTAGAGCCCAGAGTAATTCCTTGAACTGTTGTACTTTTTCTCCAGTCAATTTCCAGGTCTTCAGCCTGGTCTCTGTTGACCTTAGAGCCTTCTCTGACCACTGCTTGCAGTTGATTGTGGCAACTAGTGGTTTACGCAGTGGGCAGACTGTTTCACTGGGGATGACTTTGCAATCATGGATTCTGCCCCAGTGCCTTTTCCTTATTAGGAGGAAGTCTACCTGAGTTGCATGTTGATTACTCTTGTATGTTATCTTGTGACTGTCTCTCTCTCTGAACCATGTGTTGGCTACTATCAAGCCATTTGCTAGACAGAAGTCTAGAATGGCTTCTCCTTCTTTATTCCTTTTGCCCCCACCCATGTGGACCCAGGTAGTCCTCATATCCTGTTCTGTCTGTCCAGATATGTGCATTCAAGTCACCCATTATCAACACCAATTCATGTTGTCCTGCTTTAGCTAGTAGGTCCTGCAACTGCTGTCTGAATGCACTCTTTTCCTCACTATCACAACCCTGCTGTGGGGCATAGACTGAGATTATGAATACTGTCCTATCATTACACTGTAGTCTGACTGCCATGAGTCTGTCATTAATTCTGATGATATCCCTTACTGCCTTCTGAAGCCTCTCTCTCACTACAATTCCTACACCATTTCTAGCCTGCCCTCGACTTGAGAAGTAGACTCTGGATCCCAAGCCAAGTGGCTTTGCTGCACTGCCCTTCCATCTCATCTCCTGGATAAACAGGATGTCCAGCCTCCTCTGTATCATCATGCCATCCACTTCCAAGCTGCGTCCTGTCAGTGAACCTACATTAAGCATAGCAATTCTCAGTTCATGTTTGGCAGGTTGGTTGGTTTTACGTCCAGCTTTTACTCAACAGAGCTATCCCAGATAACCCAGGCAAGCAACTAGACACTGGCCAGCCAGTAGCTTATCGACTCAGGGCTGATGGGCTTTACGGTGGGCACACAAAGGCCAATAGGGGCAGATATACCCATCCCATCTTTAGCACAGGTCCCTGGCGTGGGTCAGAGTAGGCCGGGTCCTCAACCCACTTATCACTGGTATCTACCCATACCCATTTTTGGCGACATTAGTCAACATGACAAATCGCAGATATACCCCAGGGATTACCTCAGTGTCACTGCTCGACAGAGGCACAGCAAAATAATGGGTATAGTTCCCCATACTAAAGGGGTGGCGTAAGCCACAAAACGATGGGCTAGGCTTGTAAATGCCCTCGGGCAGATAGCCTAGTATGAACCTATGAACCTATGAAATCACCTACAGCCATATTTTTACACTGTCAAGTAGCTAGTCCTGCCACGGCGCACAGTCTGTGATCCATGTTCTCCTATCTTGATGATAATGCGCACCACAGTAGATGCCCAAAGGGGTTGGTCTGTACTACCTCTACAGGGGACCATGTAGAGTCTGTGATGCTGCCCACAGCTCCATTCATTGGTCGGTTTGAGATGGAAACGCTCAGCAAGTTTTTCGGACATGGGAGAAACCCCACGGAGACACAGGGAGAACATGCAAACTCCAAACAGGCATTGGTTGTAGGTCAGGATCGAACTTTGTACCTTGTGCATGGGAGGCGAAGACCTTAACCACTAAGCCATCTTTTCCACTAAGCCATCTTTATGACAAAAAAGGGCCAAAAATATGAGGAAAAAATCTGGACATTCTGAGAACATCTGTATAGCTGAAAGGTATGATTCCTTCTATACTTCAAACTAAGAATGTTAACTGGAGAGAAGTCTTTCACTTCAAAATTGTTAGAATTTACAGAAAGAGCAAAACAAAATTTCTAGTAGATACACTTTACATGAAATGGTGTGACCTCTGACCGAGAAACAAATGTAGAGGTTGGGGGAGGGGACTGAAAGTGCAGGGGGAAAACACCATACAACAGAATATTATATATAATGCAACAACTTTAGTTAACTATGGCAAAACAGAAGAGTCTCCTCAACTTGCTTTTTTGAACCTCTCAGTATGTTAATTCACTCATGTTTCAGTCTCCAAATCAAGCAAGTATGTTATCAAGCAACAGAGTACATGCGTTTCGAACAACTGCAATTTCTGCAAACACAGTACAGCCTTGATGGCTTAAACACACAGCAACACCAGTTATGATTCATTGTAACCTTCACGCCTCCACAGCATTACATTTGCATACTTTTAAGATATGCTTTTGAAAATTGGTTCCTAATATTACAGCTCCTTACTTCACAACATTTGATATTTTTTGGGATTAAGATGAAGCAAGATGTGGTGTACAAACAGGAAAGTGTAGCAATGTGTGTGTATGCAGTACAAATTAGAAGTAAAACATAAGCAGCCTTTACAAATCATCTTTTGTTCTGTGCATGTTTACAGAATTGTGTGACTCCACGACAGTCTGCACACAGAACCCCAATGTCCCTCTCTCTCACTCACACAGACACAGACGTGCTAAACAACTATAAAGCATAATTCACCAGTGTGTCAAGCATAATTCACCAATGTGTCAAGCAGTGTACAATACTTCCTGTTAAGTGGAAACGTGGGTCATAAAAAACATATATAACTGAAAGTGCTCCCTGCCTCCCTCTAGGTTCTTTGTGTTGAAAAAGCTACCAGAATATTAAAGAGCTATCATGACTATACCAATACTTCAGTATGCAACTTTCAATAAATTTGTAGAGTAACATCACATTAATTTTGAAATAAAATAAAAACTGGCAAGAAAAAATGAATCTTTCTCGCTTCAATATTGCAATGGTGTACAACTATTATGACAGAAGTGATGAATAATTTTGTAATGCAAATTATATTATTTGTTGATAGGAAACTAAAATAATGTACTGTAAAGGAAAATGAAAGTATATTCTATCACCTCCGTAGAACTAAATGGGAAAGTACAGTCCTCAGGCATTATTAGGGCTACATGTATAAAACATGTCATACAGCAAACCTCGATTACAGGTATGGACATTTTACATCATTCAGCACAGAGAAAAGAGTTGTATTTTAAACAGCATAATACATATTTCAAGTATACGCAAAGTATAACTTCTAGAACTCTAAGTCATATACCTTTCACAAGACTTCACTACAAAATTTAAAGGAGGGTGACAATGGGTCAAAGACACACAAGATTTTCCATTTCTGGCATGGCTCTAAAATTTGTCACGTATTAAATTAATAGATCCACATATTTTTGTAAGCACCAGCTGTAATGCTTTTAAAAACGATGCTTCATACCTCTTTTGAGATTTTGCATTAAGTTTCTAATACCGTCTTTCAAAATCCTCTGCAGGAAAATGTAAAAAAAAAAAAAAAAAAAAAATCTCCATTATATCATGAGACACTTGCAGATTTTTAAATTAATGCTGAATTATATGGGGCAATTTGGGCAGCTGCATGGGACCTATGGACCCATGGCCAGATACTCAATATACTGTTTTGTAACCTGTCTTAAAAGAAACATTTTCATTTAAATTAATTAGGTTACATTCAGCACTGCTTTTAACCACATTTTGTAATGAACATAATAGCTGGTAAATTTTAGCATTTTTTAAAATATTTTCAGAAAAGAAATATACATGTACAGGCTACTGCAATCATCTGCCTTTACTATGACAGCGGATACCTTTTGTAATATACGTTACACTACCAGTACATTACAATGCCATACCGTGCTTGAACAAACAGATATTTACTTAGATAGTATAATCAGTTTACACATGTACAGTACTGAACAATCTCAAGGTAAAAACAGTGTTACAGCTTTACATCGACAATGTGTCCCAGAACAGATTTAATCTAGCAATTTTTTTTTTCTTTTTAAATTACGTTCAATTCCATGTTTTCATCACCTGTTTAATACAGTAAGCACCTTTCTCAATTATTCCCATCATGAATATTTTTTTTTTCAAGAAAAGCAGTAAAAACACGATTTACAAGGGGGCAATGGTAGGACATATGTATGGCTCCCATGTATGCAACAAAATCCAGAAGTTTTAGGATTTTGCTTGGAAGTGTTTGTATAGGTATTTTTGTACTCCAAGCAGACTTCACAGAATTTTCCTCAGGAAGATAGCAAGTGTTGGAGGTGTGATAGGAAAGAGGTAACTGGGGACATACTTTTGACAGTGCAATGAGATGGCAAATAAAAAAAATCCCTACAGAGTACTCGGTCAGAAATATTGAGTGAACAAATGGCTGTAACTAAGGAAATTATACTTCTGGTTTCTGAAACAGGATCTGAACTGCCTGGACATAGCAAGGTCATATTAAGTTTATTCTGTTGGCTGCCAAAAGTAAAAATGGAAATCAAAATCTAAACCAAATGTACTTTGAAGTATTGCATATTGCAAGAGAAAGAAAAGGACTGGGTGAGGGATCTTTACAGAAGGGATGGAGTACATTAAATAGAAATAAATGGAACTTTTGGGAACAATACATGAGGAATAATATATAGGAATAGGCAGGAAGTGAGTAACTTGTGCAATGTTGGACTTTAAAGACAGTTATTATACAGAAAAAACATGTAATGTAAAATGAATGTAAATGGAAAAAAATGTTAATATGGATTGTTTTCTTTTCTAATAACTGATGTGTAACTTAAGTGATGTATAAAAATAAAACAGACAAAAGTCTTCACAATGATGTACCAGGTAAGGCATTAAATGTATAAAGGATACCTCTTAGATGTGTCGGAGTTTACAAAACATCCCCAAATTTCACTCAAATTTTTGACCTTCCAATCTATTTCCTAATAATTTTTTTTCCGGTTTTTGATTTTCTGGTAAATCACTGAAGTTTACAGTCAATTAATAATACCAGGCATTAGAGCTTCATGCTTCTTTTTGTTTAGAAAATTCAATGTTTTAACTGATCAGGTGCATTTTGTAGCAAGTTGTATTACAGAAGTTCGTGACTCATATTAATATTCTAGTTATTATTACTGATGACTTGGTAAGCAGTAAAAGAACTCTCAGACCCTTTTCAGCTGTGACCCAAGTCACAAAAACAAGAGAGTAAAGAGTGCTGGCAAGCAATTGTGTATTTACGTAAAAATGAGTCTGAAAAATACTGTGTGATCATTATACATACTTTTATAGTCATATAGGTGCACAAATTACTGTTGACAGGAAATAGATATGAGCTGTGGGAGCCGGTGAGACAAGGTTTGTGTTTGTGAAATATACCAGGTGTCCATTATTTTCTTTTATTACTAGTATTTTTTTATTTTATTTAATTTGGATATTTGTAAACATTATTATACAAGAATATGAAAAAAAGAAAAACTGTACAGCATGGAACTTGTATGTATTAAGCCCTCTTTTAGGGAAACTAAGAAAAAAAATAATATTCAATACAGAACAGAAGTAAAAAAAAAAAAAAAAAAAAAAAAAAGAGAGAGAGGGACTTTAAAATAACATTTATTATATTTATGCAATGACATACTGAATCGTATTATATCTATCAAACGAGTATGACAATAGAGGTTTATGGCCTGGGGCATGGGATACAATGTGATATTGAAACTGGAAAATGACAGTATTGTACATATTCCAAGTGTTATTAATGTCGAAGGTGACAGAGGCCTGATTAGATATTGGGGACAGTCAAAATGTGTTTTTTGGGCAGAAAAACAGGCAATTTAATTGCCTAGGACGTGATGCAAAAACTTGTGAATCAAAATGTTATAAATGTAAAAAAAGTGGGACTTTGGGGGTGTTAAGAAAAAGAAAATGTAGTAGTGTTCAATACAACACAGGAAGTAGAAGAACAAGGTAAAAAGGATAAAGTTATAGAAAATAAATTAGAAGTAGAAGAAATGGAAAAAAAGACAGTAGCAGTGCTGATGGAGAACAAATGATACAAAAAGATAAAGTGAAGAAAGACTTAAACATAGAAAATATTGAAGAGGAGGAGTCAGGTTTAAATGAGAATGATGACATTAAATGGAACACAGTTAAAAAGAGAAATTCAATTGGTAAAGGAGTGAGAGAAAGGAAAAGGAAGAATATAGAAGATTTAAAAAAGAAAGGGAAAGGATGAATACACGTTAAGTTTTTGTCATTAAATGTTAATAGTTTTAAGAAGCTGGAAAGAAGGATAGGTATTGTGGAATGCTGTAAAAGGGTAGATAGAGATGTTATTATACTGGAAGATATTAGATTTTTGTCAAAATCAGAAAGCATTCAAACTGAATTGTGGTGGGGAAAAATGTGATATGGAATTCTGGGAAAGAGACATACTTGGGAATACATATATTGTATAAAGATACAATTAAAGTATTAGATATCATTGTCATAACAGGTAGAATTAATATTATTGATGTAATATGGAGAGAACATGTTATGAAAATTATTGCAATATATGCATATACAATAAAAAATAGAGGGAAGAAATGTTTAGAAAGATAATGCAATATGTAGCGGTTAACAGAGATAATTGTAGTTGGAGACTAACTGCAACTTAAGACAACAAAACAATAAGGCTTATGACGTTAAACTAGTAAAGGATATTATAAAATATGGATAATTAAAAATATGGAATCTAGATACTTGGACATATAAAAGAGGGAGGAAAAAGAACATTAATAGGTTATTTTTTATTGTCAGAAAGCTTAGTAACAGTCAAACAAGAAGTGTTACTGACAGATTTTTCAGATCACGGGGCAATTTGGATAATGTTACCGTAAAGGGAAATGATGATTATACAAAAATAGGGAAAGGTATAAAGAGAATAAATGAAGTGAAATGGGATGCTAAATGAAAAAAAAAAAAAGAGGTTATGACATTATGACAAGATCATGTAGAAATGAGAACATTTTATAAAGATTGGTCAGAATGGTTGGTGATTAAATTTTAAACTGAAATATAAAAAAACACTATGTAACATGAGAGAAAGAGAAGCTATAAATGGAAAAAAAAATATACAAGAAATTAAACAAGAAAATGATCGTTTAGAGAAGAACAATGATTTTTTTTTAAGGAACAGAAATTATATGATTTGAATAAGAAAAAATACTTTTGCTGTACAGACAAAGATATTTCCTGAAAGTAAAAAAAGAAGAAATTGCATAACATTTAAGTAAAATAATTAAAGAAAATAATACTGTAATAAGGAAAATGAAAGATTTTCCAGGTAAACTGCATAACACATAAGAAGAGATTACGAATGTAGTAAAAGAACATATTAAGACATTTAAAGAGCAGAGAACAAATGTGGAAAGAATGGAAGGAACGTGCATTTTCGGACATGGAGAATAAGGATTTAGAAAAAGATACAAGAATCGAGGAACAAGAACAGGCAATAAAAGTTATGAATTTAGATTCTGCAGCAGGACCTGATAGAATCAAATACAAGATATATAAAATATGACTATAGAGAAAAAGAATTGGCTTATAAAGGTATTAAATGAATGTTAAAAAAAGGTTTCAGGTATAAAGAGCTATTGAAGTAATATATGGAAAAAAGGAGACAAAGGAAGAAATACAGAACTGGGAGATCAACTGTGTTAAATACAGATAAGATTTTTATGAAAATATTACAAAAATGGGTGGAAGAAAAAGCAGACATTGTAAATAAATGTGTTTGGCATAAAAGGCAAACATTCACAACTTATTGTTAATTAGGGAAATGGATGATACAGTAGTTAGAAATGTTCAGGCAAAACTAATGGTAAGAGATTTAAGCAAAGCATTTGATTTGATTCAACACTAAGTGTTATGGAATATGTTTGATGTATATAATATAAATAAGAGACATATAAACATGTGCATGTCAGCATATAAGTATAACATAGTAAAGATTATGATAAATGAATGTTTGAGTGACGATAAAGATAGAAAAGGGTATTTAGGGTTGCCACCTTTCATTGTGTCTAAAACCGGAGAAAGGCCACAACCCTTGCATCACCCATAACCCCGCCCATTTCCACCCCTCTGTCATCCACGTTCCATCCATTTTTGTGACATCTTTTTCCATTCCTGATGCCTGCTTTCTGCCGATTTACTATGTTTTTCTGGAAAACTCAGATAGTCTGTTTCTTTTTTGAAATAGAATACCAGAGTTTGTACAGTGTCTTTTGGATTACTGGACAATCCGGAAAAAAAAACAGAGAGGTGGCAACCCTAAGGGTATTAAACAAGGTTGTCCATTGAGCAGTACATTTTCTGTATTAGTAATGAATGCAAATTCTGCGTATATGAATAAGGACTGGATATTACGAGCTAAATTTCAAATGAAGGAATAAAAATGCCCTTTTGTTAAATTATGCAGATGACATTATTACAACAAACAATGAAGCAAGTATGGTACAGTGATTAAACAAATGCAAGACATTATTCAGGTTATTGGTTTTATATTAAAGACAAAAGTCAGTGTTTAGGTTTTGAGGGAAGAATTAGTGGAATGAATTTCAATAAGGATAAAATTAAGATCCTTTGGATAAGCATCTGGAAACAAGAAATTGTAAATTCCACATGGAAATAAAAATATAAGAAATAAAACATATGCTTGTTTTTTTGAAGCCTTTTAGGCTTTCCTTTAAAAAGGAAGTCTATTTAATAGGTTCTGTGCTTTTAGCAAAGATTGCTTATCTAGCCGGCATTTATAGTCTTCCTTTAAACTTAGAGAAAGATGTATGCAATATAATATTTTCTTTTATTTGAGGATTGAGATTGAACCCTGTGAAAAGAGGGGTACTGTATGTGAAAAGTGAAAAAGGAGTTTTAGGGTTCATAGGAGGTTAGCATGCTACTAACCCAGAGGTCATTTCAAGCCTAGCCGTTTCATCTCAATGTAATAATAATATAGACAATCTAGTCCATGCCCAGGATTGTATTTAGTACTGACTGCCCATGTCCAGGAGGGTTGTGGGTCCTATCCCCAGTAAGAATTTACGGTGCCCCAGCCACTCATCCAGGTTCCTTATGAACAGTATCATATAGGTACTCTGCTTCACATGAATTGGCAGCCTATTCCAAAGATGCAAGTCTCTGGGAGACAAATCTGTCCCTCTAACACATCGTACTCAAGTCATGGGCCATATTTAGGTCCCTGGAGAGGGTAGTTCTAGTTCCACTTGATTTATGGATGTACAGCAAATTCATTAGGTTTGGGTTAGAGATTGCTCTGTAAGCTAGGCATAAGTCACCCCTAAGAAGTCTATACAACACTGAGTATAGTGACAGGGACTTTAGTCTGTCTGTTTAAGGCATTTGGAGTCCCTTGATCTTCTTTGTTAGAAACCTCTGAGGGCTCTCCAATTGCTGCAGGTGCTTTGTACGGTGCACACCAAAGGGAGCATTATACTCAATTATGGGCATGATTAGTGTCTAGTATAGAGGAGTTATAACCACCTTTGTTTTAGAGGTGATGCCTTGCTAATCAAGTGTGCTATGTAGAAAGCCTTCCTTACTACAGTAGACACATGGTGGTCAAAGTTAAGGTCACAGTCTACTTGTGATCCTAGATCCCTTACCACTTCATAGGTACACAGGGTATTGCTACTAATTTAATAATGTGAAGGGACATTGTTTTTACTGAAGGGAATAATGACTCATTCCTTTGCATTTAGTTTGAGACTAAGACATGAGTCGTTGGTCTGCGTAAGACCCTCCAGAAGTATACTGATATGGTATATATTAAATCAGCGAACACTGATTTATCGACCCTTTAAGAGCAAAAGCTGAATATCCCAAAGACACGGAACAGCGATTTTTTTCCCAGGGGAAAAATCGCTGGGCCATTTTTGGGACTTTGCCATTTCCTCC
The DNA here is from genome assembly GCF_019279795.1 of Protopterus annectens. Classification (NCBI taxonomy): domain Eukaryota; kingdom Metazoa; phylum Chordata; order Ceratodontiformes; family Protopteridae; genus Protopterus; species Protopterus annectens. The sequence continues at coordinate 1,919,668,846 of NC_056731.1, forward strand.
ATTGTGGTGCGATCTCAAAGTTGGTATATTTAAGTAGGAGGGTGAGGGGGGAGAAGCCCCCTACTTTATTTTGTGTTCTGAAGTTTTTTTTTGTTTTTTTTTTTGTTTTTTTTTTTTGTGAAACAGTTATTTTTTTTTCCCTGGGAAAAAAAATCATTGTTCTATGTCTTCAAGATTGTCAGCTTTCACTCTTAAAGGGTTGGTACATCAGCTTTCACTATTTTAAGCGATTTCTGATTTAACATAGCCCCTACTGATATAATTTGGGTATTCAATAATTGCTCCCAGTTTGCAGTTGTCCGCAAATTTAATCAGCCACAGCCCCTTAGTTTTGGCCTGAACGTCTGAGAAGTATATAATAAATAGTGAGGGGCTCAGTACTGACCCTTGTGGCACCCCGCTAGTGACAGGTCTGCTAGTTGATGAGGAGCCACCCATTTTGATAGTGTGTGACCAGTTTGTGAGTCAGCTGGCAACCCATCTTACAACAAAGGGATTTACATTCAGTTTGCAGAGTTTAATTGGTAATGTCGGAGTGTGGGATTGTGTCAAAGGCCTTGGCCAAGTCGAAGTATGTTGTGTGCACAGATTTGCCCCTGTTAATGGCCCTAGTCACATTTTCAAAGAAATGCACCAGGTTTAACAGGCAGGATTTGCCCCTGACAAACTGAATTGGATCTAATCCAGGGTTTGGAGATCACCTATGTCTTTATTTATGAGGTCCATGATGACAGGTTCCACGGTCTGACAAATGAGGCTGGTCAGACTTGTGAGTCTACAATTTCCTGGGTCTGTTGCTAAGCCACCTTTGTAGAGGGGAATAACTGTTGCTGTTCTCCATTCCACAGGAACAAAGCTTGTGATTAGGCTGTGATTGAATACGGTACTTGATGGTGATGCTAGTTCACATTTTAGTTTGTTAGAAGACAGCCTGGGATTCCATCTGGTCCAATAGAGGCTGTGTTTTTTGCCTTAGTCAAGGCTTTAATGACTTGCTCATTGGATATGTAGGGTGGAGTAGAAGTTCGGGGCAAGGTTTGTGATAAGTCTGGAGGGGATAAGGGAGTGAAATTTTTGCCAGATCTGTCCTCCAGCAGGTTTGCTTTCTCTGCGGCATCAGTGTGTGTGACACTGTTAAGTCACTAGTTCAGCACATGCTTGGGTCATACCTTTTAGGCTGCTTATGAAGCTGTAAAAGGCCTTATGGCTATCCTTGTCTGTGATTGGTTCATAGGTAGGTACTAGGCTATTGGTCCTAGGGCCTATAGAAGCTTAGCCAAACGGTACCCTGGCTTTTGCCACCCAAGAAAATTATTTTCCTGTGCCCCTGTCAAGGACAGCCACAGAAGTGATCCCCAGGGTGAATTTCCCATCTCCCATTCAATCATCAAGGTTTTTCTTGAAGAGTGCTAATGAGGAGCTTTGTTTGATATAGATAGGTAGTTTGTTCCAGTGTATGGGAAGTCTCTGGAACAGGAATCTGTCCCTCCAGCATGTTCTGTTTATTGTGGTAACAAGGTTTAGGTCCCTAGAGCGTGTAGCTTGGAAGGATTGGGATTTCTTTAAGTGGAACATGTCCAACTGCTCTGGGTTTGACATAGCTTTGTATGTTAGGCAGAGATCGCCTCGGAGTAGGTGATATGTGACAGAGTAAAGCTGCAGTTTTTTGAGACTGTCTGCGTAGGGCATCTGTTTGAGGCCGGTAATCCTCTTTGTGAGGTATTCCTGTGGCCTTTCCAGTTGTTGTAGATGTCTTGTGAGGTACATACCAAAAGGGGTGTTGTACTCTATATAATGGGTCTAATGAGTGATGAGTATAGGGGAACAATGACCTCCTTTTTCCTGGATGAGAAACCTTTTGTGATGAGGTGTGTCACGTAGAAGGATTTTCTGACTACTGTGGCAATGTGATTATCAAAGGAGAGACTACTGTCCAACTGTGTCCCAAGGTCAGTTATCACACTTTTGGTGTTAAGTAGACTACCGTCTATGTGGTAGTTCATGGGTAAAGTGTTTTTACCAAAAGGGATGACAATGCACTTTTTGTCATTGAGCTTATGGCTTTGACACCAGGCATCTTTCTCAGCGAGGCCCTTTTGTAGGATGTCCACATCATTAGGAGTTTTGATTATGGCTCCTAGTTTGCAATCATCTGTGAACTTTGTTAGCCAAAGACCTTCTGTGTTAGCCTGTACTTCAGAGAGGTAGATACCAAACAGGAGAGGACCTAGGACTGAACCCTGTGGTACTCCACTTGTCACTGGTCTGAAGTTGGATTTAGAGTCTGCTACTTTCACAGTGTGGGTTCTGTCAGTCAGCCTGTTGGCAACCCATCTTGTGACATAGGGATTTATACATAGTTTAGTGAGTTTATCTATAATTCCAGAGTGGGGGGATGGTGTTGAAAGTCTTGGTGAGATCTAGATAGGCTACGTTTTTCTCAAAGTTACCCTTAAAAGATTTGACATGTTGTCTTACTTGCCTGTTAAGGCTGAGGAGGGTGCTTTTCCATTGTTGGGGCCTCATCTTAGTTTTCTTAACGACAGCAACTTTTTGCATTTGTTGTAAAGTTTGTTGATACTGGATGTCCACCACAGTGGCTTGTTTTTTTCTTGGGGCTCTGGCTTTGATATTCTCTGGAACCGTTGAGTCTATACACTTATATAAGTGATTGTACAGGGCTTTAGTGCAAGCTTTGGTGTAGGTACCACTTCCAGCTGGGGGTGGGGCTTGGAATGCATTTATACCTTCCCCTAGGAGGGTACAGTTTGCTTTAGTGAAGTTATTTTGTCTAACTTCGCCCTTTGTGAGTTCTGGTGTTAGTGCCAGTTTGAAGGCGACTGATTTGTGGTCAGATATAACTAATGAGGGTCCGACAGCTGTGGTGGTACATCTGTTTGTCATATCAGCGAGCACTAGATCTAGTACATTTGTTCCTTTTGCTGGGGTTAGAACAATTTGTTCCAGGGCATTTGAATTAAGAAAGTTAAGGAACTTTTGCGCTAGTGTGTCCAGTTTTTGGTTTAAGTTACTAGCATTTAGCAGCATAACCCCTATTTTGTTATGACTGGTAATTTTCACATAGGCAAGTTAGTTTTTGAGACCTTGCCTAAAAAAGAAACTAATCAATCACCATACGCACGCTCTCCCTTAACAAACGCTAAAGACACTCCTGTTATGTTCATATGGTTCCAAAAGGAAAATTCTTCTTTACCCCAATGTTCAAAGTCTCTACTGAGATGCAATAGGATGATAAATATAATCCACAAAACCGAATCTTGTATAAAAAACACAGTTTTATTTCCTAGGACGACAAAAAGTGAGCGCTTTCGCCAATGGGCTTCTTCAGACTTATAAAATAGCACTCCATACTTCAGTTTAAATATAACTGCCTCTAAGGTTATTGGTTAAGACTTGATGACGTTCAAACATTGCATGCTTGTATAAAACAAACAGCATACTTGTATAGGCAGGTACTCAAACTCAATTTAAAAACAGTCCTTAAAACATTTCAAAGGGCAACAAACTAAATTCATATATAAATAACATACATATAAGCATTAAAGCCTTTATCCTAACACTACCATACAAAACATTTACTAAAAAATCTATTACTTAAAAATCTATAGGGATTCAGACATTGCTTATACAAAACATTTAAGCATTTATGCCTTAGTACTAACACTGCCATAGAAAGCGTTTACTAAAAAAGCTATGGAGATTCAGACATTGCATACTTATACAAAATAAATAGCATATTTGTGTAAACAAACACTCAAACTCAATTAAAACAGTCCTCAAAACATCTCAAAGGGCAACAGACAACATTCATATATAAATACGTGCATTTAAGCATTAATGCCTTTATACTAACTCTACCATAAAAAGCATTTGCTAAAAAATCTATTTGCTAAGAAATCTATGGGGGTTAATACTATTGCTTAGGTCTAAAACTCTCCTATTCTTAAGGATGGACTTAATTTGGACCTTGTCATTCAGTCCTGGTTGTGTATCTGCTCTTAATCTGATAATCCATCTCACTTCACATTCTAACGTCAGATTAATGACATCTCCACCTCTAAAGCTGTTATATATTTTTTGTAAGGCATGGAATTTAAAAGTATGTTGTGCACCCAATGCCTGGTGATGTCTAGCTAAGGCATTAACATCAGAGCCTATTCTTATATTATAATTATGTTCTCTAATACGATCTTTCAAGGCTCGATTAGTCTTGCCTACATAAAATGATGTGCATGCTACACATCTTGCTATATAAACCACATTAATACTATTACAATCAGTCTCAGTATTGAAATAGTACCTGTGATTTGTAACAGGGTGGACAAAAACAGTTTCTTCACTAATATACCCACAGTGGTTGCATGTACCACATGGCATAGTGTTCTTAATTAAATTGTCTGATTTCTCTTTCATCTTCATCTTTTTAGGGGCACATAATAACCTTTTCAGATTGGGTCTATTCTTAAATGCAAAACTAGGTTTTGGACCTACTAATTCCCTAACTTCTTGATCAGAGGTTAAAATGTCCCAATGTTTATCATATAGTTCTTTCAACATTCTTGTATCTCTCGTATAATTCAAAGTAGGTCTTACTATTCCTTTAGAAGGGTGTATAATACCTTCATTATTTCCATCAGCCTCTAAAAAATATGGTTTAGCTGTGGAGGTACGTAGCATGTCCACCTCTATTATCACCTTGTCTATCAGACCTGTGTCATACCCCCTTTCAATAAATTTCTCTTTCAGCTCTGTTACTTCACTTTTGTAGTCACCTTCTATCGGGTTGTATCTAGAAGCTCTAATAAACTGGCCTTTCAAGATATTATAAAAAACGTGACTAGGGTGCATACTATTTTGATGTAGCAAAGTGTTCCTATGGCATAGTTTCCTATGAATAGATGTATTTAATAATCCATTATCTAGCCTAGATATTTCCACATCTAAAAAAGAGATATTAGTGCATGAGAAATTGAGAGTAAATTTTAAAAAACTGGTGGACTTATTAAGAAATTCTACTAAGGTGTGCAAATGTCCAATATCTCCATGCCATAGAAAAAACAAATCATCCACGAACCTGCGATAAAAACTCACATGGCTCTTAAAAAGGTCAGATTGAAATAATACCTCATCCTCCCATGCAGCCACTACCAAGTTGGCGTAGCTATTGGCACACGAAGTGCCCATAGCTACGCCATCTCTTTGAAGGTAAATTCCTTCACCAAAAACAAAAATGTTGTTATTTAGGATGGTCTCAAGATATAAAGTTATGAGATCAATTTTCGTGGAGGAGAAATTAGAATGTGTAGATATATAATTTCTCACATAACATATGCCTATCTCGTTTGGTATCATGGTAAATAGACTAACTACATCTAAAGTCACAAACCAAAGCTCAGTGTTTCTATCCAAATCTTTAGTGTTTGTATATAAGTCTAGCATAAACTGCTTACTATCTTTCAAAATAGCACTATTCCTATCTACTAAGGGTCTCAAGATCGCCTCTGTGTAAATGGAAAGTGGTTCAGTGACCCATCCTTGTCCATACAATGGGTCTCATAGGTGGATTTGTGGCAGATTTATGTATCTTAGGCAGACCCTGAATCAATGGCAACTTAGGGTCATTGACTTTAAAATACATGTAAAGTTCTTCAGTTATACTAAAATTCATCACCAAATCATCTAGTGTGTTATAAACCTCTAACACCTTCTGCTTCACCACATCCATATCAACCTCGATATAAGAAGTCTCATCACTTAAAAGGCTATGCATTCTATGTTCATAGTCAAGTGTATCCATTAAAACAATGGGACCCCCCTTATCTGCTGGCCTAATGGTTATAGTGCTATCATCCCTTTCCCGATAGTACAGGACAAAGTTCCTGCAGGGAGAAGATCTGCCAGCAGAGGGAGGCACAAAAGAAAGGGATCGTTCGAAGAATACCAGGGCCCCACCTTGAAAAAAATGTGGGAAAGGATTCCACGCTAATAGTAAATTTATCTAGTAAGATTTTGAATGAAGAAGAAAAACAACTGTTGAATAGAGGTTTAAACTTCATACCCACTGGTAGGGATGATGTAGTGGACTCTATTATCAATACTAAATTATTCACAAGGAATTTACAGCTTAAAGTGAACTTTGGGACAGGCACTAATGATAATAACTCCATTAGATTTCGTGCCAACAGTACCTATATACCACATTTATGTCCATCTTTGGAGGTTTTTGGTAGAGTATTAGAGGATGAAACCTATCAACATTTTTTAACATACAAGCACACGAAACATGGACAGAATTTAAATTATAAGCAGAGATGTGCACTGAGAACTTTAAGGGATGATAGCACTATAACCATTAGGCCAGCAGATAAGGGGGGTCCCATTGTTTTAATGGATACACTTGACTATGAACATAGAATGCATAGCCTTTTAAGTGATGAGACTTCTTATATCGAGGTTGATATGGATGTGGTGAAGCAGAAGGTGTTAGAGGTTTATAACACACTAGATGATTTGGTGATGAATTTTAGTATAACTGAAGAACTTTACATGTATTTTAAAGTCAATGACCCTAAGTTGCCATTGATTCAGGGTCTGCCTAAGATACATAAATCTGCCACAAATCCACCTATGAGACCCATTGTGGCGGGACAAGGATGGGTCACTGAACCACTTTCCATTTACACAGAGGCGATCTTGAGACCCTTAGTAGATAGGAATAGTGCTATTTTGAAAGATAGTAAGCAGTTTATGCTAGACTTATATACAAACACTAAAGATTTGGATAGAAACACTGAGCTTTGGTTTGTGACTTTAGATGTAGTTAGTCTATTTACCATGATACCAAACGAGATAGGCATATGTTATGTGAGAAATTATATATCTACACATTCTAATTTCTCCTCCACGAAAATTGATCTCATAACTTTATATCTTGAGACCATCCTAAATAACAACATTTTTGTTTTTGGTGAAGGAATTTACCTTCAAAGAGATGGCGTAGCTATGGGCACTTCGTGTGCCAATAGCTACGCCAACTTGGTAGTGGCTGCATGGGAGGATGAGGTATTATTTCAATCTGACCTTTTTAAGAGCCATGTGAGTTTTTATCGCAGGTTCGTGGATGATTTGTTTTTTCTATGGCATGGAGATATTGGACATTTGCACACCTTAGTAGAATTTCTTAATAAGTCCACCAGTTTTTTAAAATTTACTCTCAATTTCTCATGCACTAATATCTCTTTTTTAGATGTGGAAATATCTAGGCTAGATAATGGATTATTAAATACATCTATTCATAGGAAACTATGCCATAGGAACACTTTGCTACATCAAAATAGTATGCACCCTAGTCACGTTTTTTATAATATCTTGAAAGGCCAGTTTATTAGAGCTTCTAGATACAACCCGATAGAAGGTGACTACAAAAGTGAAGTAACAGAGCTGAAAGAGAAATTTATTGAAAGGGGGTATGACACAGGTCTGATAGACAAGGTGATAATAGAGGTGGACATGCTACGTACCTCCACAGCTAAACCATATTTTTTAGAGGCTGATGGAAATAATGAAGGTATTATACACCCTTCTAAAGGAATAGTAAGACCTACTTTGAATTATACGAGAGATACAAGAATGTTGAAAGAACTATATGATAAACATTGGGACATTTTAACCTCTGATCAAGAAGTTAGGGAATTAGTAGGTCCAAAACCTAGTTTTGCATTTAAGAATAGACCCAATCTGAAAAGGTTATTATGTGCCCCTAAAAAGATGAAGATGAAAGAGAAATCAGACAATTTAATTAAGAACACTATGCCATGTGGTACATGCAACCACTGTGGGTATATTAGTGAAGAAACTGTTTTTGTCCACCCTGTTACAAATCACAGGTACTATTTCAATACTGAGACTGATTGTAATAGTATTAATGTGGTTTATATAGCAAGATGTGTAGCATGCACATCATTTTATGTAGGCAAGACTAATCGAGCCTTGAAAGATCGTATTAGAGAACATAATTATAATATAAGAATAGGCTCTGATGTTAATGCCTTAGCTAGACATCACCAGGCATTGGGTGCACAACATACTTTTAAATTCCATGCCTTACAAAAAATATATAACAGCTTTAGAGGTGGAGATGTCATTAATCTGACGTTAGAATGTGAAGTGAGATGGATTATCAGATTAAGAGCAGATACACAACCAGGACTGAATGACAAGGTCCAAATTAAGTCCATCCTTAAGAATAGGAGAGTTTTTAGACCTAAGCAATAGTATTAACCCCCATAGATTTCTTAGCAAATAGATTTTTTAGCAAATGCTTTTTATGGTAGAGTTAGTATAAAGGCATTAATGCTTAAATGCACGTATTTATATATGAATGTTGTCTGTTGCCCTTTGAGATGTTTTGAGGACTGTTTTTAATTGAGTTTGAGTGTTTGTTTACACAAATATGCTATTTATTTTGTATAAGTATGCAATGTCTGAATCTCCATAGCTTTTTTAGTAAACGCTTTCTATGGCAGTGTTAGTACTAAGGCATAAATGCTTAAATGTTTTGTATAAGCAATGTCTGAATCCCTATAGATTTTTAAGTAATAGATTTTTTAGTAAATGTTTTGTATGGTAGTGTTAGGATAAAGGCTTTAATGCTTATATGTTTGTTATTTATATATGAATTTAGTTTGTTGCCCTTTGAAATGTTTTAAGGACTGTTTTTAAATTGAGTTTGAGTACCTGCCTATACAAGTATGCTGTTTGTTTTATACAAGCATGCAATGTTTGAACGTCATCAAGTCTTAACCAATAACCTTAGAGGTAGTTATATTTAAACTGAAGTATGGAGTGCTATTTTATAAGTCTGAAGAAGCCCATTGGCGAAAGCGCTCACTTTTTGTCGTCCTAGGAAATAAAACTGTGTTTTTTATACAAGATTCGGTTTTGTGGATTATATTTATCATCCTATTGCATCTCAGTAGAGACTTTGAACATTGGGGTAAAGAAGAATTTTCCTTTTGGAACCATATGAACATAACAGGAGTGTCTTTAGCGTTTGTTAAGGGACAGCGTGCGTATGGTGATTGATTACTTGTGTGTTTTATTCAGACACGCTTCTCCCTTGCTTCGATTGAGTGCTGTACTTTTTTACGTTGTTGTGTGTAAAAAAGAAACTAGCCTAAAGCCTAGGGGTGTCAGGTGCAAACCTTCCCTGGCAAAGCAGCAAGGTTTGTCAACCATGTCATTCCATGCTGACAAAAAAAAAAAAACAGATATCCTTTGAATGACACCAAAAACTAATCCAATTATTGAAATTGTTAATTTTTTGTTTATATTGTGGCATCATTCTAGGTGAGGGTAATATGCTGCTCAAGGCTGGGGACCTACCTGCTTGGGACACATACTCAGAGAGCTCAATCATGTCTCTCTTCGTATAGTCCAGTGAGGTACATCTCAGGTCATTCTCCCCAACATGAACTATGACAGAATCTTAATGGTACTTGTTGCTGAGAGACCAGAGTGTATGCGTGATCTGAATAATGCTGGCACTGGAAAAGCAGCTGACCGAGACTTTCTCCTCATCTAACCTGGTGAGTGGAACATCCATGTATCTCGCTATGGAGTCTCCAATGACAAGGAATTTTGGTTCATGAGTGTTACACCTTAAGGGCCTGGTAGATGAGACACTGGTGTTGCTATGCATCTTGGGTGCTGTGGGAACCATGTTAGTTGTAGCAGTCTTGTGTTTTGGAGGTCTCTGGTGTTTCAGCAAGTTTTTGAGAACCTCTATGTTAATTTATGTGTTGGATGCATACTATGTGTATGAATAGTAGTACTATATGCATATTTAGTGGTGGGTGAGTTGACAACCTCTTCAGTGTTACTGTTTAGAGTGCTAGAGAACAGGTATTCCAGATTCTTGGTGTAGATACATCTCTTGTACTCTGTACTAGAGTGGGTTATTAGTAGAGGGTTGTCAGTGTACATGAGGCAATTGCTACACTACCTCAGGAGACCCAAGTTAACAAGGCTGGTAAGAGAAATAGGGTAGTCCAACTGTCCATAATGCTAGGTTTGAAGAACTGTTATCACAAAGGTCTGGCTTTCAGAACTGATCTAGGAGGTGCTCTGTAGATGGGTATTTCTGATGGGGGGGGGGGGTTGTCTGGTGATTTAATACGTCACAGCTCACAAGCAATATTTCTCAGACAGAAAATGTACTAATGCTGTATCTAGAGGAAAAATGGTCAAAATTATCTGTCTATCTATGGAACACAATTGTGCAGCAGTGCACGGTTCTACCCGACATGCAAAGAAGCAGAAACCTGCTGAAATGCACGGCTTAAATACTAGAAGCTACAAACTTAAACTCAAAGGAACCAACAAGGGTGCTTACTCCATGCCCTAGTCCAATGACCCCTTCACCAGACAGGTACCAATCAGCACACTTCTCTCACAAGGGTGCAGAAGGGCCCCTTCTAATCAAAGACGACTTGGAAAATGCGCTCAGAATACAAGAGCCACTGCAAACAGAACCAGATGCAGCAAACCTGTATCTGGACTATGCTATAGCTACTAGCTACACTAATTTAGGCAGAAATGATAAAAATGTTTTAAACAGCAAGGAGACACTAAAGAATGTTTTAAACAGCAAACAAATCAGTTATTTAAAACATTGCTTGGCAGGAAAACAGAACAAACAGAACAGATGCTTTTCAAACAGTGAAAAGTAGAAACAATTATTTTGCAAACAGTGAAAATAGCAAAAAATTAATTTGTAAACAGTGAAAACAGCAACAAAATACAATTTAACAGGCACAGTAAGGCATACAAATGCAGTACAAATAGTGCAGTTTAGTTTACAGTATTAAAAACAGTACTAAATAAGCAGAACACAATAAAAAGTGCAGTAAACAGTATAACCAGGAAGAAAAAATAAGCAATTTATGTTTTTTAGGAAGTTCAGAAGCCTCTAGTCGTCTGGTATCTCAGCTCAGAGTTGTGGCTGGTAGCCCACCTCAGTTCAAACAAGCAGAGATACACACAAACACAAGGCTTAAATATCAGAAGCTAAAAACTTAAGAAAAAAAAAAATCAAAAGAACCAATGAGGGTGCTTATGACAAACCCTAGACCAGTCACCCTTCACCACACAGGTCCAATCAGCACACTTCTTTCACAAGGGTGAAGAAGGGCCCCTTCCAGTCAAAGATGGCTTGGAAAATGTGCTCAAAATATAACAGCCACTATAAACAGACACAGATGCAGCAGACCTGTATCTGCACTATGCTACAGCAACTAGCTACACTAACTTAGGTTGGAAACACTAAAAAATGTTTTAAACAGCTGAAAAACAGTAGTGAGACACTAATAAATGTTTTAAACAGCAGAAAAATAGCAAGGAGACACTAAAGAATGTTTTAGATAGCAAATAAATCAGTTATTTAAAACACTGCTTGGTGGGAAAACAGAACAAAAAAACAGACACTTTGCAAACACTGAAAAGTAGCGATAATTATTTTGCAAACAGTGAAAATAGCAAAAAAGGTTTGAAAACAGCAACACAAACAATTTAACAGGCACAGTAAGACAGCTAATCAACCCTATAGTGTATGCCATTAAACTTGTATACAGTAATGAAATGTTTAAAGGAAAATGAAGGTTCATTATTAAAGAAAATATTACGTTTAAAATATAAAACAGAATGGTAGACGTTTCCTAGTTCAAGAAAAAGAAGGGTTAGCTGTAATAAAAAATGGAACATTATCAAGACAAGACTACATTATAGAAAATAAATGTGAATGAAATTGATAATAAGAGAATAGAATAGTATGAAAAGATTATCGAAAAACATTATAGGATATATCTTTGAAAGGAATTAAACATTGAAAAAAGGAATGCAATCACTGCAAGAATGAAAAGATGTAAAAGACACAAAATGTGAAGATTTTTTTATGGAGACTGTCTATACAAAAATTACCAGTAAAAGCAAATATACCATATAAAAGTATAAAAGAGTATGTTTATATTCTGTGGAATTCGAACCTTCTGAACATTTTTACTTTTTTTTGTTGTTACGTCTTTTGGCTTTTCCTGGTTAGGGGTCGCCACAACGGAACTCCGGTCCGCTAATGATTGGCAGTAGATTTTTATGTGCCGAGTTGCCGGCCCTGACGCACAACCTTCAACGAAGGTACGCCCATTCACACACGTCTCCACACAGAAGATGCTCTAGCTGAGAATCGAACAAGACAACGTCTTAATGTGAGGCGACAATGCTACCGCAGCACCACCACCGTTTTTACTAATGTAATAAATCAAAAATGTTATGGAGAAAGATTATAAAAAAGTAATATTTGAATGAATTTAAAGATGTGAATAATTTAAATATGGATATAATCATATTTGGGTGTTACAGAAACAAAAGTAAGAAAGAAGTTGAAAGTCTTGATACGATATTAGATATACTATGGCTGATCTGTAAACAGAGGGTTAAGGAAGCTATGTTTAACAAAAATGGGACTTGGCAACGATGCTGAAGAAAATAGGGTATTGGATGTGGAAACTGGAGTGGGGGTCTAAAAATTAAAAAGTATGTGATTTATTTGATGAAGCAAAAAGTACAGTTTTGTACCTACCATAAATGTAGATGTTCGAGGATTCCATTGCTGCAGTCCTGACTATTGGGTATAGTCCGCGTCCAGTCGGCCCGAATACCAGAGTATAAGGCTGACGTCGGTCAGGGCGCATTAGACTGACGTCAGTACGTCAGGGTACTACTGCGCATGACCGACGTCATATCCTCAGTCTTTTCTTGCCCCAGATGTCAGAAGACCCTAAAAAGACAAGTCCCAAAACAACCTGCACCAAAAACATGTACAATATATACAACAATATATATATATATATACAGAAATATAAACATGTAAACTCACCTACACAACCACCCCTAAATACAGAGGGGAAGGAGGGAGGGTAAATTGGACTGCAGCAATGGAATCCTCGAACATCTACATTTATGGTAGGTACAAAACTGTACTATGTTCTTCGTCTTCCATTGCTGCAGTCCTGACTATTGGGTAGAATCCCAAAGCAGAGGTAAGGGAGGCTGGCAAATTATAAAGTAGTAGGAGCTGACAACATGCCTTGTAAAACAGCTGTGGCAAAACCAGCCCTAGACTTAGAGTAAATAGGAAGGTGATAATGCCTAGAGAAAGTATGCACTGAACTCCAAGTAGCTGCTTCCAGAATATCCTTAGTTGCCACCCCTTAGAAATGCTGTTGAAGTGGCAGTAGCCCTAGTGGAATGAGGCCTAATCCCAGCTGGAATCTCCTTGCCATGATGGGAATAACAAAATGCAATGCAAAAGCCAATCCACCTAGAAATAGTTTGTTTTGACACAGGCTTGCCCTGAGAACTCAAAGCAAAAGAAACAAACAACTGCTGAGACTGCCTAAAATCCTTAGTCCTGCTTAAATAATAACGCAATTGCCTGTGTACATCTAAAGTGTGCAAAATCTTTTCCCCTTTATTTTGAGGTTCTGCAAAAACGTAGGCAAATGAATAGTTTGGTTTAAAGCCACACTAGGACCCACCTTAGGCAAAAAAGAAGGATTAGTACGTAATGATACCCTATCCTTTTGGTAAATCAAAAAGAGCTCTACTGCCATAAGGGCCTGCAACTCAGACACCCTTCTTGCAGAAGTAATAGCCAACAGAAAAGCAGTCTTCCATGACAAATATTTCAATTCAGCAGTAGCTGCAGGCTCAAAAGGTTGTAGAGTAAGTTTTTCCAACACAAAATTGAGATCCCAAGCAGGAGTAGGAGCTCTACGTGGGGTCTTATATTCTTTGCCCCTCTAAGAAACTGCTTGAACAAAGGATGCGAAAACAAAGGTGGGTCACAATCATAGTGAGCTGAAATTGCTGCAGCATGAATCTTTATGGAAGAGAAGGACAAACCTTTGTCCAATAATTCAGTAAGATATTGAAGAGCCACACTCAAATTAGGCTCTGAAATCTCCAAATTCTTTGCTGTACTCCAAAATAAAAATCTCTTCCATTTTTCTGCGTACACTCTCCTTGTACTAGGCCTTCTAGCTTCCATAATCACATTTAAAACTTGTTGAGGAAGTTGAGACCTGCTGTGTTTCAACACAGAATATGCCAGGCTGTTAGATGAAGAGAGTGAAGCTTGACATTGAGCAGATGACCGTCCTTCTGAGATAACAGATGAGGAATCAGAGGTAAAGGCCATGGAGGCTTCTTTACCAGACTCCGTAGTAGTGGGTACCAGTGTTGCCGAGGCCAATCTGGAGCTATCAAAATCATCCTTGGCCTGTCTTGTCTGACCTTTAATAGTACCTTTGGAAGAAGCGGTAGAGGTGGAAAGGCATACACATGAAGGTTTTTCCAACTGAAAGACAGAGCATCCACTTTCCAAGCTGTGTGATGAAACCCCTTTGTGCAATACTTTGGCAGCTGGTGGTTTAGTGGAGAAGCGAACAGATCTATGTCTGGAGTTCCCCATGACACTGTCAGTTTCTGAAATACATGAAGATCCAGTTTCCACTCGTGGGGATCCATGATTTGTCTGCTTAACACATCTGCTAAGGAGTTCTGTGCTCCTGGCAGAAACCTTGCCTGAAGAGTTAGTTGCAAGCTTAGCGCAGTCTCCCATAAAATCATTGCTTGCCTGCATAGAGGATAAGAATGTGTTCCCCCTTGCTTGTTGATGTACCACATGACAGTTGTGTTGTCTGTTAGAATCAACACCTGCCCTGGAAGAAGTAACTCCTTGAAAGCCATTAATGCAAACTGGACTGCTAACATCTCCTTCATGTTGATATGTAGATGCTGTAGTCTGGCAGGCCACTTGTCTTGTATCCACTTTCCATTTAGATGAGCTCCCCAAGCAATGTCCGAGGCATCTGTCGTTAGAATCTGACTTGCCTCTGGCCGGGTCACAGAGAGTCCCTTGTTTAGGTGACATTCCTGAGCCCACCACAAGAATTCTTTTTGAAGGCAAGGTATTATTTGAATGACAGTGTCCAAATCCTGGCAGTGCTGTGTCCATACATTTTGAGATACCATTGTAGCTTCCTCATATGCAGTTTGGCATTGGGAAGCACCAGAATACAAGATGCCATGAACCCTAATGCTTGAAGGACTGTCCTTGCAGTCAGCACGGACTGATGAGATAGTTGATGGAAGTAAAGTGACAGACTCTTTTGTTTGTCCGGGGTTAAAAAGGCCATCTGGGCTGCTGTATTCAGTCTCACACCCAGAAAGCACATGTCTTGAGAGGGTACTAGACTGGACTTTATTTCGTTCACAGAATACCCTAGGCATCTTAGCACTGCTATAACATATTCCAGATGCTGTAGAAGGTCTTCCTTTTCTTGAGCCAGAATCAGGCAGTCGTCCAAGTAAGGATAGATTTGAATTCCTTGAAGCCTGAAGTAAGCTATCACTGGAGCCAGAACCTTTGTGAATACTCTGGGCAGTAGATAAGCCAAAGGGCAATGCAGAGAACTGATAATGAGAATTTCCAGCTCGAAACCGCAGATACCTCCTGCAACTTAGCCTTATAGGCACATGAAGGTAAGCTTCCTTGAGATCTAAAGTTACCATCCAGTGATCTTTGCCCAGCAGAGGTAAAAGCTGTTGTAACGTCAACATCTTGAACTTGGGAATGTCCAAAAACGTGTTGAGGAGAGATAAATCCAAAATTGGTCTCCACGTGTTTCCCTTCTTTGGTACAAGGAACAGGCGAGAATAAAATCCTAGGCCCCTTTCTGATACAGGGACTGGCTGAATGGCCCCTATGTGAAGTAACTGTAAAACTTGCTTGTGAGCCTCTTTTCTTTGTAGAGGAGGAACGTCTGGCATGCCTTTGAAAGGGGCATTGTATGGAAATAAAATCTGTAACCGTGGTGAATGATATCCAACACCCATTTGTCTTGAGTAATTAAATCCCAATTTTCTTTGAAAAGAGACAGTCTTCCTCCCAAAGGAGCTGCCAAACGTGAATCTGCTGGCAGCTGAAAAACAGGTCATTGGGTCTGTTTACGAAAGGACTGACCCCTGCCCTCACCAGAAGTCTGAGCAGGTGAACTCCTGTTCTAGGCCTAAAAGAACCTTGAGCCCTGCCCCTACCACGTCTAGACCTACCCCTAGACTGAGAATCATAAGCAGGATATGTCCACCCCTTAGCAGGCCAATTTCTACTAAACTTCGGTGGCTGCACCTGCAAAAATCTTTAACAGTTTGCATAGACTTAGCTTTGTCCTCCATTTTCTTTAAAACTGCTTCCACAGGCGAACCAAACAACACATCAGACTGTAAAGGAGCATCCAAAATCCTTGTCTTAACATGCTCAGCTAAATTCTGATCCTTCAACCAGGCATGCCTGCGAAGAACAGAACTGGTAGCAGCCACCCTCGAGGAGGCCTGTACAGCATCAAAACCACATTGCAAAGAATGCTTACCCACTTGTTCAGAGACATGAACCAAATCCAGCAACTCTTTACACTCAATACCTTCCGCCAAAGCATCCACCTTAGATTTCAATTGTGAAAGGAGATAATTCTGATATTTTAGCATGTGAAACTGACAATTCAAAGCTCTCATGGCTAGAGTGGAAGAAGTATACACTTTCTTTCCCCACCTATCCAAAGCCCTTGCCTCTTTATCAGTGGGAACAGGATTTTTAACCACAGAAGCCTTTACACCCTTAGGCCCTTGAGAAATAGTTTCTGGGTCTGCCCTAGGACTCTTAAACAAATATTTATGAGCTTCGGGCACCCTATAATACCTATCAGGCTTAACAGGAGCAGGAGGCAAAGAGTCAGGGTTCAGGGAAGCCTCTGCAAAAACATCTTCCACCACATTCAACACAGGAGGAATAGCTAAAGGCCTATGCTGGGGTAAAAACAAGAACTCCCTAAGCCTTTTCCTGGAGTCAGAGTAATCCTGGCCTTCCCATTTAAAGTGCTCCCTCATGGAATGCAAGGTCTCTGAAAATGAGAAATCCTCAGGTGGAGACGCTGTAGGAGTGGAATCATCCACATCAGAATCAGAATAAGTAGGATACTCCTGCAAATCTTCCACAGAAGATTCTGAAGCCTCTGAACACTGTTCAAAACTATCAAACTCCGGTTCCACCCTAGGCCTCTTATCAGGCGGGGGCATAGAACCCCTAATCATAGTAATCAAATCTTCTGCCATTTTAAGCATATGTTTCTTAGGTACAGAACCCGAAATGCTAGGAGAAGCCCCCACTGAAACTGAAGTAGGCCTACCTCTCAAAGCAGTTTTGGCAACAGAAGGAGAGGCCCTAACTACCTTGGGAAGAGAGGGAAGAACAGTCACCTGAGAAGCCCCCTCAGCCTGGCCTACCTCCTGAGAAGGCACATCCTGTAAGAGTATAGTTTCTGCCTGGGACTCCATGGAAACTCCTGGCAAAACCTCCGGCTCCACTGAGCCTTCTAAAGAACCGACGTCCGGGACTGCCGGTTCCTCAACCCTAGGCTTCACTGTTTTATCCTTGCGCTTCTTGGAGGAAGCGGGCGTCGGAGCATCCGACGGCATTTTATAATTGCAACGCTTCCCAAACACTAACCTGGCACAGTCTAACCTCCTCTTAATAGTGCGTTTGTTAAACCTAGCACAAGAGCGGCAACCAACAACGACGTGCTCAGGCCCTAAACAAGGTATACACAAGGTATGATAATCCCTATGAGGTATCTGTTTCCCACAAGAAATACAGTTATTCACTTTTTCTGACATCCGGTAAAATACTGAGGCAAGAAAAACTAAAATGTTCCCCAACGGGTACTTAGCCAACTCTGTTTCGGTCTGAAACTCCGGTTTCGGAAATATTTCAGAACGCCAACCTGCACTCGCAAAACTGCTTCTGCATCGGACCATGCGGCAAAAAAGACTGAGGATATGACGTCGGTCATGCGCATTAGTACCCTGACGTACTGACGTCAGTCTAATGCGCCCTGACCGACGTCAGCCTTATACTCTGGTATTCGGGCCGACTGGACGCGGACTATACCCAATAGTCAGGACTGCAGCAATGGAAGACGAAGAACATTGTAAAAAGAGGATGTGATTTGTAAATAGTGTGTGTGTGTGTGTATACATATATATATATATATATATATATATATATATATATATACACATACATATTGTAAATAATTGAAAAAGATGTATATATTGCAAATAAGTAAGACTAATGATTTATTGACTGTGTAAATAATTATGGATTATGTAAATAAAGAACTCCTACTCTCAAGCAGACGTGGGCTCAGTTTAACACCTCATCTGAAGGATGGCACACACTCAGGAGTGCAGTACCTTTGCAATACAGTATCAGCAGTCCATCTTCCTGATGTAGGAATAGAATCCACAGCCTTCTACATCAAAAACATGTGCACTATCAGTTGTGCCACTGATATTTAAATGTAGGTGCTCATGAAACAGTACATAGTCTGCATTCTAGAGAGTTCAATAAGACAACAAACCTAGCAGGTGAAGACAATTCTTACTGTATTTTGCTTATTGAGACCATTAGAATTTGATTTCTGTAGGGTAAGAAAGCTCTGTACTATGAGATTGTGTCTCTGTCTAGTAAAATTTGGAGAAGGCTGTGTGTCTGCCTAATTAAACTTACTAACTAGGAAACAGTGTCTGGCTTAGTGAAATTTGGAACACAAGAGTTTCTGTCTACCCTGGAGAAAATGGGAAGTTATTAAGAACGTGTAGATGCTGCCTTAGGGAAAATGCTTCTTTCCAACATAGGAAAGTAAATATTTCACCTACAAATGGTCAGGTGACTCTCCTGGCATATTATTTTTTTAAACACCTTTATTAAATTAATCAATTAACACACAGGCACGTGTATATTAATAGAAAGGAAAACAAACCATATTAACATGGTTTCTATTTACAAACATTATACATCAAGTTTCTTCCTAATAATGTCATCAGTCAACATAACAAAAACTACTGAGTTCCTGTATTCCCTTAAACCTCATTCCTCCTCCTGAGCACTGTAGGTGCAATACATGCATAATCATTTCCATGTACTTCTATGTAATTTGTTCCCTCCCTTTTCTAACAATCTGTCTTCCAGTTTTTTATTTTTTTATTTTTAATTTTACAGTATTCAGTACTTTAAATACAGATGGTTTAGACTTGCATTTCTGTTTTGCCTGTTTTCAACTAATTACTTTTGCGGAGTCAACAGAATTAAACTTAAGAAGGCCTTAGTATGGCTAGGCAATTCATATCCTGTGTCCCAGTTCAAAAGAATCATTCTTTAGTTACAGTCATTTGCTCACCCAATATTTCTGACAGGACTCTGTAGGGAATTTTTGAAATATGCCATCTCATTGCACTCCTAAAACATAAGGTCCCAGGTGCATCTTTATTCCCCATCACACCTCCAACATTTCTACCCAGCAGAGGAAAAAATGCATCCTTAAATTTCTGAGTCCCCTATTTTCTTTGCTCTAAATATAAAATAAAAAGGAAAGTTGATACACTTGCTGGTTCTGGAGTTCAAATGTAACTTATCAGAGAGAAACCCTCCCACTTAAATTCTTGCTTCTTATACTTCATATATCCTTGTAATTAATATTATGGTTCTATCAGGGAATGCAAATACTTTTGCTGTCCTATTTAAAATCCCAGCTTACTCTGTTGAATGTTTTCTCTGCATCAAAACCCACCAACAGCAGTGGTATTTTCTTACATTCTGATTCCCTCTGGATCATCACTGTTGTATTAATTTTGTCAACAGTTTGCTTTCCCTCCACAAAATCACACTAATCCCTATCTATCAATTTGGCAAAACCTTTGCCATTCTTTTAGTCAGTATAGACAAACATTTTATAATCATAGTTTAAAATTGAAATAGGTCTATATGATCATGAGTCTGATGGTATTTAGGGATTACAGCCACCACAGCTTTCCTTCATGATGTTGCTGCTTCTTTTCCGCACCAGTATCACCTGTTTGCATCCCAACTTCCAAACTTCCAAACTTCCACAGGAATACCATCTGTTCCTGGAGACTTTCCTAAAGCTTGATTATATATCAGTGTTTTTATCCAATCTCCTCCTATTTTAGCCATTAGTTGTAAAGCCTTGTGTGTCTCTAACCTTTTTTCAACAGCTTTTTGAATCATCATATGTGACATAGGCAAATTTACATTCACATAAAAGTAATCACACTATAATTAACATAAACATTATACTTCACATACAGTGCTATATGTATCATATAATCTATTGCAACATTATATAAATTATTCAATTCTTGCCTTTTTTAAGCAAGAAATATCTTTATTAAACCATCACTTATTATAAGCAAGAAATATCTTTATTAAATTATCACTTACTATAATGGGCAATCATGCATTTATTGGCATAATTAAGACTTCATTAAATATTTCCATTTGTGATGTTTTTGATTTCCAAATTTCTCTGCTTTATACAAATAATAAAATTTCCAGAACATCATTAATACTTGTATATGATCTCTGGTTATTTTTCTTATTATAGGCCCCCTAATTCTGGCGACAACCCTTTCTACTTTCTGTTGCCTATATCACTGTGCAAAAAGATTGTGCTCTGGAGTTATCAAAATAGTTGCTTAATAGCAATCTGTTTAACCTCATGCATATTATCCAAATACTCCCTTATTTTCTCTTTAGTACTCTGTATTTGCACCTCTTCCTGTTCTGTTTGACCCCGCTCATCCTGCAATACTTTAACCTTTGTTAGCATTGCTAAGTAATCCTTATTAAGTCTTAATCTCTTTCGCCTTTACTTCTACCCTATTTTTAAATTCTATTTTTATTTTACCTCACTTACTAGCTAAAACTTCTGAAGATACTTCTATCTTCTCTAACAACTCTCAATTTCCACTACCAATTCCTCTCTTTTTGTTAGCTAGGTGGGAAAAGTGCCAATGTCTCATTTTTACTGTCTTACATTTTGTAGTTTTAATTGATGCATGATCTGAAGTAGTTATTGGATGCGTGCGTGTCAACGCTTTAAATTATATTTCACAGGAACCTGTGCATTTAAGTTCTATCTAATTGAGCCCAGTTACAAACAAATCCACAAACCACAAACTGAAATAACTTGTAAATTGACGAACCTGGTCACAATAAGAGCAACGCCTCTTATAAAAACAACTTTGCAATTTATTATAGCAAAAATAAAAGTGAGCGTTTAAAACACATATACGTTTTCGGCAAGTAGCATGACCTGCCTTCATCAGACAAAAGTTTTAAAACTATCAAGTGTCAGTATTTATAAGAACACCACATTTAAAGTATCCAATCAATTTAAAATAATTTGAAATAATTTCATTCATTGGTTTCACATTATCAAAGGAACCTTAAAGTGCTACGCTACTCATTACTTCATAAGATATTTAAACCTTGGTATTAAGCTTCAAGCTGAAATTATTTATACATATTGAAAATTACATATCATGCAATAGTTACATAAAAATATCCCACAAACATCAACATTAAACTGATAACAATAATAAATATAACCAGTCAAAATTGATAGTGCATTATACATCCTTTCTTATGGAGATATAAAAATATACTATATATTAAAAAATACACATTTTTTATTTTCTGTTTTATCTATTGCATGTTAATAATTTTAACACTGGCTTTATAGATAACATTTCATTAATGCCAGGAAAGATATGAGCTCTGGTGCGTATTTGCCAGAGCAATTCATTAATTTCCAAATGTATCTGCCAAGGGCCACCTCTATTATCAAGAAATCTTTTTTGTAAAATTGCATAACTAAAGGTGTGACTTTCATTTTCAATAACATGCCTAGCTAGGGCATTATTTGTATCTTTTTTATTTATAGCGTACTGATGTTCGTATATTCTACATTTAAGCTTACGCTCTGTTTTACCAATATAAAATGCTTTACATTGGTTACATAAAGCCACATATACTATTACCTTAGTCTCGCAATTGTAGTGGTCATTCACCCTGTCATGTTCTATTATTAATAATCAACTGATTTCCTACTTTAATAAATTTACACTGTGCACAAAAGCCACATTTAAACATCCCTTGCTGTCTATTACAATTAGCTTTATTCTTATTTCTTCCTAATAAAGCCTTTAAATTATCACCTCTTCTACATGTAATTTTGGGTGCATCACCCAACAGCTTCATCAGGTATCTATAATTTCAGCTTGAAGCTTAATACCAAGGTTTAAATATCTTATGAAGTAATGAGTAGCGGGTCATGCTACTTGCCGAAAGCGTATATGTGTTTTAAACGCTCACTTTTATTTTTGCTATAATAAATTGCAAAGTTGTTTTTATAAGAGGCGTTGCTCTTATTGTGACCAGGTTCGTCAATTTACAAGTTATTTCAGTTTGTGGATTTGTTTGTGGTTCGGATATGACGACCGGGTCCGGAGAGGCTTCTTTGAATCTTTTTTCGCAAGATGAGAATGACGGATTAACCGCAAATGAAGGTACTTCCAGGAACCTTACAGCATTGGTGCAGGCGTTACTCACTCGTGTGGATTTACTTACACAAAAGGTGGATGCCTTTTCTACACGACAGTCGGAAGCGAATTTAATTCAAGCCAGTGGTCAACCTACTTTTGCGAGCGTAACAGCTAGCAGTTTACCGAATGGCCAGCGGTCCCCTCAGATGAACACAAGTAGAGGAATTCAGGGGAACAATAGTCACCAACCGGGTGGCAACACGGAACAAGATTACCTACCTGTTTTGGCAAGCACTAGGCAACAACGAGGTAATTCAAATTTAGCAGATACCAGATTAGTTGGGAATAATAATGTGCTTGTTAATCAAACTGTACCTGCTATGGGCAATTTTCTAGATAAAATTAACTTTTTCGACAAAGATGGGGAGCTTAATGATTTAAGCCCAAATATTAACATTAATGAGAATGAACATGGTGGGCTTGCCGAAATAATCGACGAGTTTGATTCTAAGTTGTTTAGATGCAAAAAGTTACAACTCGAGGTTGCTTACCTCGAAGAATGCATCAAAAGCAAAGTAATTCCTAAGGGCTTACGCCAGTGGCGGTTTCCCGCTGGCTTAACCGATGACTCTCCTTTTTATCAGGAATTGCTAGACTTATTCAATAGACAAGGCAAAGAGTTCCTGTTAGCCCTTATTGCATATTATTCTAAAGACATTGCTATAATTAAAACTGAGTTGGAACAGTTAGAAAAAGAAATAAAAGACCATAACGAATTTTTGCAGTACAAATATGAGTACTGCAGAATATTTACTAGTATTGAAGCTACAATGGATAAGTTACTGGTACACAAAAAAAAAGAAATTAACTCGGGATCTTAATGATTATAACAATAAATGTGCTTATCCCAGACTTTCAGTACAAGTACAAAAGACAGCGACGGCTGTTAATGATAATGAGCACATAAGGGGTCAACCAAATGCACTAAATGAACCAAATTTTAATAAAGTTCAGAACATGCCACATCAGCAAAGATCTGCCCCCAGGAGAAGTCCTAGGCTAAATAAGAATGATAATTCGAATATTAATGCAAATAATCTGGCTGGGACTAGTACTTTGAATGCCCAGCAAAATGATGATTGGCATGAAGTGATTCAGGAATGTGAATCACAAGACATTCCAAACCAGCCGGTTTTTCACCAAGCCAATTATCCCAAGCGCAACAACCAGAGATATGTTCACCAGCAGTCCAACCCCAGGAACAGGAGGAAAGCTCGGAAGAGATAAACCTAATTTCAGATTTTGGTATACAACCAAAACTTCATGAGAGTTCTAAGGGAGACTTTAAAATTTATAATTATACTGTGTTGGACATACATGAAGAAATGGTTGATTTTTTAGCAAAGGACCTATCCTTTGTTCCAGGCCGTCGTATGGACATTAGTAAAACCATCATTGATCTAAAAATTTTTGTACGCAAGCTTAACCTTACTTCCCTTTTAGGTAATAATTCAGCCTCTATGAGTACTCTCAGAGTCTCTAGCACATATAATCCACCTCTCCATCCTACTTTGAATATGTTTGAGAGAATTTGTGAAATGGATTTATGGGCTATAAAAAACCATGAGATGTTTAGGAATTACACTCATCCTAGTAATATGAATGATTTGGAATGGGATTTCATAAATTTACTAAGGGACTGTAGAATACGGGTAATGAAACCAGATAAAGGCGGTGGCCTGGTCTTCATGGACCATTGGATGTATGTAGAATATATGCTAAAACACCTAGATACTTCTGCATACAAATTGGTTTCTTTAAATGAAATTCATATGGCTTACAAGAAAATAAATAACATATTAAGTGACCTATTTCTAGAAGGGTCTATTGATTCTGAATTACATACATACTTGAAGCTAGCCGCACCTAGAATTCCGGCCTTTTTTGGAAATCCCAAATTACACAAAAGATTATGTGACCCCCCCCCCCTTTAGACCAATCATTGATGGGAGGGGTTCAATCACATATGCTTGTGCTAAATATATTGACAGCATTATTAAACCATTCATTGATAGTGAAAATCAAATATGCAAAGATTCCTGGTCATTTTTGGAGAACATCAATAAATTAGAGCACTTACCAGATGCCATCTTTTTGACAATAGATGTCAAAGATTTATATACTGTTATACCACAAGTGATGGGAATTGAATGGGTTAGACAATTTATGCTGTCCAAAGGGGCCAGTGAAGAAATAATTCGTCTGATTGAGACACTGTTAGAGGTTGTATTGACTAATAACTTTTTTTCTTTTGAAGATAAGTTTTATTTGCAAATATCAGGGGTAGCAATGGGCTCCCCCGTGGAGGTCCCTTTGCAAATGCCGTTATGGCTTTCTGGGAAAATAACTTACTTTTCAATAATGAGTTGTTCCAGAAATATGTCACCTCGTACACAAGGTACCAAGATGACATATTTTGTATTTGGACTGGTAATCAAGACCTGATTCCATCATTTATAGAAGAAATTTCTGGAATGACTAATTTCTTGGAATTTACCTATAATATAGGAGTAAATGAAATTAATTATTTGGATATTTTAGTAATAAATGATAAGATCAATGGTAAATATAAAAGCTTGATTTTCAGAAAGCCAACGTATTCTAATTCTCTGTTGCATTTTACAAGCAATCATCCATTTTTCCAGAAAAAAGCAGTAATTAAAGGTCAAATTGTACGTGCAGCACGCATGGTATCTGACCAACAAGATTATGATACAGAATGTAGTAGATTAAAGGGAATGTTTCTAGTTAGGGGGTATCCCCCCACATTAATTTCAAACATTATTACTGAGGTTACATGCAGACAGGAGGAAGGTTTGCTATCTCCTTTATTAGGATCTATTCGTTTACAAAGTCCTGTTGGCAATCAAATTTTGGTTGATGATCATGAAGGTACAATATGCAGGAGACAAGCAGGTAATAATGATTACCGTATCAGCTTCATGCATACTTATTCATTAGATTTTAAAGAAATCAGGGAGGTTATTCTTAAAAACTGGGATCTGTTAAGAAATGATAGATACCTGATGAAGCTGTTGGGTGATGCACCCAAAATTACATATAGAAGAGGTGATAATTTAAAGGCTTTATTAGGAAGAAATAAGAATAAAGCTAATTGTAATAGACAGCAAGGGATGTTTAAATGTGGCTTTTGTGCACAGTGTAAATTTATTAAAGTAGGAAATCAGTTGATTATTAATAACAGAACATACAGGGTGAATGACCACTACAATTGCGAGACTAAGGTAATAGTATATGTGGCTTTATGTAACCAATGTAAAGCATTTTATATTGGTAAAACAGAGCGTAAGCTTAAATGTAGAATATACGAACATCAGTACGCTATAAATAAAAAAGATACAAATAATGCCCTAGCTAGGCATGTTATTGAAAATGAAAGTCACACCTTTAGTTATGCAATTTTACAAAAAAGATTTCTTGATAATAGAGGTGGCCCTTGGCAGATACATTTGGAAATTAATGAATTGCTCTGGCAAATACGCACCAGAGCTCATATCTTTCCTGGCATTAATGAAATGTTATCTATAAAGCCAGTGTTAAAATTATTAACATGCAATAGATAAAACAGAAAATAAAAAATAAAAAATAAAAAATGTGTATTTTTTAATATATAGTATATTTTTATATCTCCATAAGAAAGGATGTATAATGCACTATCAATTTTGACTGGTTATATTTATTATTGTTATCAATTTAATGTTGATGTTTGTGGGATATTTTTATGTAACTATTGCATGATATGTAATTTTCAATATGTATAAATAATTTCAGCTTGAAGCTTAATACCAAGGTTTAAATATCTTATGAAGTAATGAGTAGCATAGCACTTTAAGGTTCCTTTGATAATGTGAAACCAATGAATGAAATTATTTTAAATTACTTTAAATTGATTGGATACTTTAAATGTGGCGTTCTTATAAATACCGACACTTGATGGTTTTAAAACTTTTGTCTGATGAAGGCAGGTCATGCTACTTGCCGAAAGCGTATATGTGTTTTAAACGCTCACTTTTATTTTTGCTATAATAAATTGCAAAGTTGTTTTTATAAGAGGCGTTGCTCTTATTGTGACCAGGTTCGTCAATTTACTAATTGAGCCCAGTTATTGCACCTTGGGGAATAATATGTAAATTCTGTCTGAACTCCTACTACTGAATTTACATCTTCCGTATCACATATTTTCTACCCTCTTTTATTTTCCCTTCTCGTTCCCCCTGGTACAGTATCTTCAATGTTGCAAATCAAATTCCAGTCCCCACCTGTAAGGAATATTCCCTGCTCCTGTAAGTAATATTCCCTGCTAAACAGCTGATTATTTCTCCCTAAAATTTCTTAAATTCCCTAACAGCAGCTTTTGGTGGAACATAAATACAAGCCAGTGTAATCTCCCTCCCTTGTCAACAGCCCCTTACTATCACAAATCTGCCATTATTATCTTTTTCTTCCTCATGTGTCACTACTGGAACTCCTCTAGCAATTAGTATAATTACTCTTCTTTTCCTTTGTCCCTGTGTTTCCACTTATACAGATTGTTGTCTGCTATTTTATTATCTCTATTTCCCTCCCTGATGTGAGAAACAGCCTGCATGCTTTCAGAAGACATTACTGTTTCGCCTAAGGAAATGTGCACTAGCTATCTTTAAGTAAAACTAAATTGTACACTGTTGTATAAATGCATCAAATGCGTTACTGCTGCTAAGAAGGCTGCTACCCCTTATTCACTTCCCAGAATTTCAAACTTTATTTTTCACTAAATTGCTTGCCACTGTACCTTTAAATATTATGCTTCTATAGGCAAAGAATGCTCAGAACTCTCAAAATTAATTATTTTCACCTGCAGACAGCTTGCCTCCATGTAAAAGCAGTCAGCAATGTGTCAATTTTTATCAGAAGAATGTACAACCAACCACCTTCAACTGCAAAATTCTGGAGTCCCACTGAAAGCTAATAACTTCGCAAATGTAAGAAACTTAACATTTGTCATGGCTTTTCATCACTCTGTCTTATTTTTCAATCTTATTTGTTTACAAAAAAAAAACAGTTTACAGCTTAAGTCAAGAGCATTAATCTAGACATCCATCCTTGTAAAAATAAGAAAACATCTTAATTCTACATAGTCAGTGCACTTTTACTCTCCACCCAACCAGACCAAGATCACAGCATATTCACAGTAAACTTGCTTTTTAAAAGCCTTTCTACTCTTGTTATACATCTTTAACACGTAGAACAGTCAGTAAAAAGACTCCCTCGACATTTAAAATATCTGCCGACTACACATTACACAAAACTGCTTTATTATATACAACACGCAGTTTATATCATATGTTTTATACAAATACTAAAAAGAACAAAAATGTTTTACTTAGTTTTTCCCCTTTTAGTGTCTAAGTTCTAAACATTGACAGAGTGAGGTATATGGTTTACATTCCACCATCTTTAACAAACTCAACAAAAGTACAGTCTTTCTTAGCCACATTTTCTTGCAAAGCCATATTTCACAATTGGGACTGAAGCTTTATAGTCTCCCATTCATTCACTGATTTCAGTGTTGCTGGTCTTCTTCCTGCTCATCTCTCAACACCAGATTCTGGTTCAAGTCCAAGGTACTCCTGATTCTTCTAGTCATTTCCTCTGTTTTTCTCTCTCTCAAGCATTTTCCTTTGGAACCCTGGAAAAGGTTTTACTGGCAAAGTTTCTCAATCAGCTTTAATGTCAGAAAAGTACCCTCTGTTTGCTGGCTCACTTTTTTTTTGTTTGGATAAAATTTTTATTTCCTCCTTAGCCTGCTCTGCATCTAAAAATGTAAAATATTTTGAAGACAAATCAATACAGCAGCTTGAATCTCACACCTGTCCTTCTACATTCCCTGATGGCTGCAATAAAAGTTCTCTTCTACCTGGTGTGCAGTGAACAATCATGTTCCACAAACAATCTGCTGTCTCTAATTTTAAATATTCTCTCCTTCTGTCACAGTTTTATCAGGATTAACTCTTTCTGCTGGCATGGCTGCATCTTTACTAATACAGGTCTTGGCTGCTCTCTCATGGACAGGTTTGTAGAATACACTCAACGTGGCATTTCTATTAATGAATCCTGCACTGAACACCAGCCTGGTTGCTTATTTGAGCTTTCAAAAAATTAATAAGGATTCTTTTTTCCAATTACTCTGGCACAGCACAAAATCTCAGGTTTTTTTGGAGTGCTGTCTTCTAGCTCTACCATTTTTTGAAACAGCTTTTCATTTCATCTGAATAGCTAGTTTAAATATCTTCTATTTTCCAGCCTTCTGTTATTTGAGTTGATATTTTCCTTCAGTATTTATTTTAATCACTTCTGGGTACATTTGATTTATTTTTCCTCGAAATTACTGCAAGCCATTTCTTGTACCAAAGCTGAAGCTTGAACTGCTTTTTGATGAACAGCTCTAGGATTCTTCCAAGACAGTGTTTTCTCTTCATCTTTCAGTGGATTTTCTTTCAGGTTCTTTTATTTTATTTTTATTTAACATTTGTTGACTGGGAAAGTGTGACGAGGACAGAGCCCATTTTCAACAGAGGTCTGGGGAGAAACGTTCCAAACATGTCTTTGGAATGTGGGAGGAAACTGGAGTACCCGGAGGAAACCCACGTAAATACAGGGAGGACATGAAGACTCCAGCCGAGAACTGAACTGTCGAACCACTTGCTGTGAGGTGACAATATTAACCACTGCACCACTGTGCTGCCTAGTATCCAGGCAGTATACTCACTAGTCAGTAACTGAATTTTACTCAAGCTAACAATGTCAGTGGCTGTTGTTTCCCAGTTTCTTTTTTCATACTGGGAAACCGGAAATTAAGCTGCTGATCAGTGCTCAGCCATCTCTGAAGTCCACCTAACTTTGAAGTTTTATCTCAGACACATAATACAGTGCATGGGACTTTTGATAGCAATACAAAAAGCTGCCACAAGAGTCAGACTCCTCAAAAACAAAAAAACAGATTTTTTTTTTTCTGTTGACTTACAGGCATGTGCAAACGGTCTAATTTATCAGCAGGTGGTACCTCTGCACCAGTATCTCTCAGCATTAGACTTATGCTAAGACCTGACTTAAATCTTCAATACTTTAACAACTGGCTTAATTCAGGGCTCATCTATAGTAACTCTGACATCAGAGGGGTACATAAAAATGCTGTCTTCTGTAATTCCAGACCATAATCAGCATGTTGTAATGTACTACATATAAAAACTATATTCAAGATAAATAATGTATGCTTGCCAGTCCAAAATATCCTTATTTTTATGCATAAAGAAAATGGCCCATCACTGCCTTCCAAATATCCTACCAAATTACAAATGTATGCTTACCACCAAATACATTAAATTATACAAAGCTAAAGTGTTGTCACCTTCTTTGTATCAGAAGCCATTCTCATTCTGTGACACTTTGTGACTTACTGATAAAGCTGCCATTGGTTTTACTTACTATGAGACTTTGAAGAAATTATTACAAATTCACCGCATCTTAGCACTCTGATCCCACATACTCCAAGAAGCAACTATGAGTCTTTACCTCGTGGAAAAATGTTAACTTCTAATGAGCAATTCTGGATGAAAATATCATTCAATAGCATACCTCCAAGTGCAAGAAATCTGGACAAAGCAAAAAGTAATGGGGGAACAAAGAACCAACATCAGGGACAAATTTTAAATATTGCTCTTACAAACTTAGAAATTTGTTAGAATAATAGGTTTTGCATTAGAATGCATTTTCTGCTGGCTATAAAGTCAAACCCAAATTATGTCATTATTCAGTGCCTTCAGTCCTCAACCATTTTCTTCCAGGTACAAATTTTATGAGGAACAGAAAAAAAATATGAGGCAGAATCTGGATATTCTTTGGAAATCTGGACAGTTGAGATGTATGTACAACAGTGAATGTGAATTTACCTTTTTAACACAACAGTGGATATGAAATTACTTTTTAAACTTGAATTTTGCAGTATCATTTCAGACTTCTTGATGTAGGCAATTAAGACAAGTATTTTGAATATTTTGTTTCAAAGTACTGCTGTCAAAGTCACAACTCAGCATTTTATACATCTGATTCAAAAATGTTGGATTTTTATAAAATTACAAGGAAATGTTAAGCAGATTAAATGCAATCTATGGGACCTCATGCCTTTAAACTACCTGCATTGCCCTTATGGATTTCTACCTAAGAGAGTGACTTTTTTGCAGGAAATGTAAATTTACACAGTGATTGGAAAATGAACTTTTGAAACAGCACTGCAAAATGACATTCAATACTTTATAACACAGACCCACACTGGTGTTGTAAGTTGAAGCCAAGAAGTACAGGGATTCTGTAGGCAAATATGAACATGCTTAATGAAAAGTCTCCCTACAAAATACAGCAACTAAAGTTCTTTCCGGAAAAAAAAACAGCATAGATTCAAATTATGTTTTTCAAAATTATTCATATAGTTTAAGGCTGCAGCTTCAGAAGCAGTTACTAAATTGCTGGCTTAAAGCTATCATTTCAAATAGCAGAAAGAAACAGAGAAACTCTATTCTTATTACAAAACATATCCAGAGGGACCCATTCCTGTGCTCTTTCATCACTAAAGATGAGTATTCTCAAAGTTCTGTCACAAAATGTTATTAGCTGCAAAATATATGTACACTGGAACTAGCAAGCATTATGCTAAATTTACACAAGGCCTCTTGCTGGACATCACCTCACGAACAAACATGTTTTTCTTGCATATTTCTAGACAAATATTTGATTTTTGACTGAAAATGCAATTTCACACATTTTTATAAACCGATTCTATGATTTCTTACTGATCAACACCGACTGTGTTAGCCTATGATTCTGCAAAGTTTATACATCCATTTCCCTGAGAGACAGTGACCTTAAAAGCAATTATATTTAAGTGCTGTACATAGTCATCCTCTTTCATGGAGGAGTATGAAGCTGAGTACTCCACCCCCCTCTCTGCACAGTGCACACAGGAAGGACAATAAATATGAATTTGTGAATCTATAAAAGTGCCTCTTCAAAAAATCTGCCTGAGAAATATAGGATTCAGACAGTTGGTCTTTACAAGGGCAGCATATATACCTACAAAATAATTTTAGGATGGAACTTCACAAAGATGCTTGCAGAGTATTCTAAATATTCTGTTCAAAAAATTTATTTTTACAGTTGAGAGTCTTAACTTGGTGGGCATATTCTCATATGCCTTCCCAACAATGATGCAAAATGCTACATATTAGGACTTTACTGCATGAAAAAATGCACAGTTCTTGTTCATCCCCCAGTTTCATGTTTTTGTGTCTAGGGTATCTCACATCCATACCACCTCCAACGTTCAAATTCAATGTCTGTTTTTCAATGAGGGCCTCCTCTTTCCACAAGATGAATTCATGTCCAATGTTTGAGTGTCCAGAACCACCCCCTTCCACCTACTGAATTTATAATCATTGCTTGATGTTTGTGGTTAACCCTTCTTCTGTGACTGCTGTCCAGGATCAGTGACCTCTCACTTCTTTAAATTTATGTTCAGAATTTGATATTCAAGTAGCACCCACTCAACACTGACAAACTTGTGTTCAGTGCTATCTGTTCAGGGTCATCACCTCCCACCTCCTGAATCAGTTTTCACCACCTGCTATCACATTCTCACACCTCCTGAACTCATGTTCACTGTTTGTTGTCCCAAGTCATCTTCCCCTCCCACCTAACTGAATTTAATGCAACTACTTATTATTCAGGGCCAACATCCCTAACTGCATCTACATTCAATGATCATTCCTGCTACAATTGCTATTGTTAGTAACTCAGAAGTCCAGACTCTGAAATCTTTGTGGTTTTTATATTCTTACCTCTGCCCATTTGTGATTCTTCTCAAAACTCCATTTTCCTGCCAACTCTCAAAGACCTGCTGCTTAACTGGCTAGTTTAATTCTTTACAAAGACCTTGCCTTTGTCCACACCCTTACTTCCTGGGCAGTGTCTAAAAAAAGAGTATCTAAGATTAGCTCATCCATTCATTTGTTCATTCACTGATAATCACATTATTCAATTCAGAGTTAAGGGGAGCAGAAACTTTTCACAGCGTGTAATGAGTGCAAGGCAGAGAAATTAATCTTGCACAGTATGCCATTAAACCATAGGATGCACATATACATACAAATCACTCACACAAGGCATGGACACCTAAAGGCAATTTGGGTGAATTACCTGTTCATCTACAGCATGTCTTTTGTTACATGATATAAAGACAAAATACCTGGAAGAAAAACACACACAAACACAGGGATAACATGCAGACTGCACAGAAGGCAGTCCAGCTGAGAAATGAACTGGAAAACCATGTGCAGTGACATAACTGCTATGCTACTGTGACACTTTGTGTAAGAAAGGAGTGTGTTAAAGCTGCACTGCATTGACATTCTTTTTTCTAACCTACAGGCAAACATTTTAGTGGTCATGCACAAAACAAATGTAAAAAATAATTTGTGTGTGGTACTAGTTAATATCAATTACAGTATTGTTAATTGGCACATTTTAGACAACACTGTTATCGTTGTGGGAAAGAAAACACATAAGTACACAAAAATCCAAGGTATTCTAAAGTATGTTAAATTGGGTATAAAGCTACAATGTTCTGTTGCAGCTGGGGGTCTGAGCTGTAGCTAGGATGTCAGACCATGTAAAAAGCACCCATTCATTGCATGAAATGTTGCAAGAAAATCCTTGCCTTACATTTTTAGGAATACTCCTTACTAGAATTTTGGTTTTAACTCATTAACTCAGAGTACCTTCTCATGGCGCCTCTGTGCTCAACACAGAGCGCGCCATGAGAAGATATTAATTGGAAGCTGTTACCCCCGAGTGCCTTCCACAAGCGTGAGTAACTTTGCAGGCATATTACAGCTCCACTGCTGAAAATTAAGTTGAAAAAGTAACTGAACGTTGTCAGTTACCTTGTGAACTTAAATTTCAGCGTTGACCTTTATGGTTTTCATATTTGACTTAAATTAGAAAATCAGCTTGCAACGCAGCCTGTATTTGCATGTCAACAGCAAGACGATTTTAGTATACTTTTCATCCAGCAACTGTGGCAGTCACTTTTTCTGGATTTTGTGGAATTATCTACCGTATCCCTCTTTATCGTGCCGTTCGGGTACCACTGAAAAGCTGCAACGGAGATCTGTGTGTTTTCCTGAGTAAACCTTGACTTCAGCAGACAATTTTCACGGCTGAGCCTGTCTTAGTCCTCCTTACGGTAAGATGGTCTCATTCCATACCTTTTTTCTATCAACTGCCACAGTTGTCAGGTTTGTTCGTGAGCAGTGAGTAGGGTATGTAAAAGTATGGGAAAGTTTGCTTTACTGTTTGCCACTTGTGAAATTGTTGGTGTCTTGGGCTTACACTTGCCATAGCCAACATTGCTTGCCCAATATCAAATCAGAGATCTTTCCGTGTACTCAGTCGAGATGCCAGAATAAAATAAAAAATTATATGGTTCCTGCCAATATTCCACAAGTGCAAGTTCTGCATTTTAGACTTCAGGTTATGCACATACTGTAGCAACAGTAGGTCCCTGTCCAATGTATCCAAACTAAGAGTGAAAACACAAGCCTGACTAGAGTCCGAAGTATAAATCTACATCCTTCAATTGAGGACAAAAATTGTGTGATAACTTTTGGACATCTTTTTGCCTGTCTGCTGAGGGCAGACATAGACCTTGAACCTGTTCCTCCAACAAAGTTGCAAGTCAAAACATGAGTTCAGGCAGCACTTGCTGCCTTTGTAGAAACCACTGTTAGCCTCCCTCTTCCTTCTCCTGCTCGTCCCAAGGCATGAAAGTTTGGGAGGTGATCAGGGAAGTGGGGCCAAAACGGTTCAAGTGGTGAATCAGCATGCAAACAATGCCCCGCCGCCTGTGTTGGGACTCGTCGCGCCAGCCACTCCTCCTAAACTGCAGTACCCCAAATAAAAGAGCACAACTACACAAGTACCAGTGGACAAAATGGTAATATAGCGTTTTTTGGTCTGCATGGATCCTTTCAGAGTTAGGATGGCAGCGAAAAATTCCAAAGCTCCTGAGCTCCAGCTCCAGCCCCAGCCTCAGTCCACCCTCTTCCAGCCATCTTCCAGCCTGCTGCGAGGAGGAGCCAAGGAACTTACTTGGTCCTTCTTATTCCTTCCCAGATCAGTGGATTGAGACAGGGGGCCGATTTCTCTCCCCCTTCAAAGTTTCATGTCACACAGCGCCAATGCATCACCAGCATGCTGCTGAAAGAATGCAGGTGGTAGCTGCAGCGATCACGCCAGAACAAGGAGAAGAACGGCTTTCCTACCGAGGAAGCAGAGCCGTAGCAGGGCTCAGGGACACTTCACAGTGCAGCAAATGCACAGTTATATCGTAGGATAACTACAACACACACCAAAAACTCCTCTGCGTTCGCTTCAGTACTTGGAAGGAATGTGTCTGAAATATTTAGTCTTACAAATCCCTGCATTTCTCTAAACCTCCCCAGCAACTCCAGCCAGTTCCCAGGCTCCCTGTGATGAAGACTTGTTGCTCTCCAAGTGCGGCTGTAGAAGGTGAGGCTCACCCAGTAACTTACAACAGGCACTACCTGTCTGAACAAGTCCTGTAAGCCATGCCGCTGGGATAAGTGACTGGATAAAGTGAGTGCCGTGCAAACTTACAATTCCATCGGTCCCGCTCATTCCTGTTAGCATATATGAATGTATGAGTGATGATCTTCCTCTGCATTTGGGCATTATCTGTTATTCATTACCCATTTTCTTTTCCTGGCATTGTTGTCTGCACTTCCTACTTCTCCACAAGGACGCTGACAACTGTAAACCCCCAAAGAAGCATATAAGCTTCTCACTTTCTCACATGGCCACAGATATGTACTCGTACCTTTGCCATGTCGAGGGGAACAGTAGCTGTAGTGACAGAGTTGCTGTACAGACTGCTGTACAACACCTAGCAGTTTAGAATGCATTTTATTTTTAGTGTACGTTCCTCGATTTTCTTTCTTGTGACATTCTGGGGTTATAACAAGGCAAGTATACGTATGTTTCAACAGTGATCATTTCGAAGGACTAACTTGTTTACTTTTTATGTCAGTAGAGAAAAGTGACAAATATAGAAAGATTGATGGAGTATGCAATGGCATTCATAAGTCTTTCATCACCAGGCAAAGCCAAGCCCCTGCAAGACTTTTACGTACGTCATTAGTTGTTTCTCAGTAGCAATGGG
Source organism: Protopterus annectens (assembly GCF_019279795.1). Lineage (NCBI taxonomy): Eukaryota > Metazoa > Chordata > Ceratodontiformes > Protopteridae > Protopterus > Protopterus annectens. Next base: position 1,919,704,736 of record NC_056731.1, read on the forward strand.
CTGTGGTATGAAATGAATCATTCAGCTCACACTGATTGGCATTAGCCAGTGTCTCTACATAGTACAGTAAAATGTACATTGTATGTAAATGGCTCTTTTCTTCGGATTTTGAAGTTATGAATTATTTATCTATAGTTGACTGTTGATAGCAGTGTTTCCACACACATACAGAAGCATGATATGTAGGCATCTTTCTCATAGTCCACCTAGTATCCCCATAAATCATCACTGGAACATAATTATTTGGCTGATTTGTGGCCGGAGCAGCAAAAAGTGTATTCTAAAACTTTGTTCACCCTTTATGTGAGCACCTCATGATAGATGCTTCCAGTTTCAGTTTTCTGTTCCAGGCCATAATGTTGTTTGCAGGTCTGAAAGGAAAATTTGAATTTTCTTTGTTACATTTTTTACTACTTTAATTTGTGAGTGAATGTCATTGATTTTTGTCAGAACTTGTAGTGCACACACACTGTTTGGGAAGTCATGGGCATGATATTTGTCAGCTTCGCTTCCAAGATGCAGTAGTGTTTTTTTTTTTTTTTTGGTTGTTGTATCTTTTGGCTTTTTCCGGTTAGGGTCGCCACAGCGGAACTCCAGTCCACTAATGATTGGCAGCAGATTTTTACGTACCGAGCTGCCAGCCCTGACGTACAACCTTCAATGAAGGTACGCCCATTCACGCATGTCTCCACACAGAAGACGCAACAGAAATTTTTATGCTAAAAGTAAATTACTGTAATACGTTTAAACAAAGCAGTGTTCAGTGCATAAAGATGGTTTTTAGTATTGATGACATCACTTAATTCAGTGAACACTCTAATGTCTGTAAAACATGTTTGTAAACAGAGTATGTGATACTTTATCCCAATAATACAAGCTTATTTGTAACCCTAATCAATTTAAATGTTGACTGCACTGAAACTTACTGTTTTTAGAGGAAGGATTATACCACTGACAATGACTGTCCACTGACATTTGTACAGTGCAGTATATGGCATTTCAGTTCTTGGGTCCATGATATAAGGGATAAAGCTCTGACTGCAAGTCATGCAGCCTAGGATTGATTTGTGGCAGAATGCCTTTACAGTATTAACTGCAAAATGGAAAGAGCATAAAGCACATAGGTTCATAGGTAGGTACTACGCTATCGGCCCTAGGGCCTACACAAGCCTAGCCATAACAAATCCCTGGATATTTCTTCCCACAATATTTACTTCCCTGGACCCCTGTCTAGCAGGGTGACTGACATGATCCCCGGGGTGAATTTCCTATCTCCCATCCAGTTTGTTTATGGCAGGGGACCACCAGATTGGCTTCCTTTTTTTGGAGGAGAGCATCTTGGTTCTATTTGGGATGACACGATTCATGCATGAGTGGATGTGCTCATACTGTACCTTAGTGTAGGATTCAGCAGTCGAACTTTCAGTTCCTGTCTGCATGGGTGTCATGAGGTTTGTCACTTCTGACTTGAGTAGCATGAAGTTGGCTTTGGAGAAGTTTTTATGGAGGTTTCCTTACTGGGGGGTGGGGGTGGGATGTGGATGTTAAGGGTGATTAGCTTATGGTCAGACCTGACCAACGAGGGGGTGACCATAGGTGTGGAGCATCGACTTCCCATGTTGGTAATGACCAGGTCTATGATACTGGAGCCCCTGGTGGGACTATGGCTTAGTTGATCCAGGGCGTCGGAATTTATGAATTCCAAGAACCGTTGGGCAAAGGTGTTGGTACATGAGGGGTGGGAAAATTGCATAATGGTTAAGGTGTTTACCTTGAAGACACAAGGTGCAGGGTTTGATTCTCACATGGGGTAGTTGGATAGGCTTAAAAAAATGGCCCACAAGGCAGTTAACCTAGTACTAATCTATGAACCTATATACCAAATTACTAACAAGGCATTCTGTTCAAATTCTGCTCAAATATATATAGGTAGATGAAGCTGAATTACTAACAGTTAGGATAGGAAGAGATGAGATAAAAGTGATGTATGACCAGTCTACAGAAAAGTCTCCATAGATAGTATTCCTACTGAAGTTTGAAAGCTAGGAGGGAAAAACTTATAAAGATCCGGAAGGTTTTATTTAACTATTAACTAGCACCTGGATTTGTCACTGTAAATACCCCCTGTGAACTTTCTTCTATCACCTGACACCGTCACTAAATACCACTACATAGGTTCATAGGTAGGTACTAGGCTATTGGCCCTAGGGCCTATATAAACCTAGCCAAAAAGGTTCCCTGACTTTTGCCACCCAAGAAAATTATTTTCCTGTGCCCCTGTCAAGCAGTGCCACAGAAGTGATCCCTGGGGTGAATTTTCTATTTCCCATTCAGTCATCAAGATATTTCTTAAAGAGGGCCAATGAGGAGCTTTGCTTGACATGAATGGGTAGTTTGTTCCAGAGTTTAGGAAGTCTCTGGGACAGGAATCTATCCCTCCAGCATGTTCTGTTTATTGTGGTGACAAGGTTTAGGTTCCTGGAATGTGTGGTTCAGAGAGATTGGGATTTCTTTAAGTGTAGCATGTCCAACAGCTCTGGGTTTGACATAGCTTTGTATGTTAGGCAGAGATCGCCTCTGAGTAGGCAATATGCAACGGAGCAGAGCTGGAGATTTTTTGAGACAGTCTGCTTATGGCATCTGTTTGAGGCCAGTAATCCTCTTAGTGAGGTATGTCTGTGGCCTTTCCAATTGTTGTAGGTGTCTTGTGAGACAGATGCCAAATGGGGCATTATACTCTATAATGGATCTGATGAGGGATGAGTAGAAAGGAACAATGACCTCCTTTTTTCTAGAGGAGAACCCTTTTGTGATGTGGTGTGCCACACAGAAGGATTTCCTGACTACTGTGGTGATGTGGTTATCAAAGGAGAGTTCAACATCTGGAGCCCCATGCCTGTCCTTGGCATATTAGTGGAGTGGCGGTCCTTACCCTGCTTTTTTCTCTTTACATGTGCCCTTTCTGTGTCCCCTTGTCAGTCACTGTGTGTAATTTGGTGTTTTCACGGGTAGTAGGTATGCCCCTCTGAAGCATCATCACCACTTATGTACCTAAAGCAAAGAATACTGCCCCTGTGGATAGGATGGAAGATTTGGATGGGCTATCCAGGTAATGCATATGATATACATATATATATGTAGTCTTCTAATTCATCTGTCAAATATCAGTAGTAATCTATTTGCATTTTCTTTCCTCTGCAGGTTTGTCCACATTCTGACACTGACATGGCTTCACAACCAGGAGAACGACAAGTGAGAGTGTGGGTATGGGGCCATTCCTACATTCACTGGGCTGCCAGCCATGCCTCTGAAACTGAAAACTGGTAGAACTTGAGCTTGAGTTTCAGCTGAGGGCTCTAAGACAAAGACCTTGGCTAAATTTGTGGATACCAAACTCAAAGCTTTGTGGCTTAAGAGGCCTAATATTTTAAGGGATTACTGGGACCTTTTAAGGAGTTTTAAACAGGAATCATTTAATGAGAATATAGGATTTTTAACTATAGACATAGCCGATTTATTTGGTGATCCATTTGAAGGCGAAAGGCCGAGGTACCAGATCGTAATAAACGTCTTACTGGCATGGTGCTAGTTTTCTGTGTGTTTTGTTAATAGTTGATTTATTTACCCGTATACCCCACCAAGAAGGTTTAACACTTAAGAGGAAATTATATATGAAGATGGTACATTTACTAATGATGAATGTCTGCTAGTTTTGCAATTGACTGAATTAGTTTGAAAATATTATTATATTTATTTTAATGAAGAATTTTTCCATCAAATAAAAAGGTGTGGCGATGGCTGCAATTTGTGCACCCACCTATGCTAATTTAATATTGGATACAGGAGAGGAAAAATATGTTTTATGCTCCATATATAAACATAGTTGGAGCCTGTATAAGAGATTTTTAGATGATATTTGTGTTTTATGGAATGCACCTGAAAATGAATTGTATGGTTTTATTGAATTTTTAAATACAAGCACAGGTTTTTTAAAGTTCACTTTTAATTATTCCCCTGATAAATTGCAATATCTAGATGTTGAGATTCATAAGGAAAAAGTACAGTTTTGTACCTACCATAAATGTAGATGTTCGAGTGCTAATACAGCTGCAGTCATAACAGATGGGTTCTCCTGCCGTCAGGCGGGTCCTCCGTCGGCCGAATTCCAAAGTCTAGGTCTGGCGTCGGTTGTCGTCGCTTCTTCCCTGACGTCAGTGCGACAGGGGTATAAAGGAACCAGCCGACGCCATTTTCTTCAGTTTTTCTTGCCCCAGATGTCAGGTGCCCCCAGAAGGAAGGCAATACATAAATTTGTGTGATAATGCAGTGCAATATAATCAAAATACAGTAGTTGCAAGCAAATACATCATAAATGAAAACCCCAATCAGGTTGTATGAGGATGTGTTAGCCTATAGGCCTGTCACAAGAGGGGAAGGAGGGAGGGAAACCTGGACTGCAGCTGTATTAGCACTCGAACATCTACATTTATGGTAGGTACAAAACTGTACTATGTTCATCGTGCATACAGCTGCAGTCATAACAGATGGGTAGAATCCCAAAGCTAAGAAAGGGGTGGTAGGCTCTAGGTGGAACTAGGAGGAGCCAAAATGCCCTGCAAGACTGCAGTGGCAAAGCCTGCTCTAGATTTGGAGTATAATGGTAGGTTGTAGTGCTTGGAGAAGGTATGCACAGAACTCCAAGTGGCTGCTTCCAAAATATCCTTGGTAGGAACTCCTCTGAGGAAGGCTGCAGAGGTGGCTATGGCCCTGGTGGAATGAGTTCTAATGCCTGTAGGAACAGTTTTGCCATGAAAGGAATAGCAAAAGCGTATGCAGTGGGCTATCCATTTAGAGATTGTCTGTTTGGAAATTGGCTTCCCTTGAGTTCTACCGCGTAAGCCACAAAGAGCTGTTCTGATTTTCTGAAAGGCTTTGTTCTGTCCAAATAATAACGCAGTTGTCTGTGGATGTCCAAGGAATGTAGTAATCTCTCCCCTTTGTTTTGAGGATTAGGATAAAAAGTAGGTAAATGTATGGCCTGATACCCTGGATACCACTTTAGGCATAAAGGACGGGTTGGTTCGTAAGGAAACTCTGTCCTGATGGAAGATGATAAAAGGCTGGACAGCCATGAGAGCCTGTAGTTCTGAAACTCTACGAGCTGAGGTGATAGCCAGAAGGAAAGCTGTTTTCCAGGACAAATATTGCAAATCTGATGAGGCAGCTGGCTCAAAGGGAGGCAAGGTCAGTTTTTCCAGAATTAAATTAAGATCCCAAGCAGGTATTGGTTGTTTCCTTGCAGGCATTAAATTCTTAGCCCCTCTGAGGAACTGTCTTAAGAGAGGGTGAGAAAATAAAGGTGGATCAGTGTTGTATTCTGCAGAAATGGCTGAGGCATGGATTTTGATGGAGGAGAAAGAAAGTCCACTGCTTAGCAGTTCAGCCAAATATTGTAGTATTTGAGGTAAATTCAGTTTTCCAGGATCCTGGCCCTTTTTCTCATTCCAGACACAAAAACATTTCCATTTTGCGGAGTAAGCTTTTCTAGTTGATGGCCTTCTGGCTTCCAAAATGACATCCTGCACCTCTTTGGAGAGTAGGGCCTGTTGTGATGCTAAGGAATCTTCCATGCGGCTAGATTGAGTGTTTTTAGCTGGCTGTGAAGAGTTTTGAAACTGTGCTGAGTCAGAAGAAGAGGCATTAGAGGCAGGGTCCATGATGGGGAATGCGTCAGTCTCCTCAGGAGTGGGTACCAGTTTTGCCTTGGCCATGAGAATCATCTTTGGTCTGTCTGCTTTAATAGAACTTTGGGCAGCAGAGGAAGAGGAGGGAAGGCATAAACTGCCATTGATGTTCAACTGAAAGAGAGAGCGTCCACTCTCCAGGCCTTTGGATGGAAGATCCTTGAGCAGAATTTTGTCAATTGATGATTCTTGTGGGAGGCAAAGAGATCTATGTCTGGCCTTCCCCATTCTTGGATTATTTCTGTAAAAACTTTTGGATGCAATTTCCATTCGTGTGGATCTGTCATATTCCTGCTTAGGTTGTCTGCCAGCGTGTTTTCCTTGCCTGGCAAGTACTGTGCTTGTAGTTCCATTTGTAAGTCCATGGCCATGTTCTAAAGTGACATGGCCAGTCTGCATAGGGGGTAAGAATGTGTTCCTCCCTGTTTGTTTATGTACCACATAACTGTGGTGTTGTCCGTTCTTATCAATAGTTGACCTGGTTGTAGAAGGTCCTTGAAAACTATAATAGCATTTATTACTGCTAGCATTTCTTTTTGATTGATGTGAAGGTGCTTTTCTTTTTGGGACCATTTGCCCTGAATGCACCGATCTGTCATGTGCGCCCCCCCAGGCGTAGTCCGAGGCGTCTGTTGTGATGACTTGATTTGCTTGAGGCTTGCTGAATGGAAGACCTGTGTTTGTTTGACATGCTTGAGCCCACCACAGAAATTCCTTTTGCAGACATGGAATTAGTGGTATTATTGTTTCCAAACTGTGGCTGTGTTGAGACCATATGTTTTTCAGGTGCCATTGTAGTTTCCTCATATGCAGCTTTGCACATGGGATTAGTAAGATGCAAGATGCCATGAATCCCAGAGCCTGCAGGATTTTCCTTGCAGTCAGCCTGGTGCATTGTTCTGAAGTATTGAATTAGTTGCCCCTGCTTCTCTGGCGTTAGGTAGGCCATCTGGGTGTTTGTGTCCAAATTGGCACCCAGGAAAATTATCTTCCGAGAGGATATTAGCCATGATTTCTTTTTGTTGACTGTGTATCCCAGAGAGTTCAATAACATTATTACATAAGCCAGATGTTTCAGAAGAATGTGCTTGCTGTCCGCTTGGATCAGGCAGTCATCCAAATAGGGGTATATTTGTATCCCTTGAAGTCTGCAGTAGGCAATTACTGATGCCAGGCATTTTGTGAATACTCTGGGCGCAGTAGATAAGCCAAAGGGCAATGCAGAGAATTGATAATGGGTTGAACCTGCAAGAAATCTGAGGTACCTTCTGCAATTTTGTCTGATTGGGACATGCAGGTATGCCTCCTTGAGGTCCAATGTTACCAGCCAAGACTCCTTGCCCAGCATGGGAAGAAGTTGCTGTAGAGTGAGCATCTTGAATTTTGGTATGAGTAGAAATGTGTTTAGGATGGATAGATCCAAAATAGGTCTCCAATCTTTTCCCTTCCTTGGCACCAGAAATAGCCTGGAATAAAACCTTGACCTTGTTCGTGCGTAGGTACCTCTTGAATAGCTTTCATGTTTATGAGATCTGTAATTTGCCTTTGTGCCTCTGCCCTTTGATTGTGTGGCAGGTTTGGCATGCCTCTCATTTTTGGAAGGGTGTGAAAATGGAATTTGTAGCCTCTGTTTATAATGTCCAGGATCCATTTGTCCTTTGTGACAACATGCCAATTTTTTGAAAATAATGCCAGCTTTCCTCCTAAGGGGGCTGCCATTTGAGACCTGGTTGGCATGCAAAGGGGAAAGTCATTGGGTTTGCTTTCTGAAAGATTGCGAGTTGTCCTCACCACTTCTTTGTGTAGGAGCTTGCCATCGTCTGCCTCTATACGATCCTTGGGATTGTCCTCTGCCCCTCGGGTGCCTGTATCTGCCTCTTTGGGTTCTGTCTGTGGCAGGAAAGGACCAGTTTTTGGAAGGCCAATTTCTACTAAAACGTGACCTGTAGAAATTCTTTCACAGTTTGCATTGATTTAGCCTTTTCCTCCATTTTCCTTAATACCTCCTCAGCATTAGCACCAAATAGTACATCCTTTTGAAGAGGGGCGTCTAGTAATTTAGCTTTGACATGATCAGGCAAGGCTTGTTCCTTGAGCCAGGCATGCCTACGTATGACTGATCCTGTAACAGCAGCTCTACACGAGGCCTCTAGAGCATCAAAACCACATTGTAAGGTATGCTTACCCATTTGTTCTGCACTATGCATCAAATCCTGCAACTCCTTCAAGTCTGGTTGTTCAGGTTGTGACATTTTACTTTTCAATTGTGATAACAAAAACTGTTGGTATTTTAGCATATGAAACTGACAGTTTAAGGCCCTCATGGATAAGGTAGCCGAGGTATATACCTTTTTCCCCACCTTTCTAAGGTTCTGGAATCTCTCTCGGAAGGCAATGGATTTTTGGCAATGGAGGCCTTAACTCCCTTGGGGCCCTGTGAGATGGTTTCTGGGTCAGCAGCATGGCTTTTGTATAGAAATTGGTGTGAGTCACGAACCCTGTCGTACCTGTCAGGCTTAACTGGAGCTGGAGGTAGAGAGTCCGGGTTAAGGCAGGCCTCCGAGTAAACATCATCTAGGATGTCCAAGACAGGAGGTATAGCCAGAGGCCTGTGCTGAGGTAACAAGAGAAATTCCCTGAGCCTTTTCTTGGAATCTGAATAATCCTGTCCTTCGCAGTGGAAGTGTTCCCTTAAGGTATGCAAAGTTTCCCCAAATGAGTAATCCTCAGGGGGGGGATACAGAAGGGATGGACTCCTCCGCATCAGAGTCTTCAAAAGGGGAGTAAGAATGTTCCTGATCATCAGAGTGCTCTGAAATAATGAAGCCCTGATCAGAGAAGGGGGAATCTTCCTCCACTCTGGGCCTTTTGTCCGGTGGGGGCTGAGAACCTCTGATTAGAGTAATTAAATCCTCAGCCATTTTAAGCATCTGTTTCTTAGGCATGGGGCCTGGAGATGGGCCCTGTGTAGCTGGTCTCTTAGAGTGCATGGTTGCTTTAGACTTTGTGAAAGCCTTGACGGAGAAAGAAGAGGAAGGTCTGAAGACACCTTGAGTGGAGGTGGACCTGTCCACATTTTGAGTTTCAACGCCGAGAGTGGCTTTGGTATCTGTAGTCGGGGTGTGGGCCGAGGAGCCTCCGACCTCGGGCACAGGAGACACCGTCAAAGAAGTGTCGTCGGTAATCAGGGGCTGCGTAGGTGCCTCGCTGAGAACTGGACCATGTGTAGTCGGCTTTGGCGTGGTGTCGGTAGAGGCCGCGGACCTCGTGTGTCGGTCCTTGTCTTTGCGTTTTTTAGACAAAACTGGAGTCGGAGTATCCGACGACATAGTATAGTTAAATGCTTTCCCAAAATAATGCTGGGCGAACTCCGCCCAACACTTAATAGTGTGTTTGTTGAATGTAGCACAAAAGCGACAGACTGAGACGTCGTGGTCTGGGCCTAAACACGGTACACAGAGGGAATGGAAATCCTTATGCGGTATTTGCTTCCCACAAGAAATACAATTATTAACTTTGTCTGACATCGGTCTGAGGCAAGAAAAGTTTCCCCAACGGGGTACTTAGCTTTTAAGAAGACTTCGGTTTCCAAATTTTCGTAATCTCAGGAGCTGGCCGACCGGCACTTGCGAACTGCTTCTGCTGCGGGCACCGCGCGGCAAGAAAGACTTAAGAAAATGGCGTCGGCTGGTTCCTTTATACCCCTGTCACACTGACGTCAGGGAAGAAGCGACGACATCCGACGCCGGACCTAGACTTTAGAATTCAGCTGACCGAGGACCCGCCTGACGGCAGGAGAACCCATCTGTTATGACTGCAGCTGTATGCACGATGCAATTCATTCTTACATTTCGATAGTGCCCACCCTTTCTACTTTAAAGAAAATATTGTGAAAGGACAGTTTATCCGATCTTGTCGTATGCCTTTGAAACAGAATGACTTCCTAGCTGAAATTTTTTTCCTTAAACAATTGTTTAAGGAAAGAGGGCACCCAGATAACCTTCTTAAAAAATAGAGTTGGAAGTCTGTAAAGAGAGGGAAGAAAGATATAAATCCATTTTAGGCCAAGATGCCGAACTACACACATTGGAACCTAGGGGAAACATTGGTGTTTTTGATAGCTCTTTAATTCTTGAATATAATGGTAGTTCAAGATTAGTAAGGAACATTATCAATAAGGAATGGAACAATTTTTGTATGTTTACAGATTTGGAAATAATTAACAATGAAAGTATAAAAGTGGTGTACAAGAATGGAAGAAATCTGAAAGATTATCTACAAAAAACAATAATTTTGGTGCAGGTAATAATAATAAAAGGAGACGGGGCACATTTAAATGTGGCCGGTGCTCACAGTATGAGTTTATTATAAACAAAGAAAGTGTTACATTAAATAGTAGAAATATTACCTTAAAAAGTAGGTCCTATAATAATTGTGAAACTAGTGGCCTGGTATATTTAGCTCTTTGTCAAGTTTGCCAGTCTTTCTATGCTGGAAAAATTGAAAGAAAGCTTAAGAGGAGAATATATGAGCATATATACGACATACAGACTAAGAAAGATGACAACGCTCTGTACAAACACACTTTGGAATGCCCACATGCAGCCTTTAGATTTTTTTGTAATAGAAAAAATAAGCATGGATAAAACAGGTGGCATGTGGGAAGAAACTACTGAATATAGAGAACTATGGTGGCAATTGTCTTTAGAATCTAATAAAAGATCTGGTTTAAATGAATGGTCACTGGTTCCACTCTTAAAATTAAGAGCTGCTAAATTATAGGAAATGGGAATGTTCTTTCCCTTATTTTTTTTACTAATATATATCTGTTCTGTTTTTCTTGTTGCTATTTGCTTTATGCATAAGTAAAAAGTACCTTTACAATATGCATTCGAATTTCACTTACAATGGCATTTTATTCAAACGATTTTTTAAAGTATGTTTCATTTATTTTTTTAAGTATTTACTCATGTTTTTGAATGTTTTATTATTTGTATTATTTGGAATACATATAAATTTACATGATTAGTGTGTTTTTAAAAGTTTTGTAGACACCACCCACATCTGATGAATTTGTTCAAAACGAAAACGGAGTATTAATTTAGTTAATGTGCTTTATTTTTTGCTGGTTGTCCATTGGTGTTAATAAATGACTGTCTGCTAAAATTCTTCAGTTTGTGGCTTTATGGTTTCGCTGTTCGGGGTATAATTTCTGTTTTTACAAATTGAGCTTCCCCACATCCAGTGTGAAGGTATACTGGATTGCAAGAAGAGATATGCATTGGAGCGAACTACTGCAGTTGTTGGAAGAGAAGCGTTCCATCTACCCTGCGCCTGACATTCTTGTGCTACACATTAGAGGGAATGATGTCATCAGTCAACCACTCGGAAGGCTAGGGTTTCAAATCACAGAAATTTTTGAACACCTGAAGTCTTGGTGGCCACGCTGCCATTTTGTGTGGTCTGATATAATTCCTCGACAGATATGGAAAACAGCAAACAGTCAACGGTCAGCTCACAAGGTCTGACGTCTACAGAATGGGTTCACACATGGCTTGATGCACCAGGTCGTGGATCTACAATCTGCCATAACAGCATCACCGCGTAAGATGTTCACCTGTTCAGAAGGGATGGCGTTCACCTAACTGAGGAGGGCATTGCGTTGTTCTTGACCGACCTCCACAATGGCATGAGAAGAGCTATGCAGGATTGCTAACATGCAGCTTGTGAGGAGACTGGAAAACACCCATGACCAAGTAGGACCAGTATAGTAAGTAAAACACTATTATGAAATGTGTTGTGTAAAATATATTTCTCGGAGTTTGGCAAATAACTGTGATAAGGAGCTGGTGAGGATGCTGAGAAAGAATAAGAAGTTATGTACCTACCATAACATTCCATGTTAGTTGTCTTCATCTCGCCTTCTTTCTTGCTGTTTGGGTTTAGAGCTGATCCTCGGCTCTGACTCGGCCATCTGCAATAGCTCGAGAGCTGTTTACTGGCTCGAGGCTACCTCTTATCCCATGATGCCTAGCGACAGCTACCCAGATCTTATTTGAAATAGCTAATCCAGACATAACATGAGAGAAACCAGTTATAAAACTGGTTGTCCCATACATCCTATTATCTAGAATAGGTTAGGAAGACCTAGCCAGAAGAATAACCATAAAAGAATACTCAGCCAGTGAAAAACGACTCCTCTCGATCCACTAGGATGGTGGGACGGAGGGAGGGATGCAAGAAAGAAGGCAAGATGAAGACAACTAACATGGAACGTTATGGTAGGTACATAACTTCTTAATGTTAAGTTGTCTATCTCGCCTTCATTCTTGCTGTTTGGGACAGCGTCCCTAGCACCTAATATCCTGGGTGGCTCAGTGGAACAGTCTCTTCAGAACAGTGGAACCAAAGTCAGCTCTGCTCCGGGAGACCATATCCACCTTGTAATGAGAAATAAAGGTATGAGGGTTTGCCCGTGTGGCAGCACAGATGAAATCCATGGGCAACCTAGAATGAAAGGATACAGAGGTGGCTAATGCCCTAGTAGAATGACCTTTCGGTTTAGTTGGTAACTCTTTATTCCGTAACTGGTAAATAAATGTAATAGTGTGGGACAACTGGTAATAAATGTAACAGTGTAGGACAACCATCTGGATAAGGTCACCTTGGAAACTGGGAGACCTTGTTTGTTTAAGGCATAAGAAAGGAATAATTGGTCTGACTTTCTTATTTCTTTAGTTCTATGTAGGTAAAAATGCAATTGTCTATGAACGTCCTATTGATGAAGCTTGTAGCCTGCCTTGTTGCTATGATTGGGGAAGAACACAGGGAGATCTACAGATTGATTTAAATTATTTTCTGAGCAGACTTTAGGAAGAAATGAAGGATTAGTCCTCAGAACAATCCTGTCCTTGTGAAACACCAGGTAGGGAGGACGAACACACAGTGCTTGAAGTTCTGAGACACACCTAGCTGAAGTGATAGCAACCAGAAAGAGCGTCTTCCAAGACAGAAACTTGATGGAGCAGGATGCTGCCGGTTCAAAGGGAGGCAGAATTAAGGAAGTTAGGACTAAATTAAGGTCCCAAGGAGGAGGGGGATCTCTCACTGGAGGTCTAAGAAGAGATGTTCCTCTCAAAAAAGCTTTACAGAGCTTATGAGACATGATGTTAGAATTTGTCAAACCGATATGAAAATTAGAAATGGCTGCTAAGTGTACCCTAATCGTAGCGGAAGCAGCCCCGGAGTGAAAAAGTTATGCTAGAAATTCAAAACTTTCGTGTACTGGGGCTTTGAAGGGATCCACATTCCTAGACTCTGCCCAATAAGAAAAAGGTTTCCATTTGCTAGCATAAGTTTTTCTCGTTGTAGACTTATGTGAGGAAAAGATAATCTCACGGACTGCTGGGAAGCCTGGCTAAGGCTGGAAGTGGAGCAACCAAGCTGTGAGCTGGAGAGCTTGGAGGGATTGATGCAACCCGCCTGATTGATGAATCAGGAGATCTGGAATCGGGTCCAGAGTCCAGGGCTGATCGAGAAGGTAGGGGTGCAGGAACGGGAACCATATCTGTCGAGGCCATTAGGGGGCAATGAGGATCATTTTGCAACCCAACGATTTTGCTTTCTGTAAGAGTTTTGGTATTGGGGAAACGGAGGAAAGGCATAAAGAAGTCCCCGAGGCCAATCGTGGACTAGAGCATCTCTCGGTATGTGACCTGGAAGCGGAAGAAGGGAGAAGTAGTTGCATGTGCTGTTGAAAGGGGTGGCAAAAAGATCGCAGCAAGGCTGTCCCCATTTGCGGAAGATAAGATCCGCAACTTCCTGATTCAGAGACCACTCGTGAGGCATGAGAATAGCTCTGCTGAGCCTGTCCACTATGACGTTGGATCTCCCAGGGATGTGTGTCGCAAACAGAAAACATTGGAAGGAAATCACCCACTGCCATAGTCTGAGTGCTTCTCGACACAGGGGGTAGGACCTGGTTCCGCCCTGCTTGTTGATGTACCACACCACTGACATGTTGTCTGTTTGAATTGCAATGGTCCCAGAAGGAAGAGAGTCTTGAAGGGTTTGCAACTCTAGGAGCACGGCTCTCATTTCTAGGACATTTATGTGCAGATGGTACTCGTGAGGTTGCCAAGTGCCTTGGACTGTTCTGCCCAGATAATGCCCCCCCCCCACCCTATTAGGGAGGTGTCTGTAGTCACTGTGGCTACTGGAGGGGGCTGTATGAAAGGTCTGCCCTGAGTCACTAGTGGGGAGACCATCCACCAAGAAAGGTGCCTTTTGCATGCCTCCGTAATCAGGACCATGTCAGACATGGGTATCTCCTGGAAAGACCACTGCGTGAAAAGAAGCCACTGAAGAATTTTCATGTGGAAACGCGCTAATGGAAGTAGAAGAATGGCAGCTGCCATGGAGCCCAGAGTTTGAAGGACATACCCGACTTGGATCCTTTTGCTCTGCATTAGGATTTGCACTTGTTGACAAATTGTGGACACTCTTTCCAGTGGTAACCTTGCGAGCATTTCCCTTGTGTTTAATTCTGCTCCTATGTAAGTGATAGACTGACAGGGCAACAAGGCAGATTTTTCGAAATTTATTGTAATACCTAGCTGGGTGCAAGATGTGATTGCATAATCCCACGCTTGTAAGAGTTGATGCCTAGTGGTAGCAGTGAGGAGCCAGTCATCTAAATATGGAAACACCTGGAATCCTTGACGTCTCAGGTGAGCCGTGACCACTGCCATACATTTGGTGAACACCCTGGGGGCTGTGGTGAGAACAAAGGGCAGAGCTCTGAACTGGCAATGACTGGCTCCCACCCGAAAGCGAAGAAATCTCCTGGAGCATCTGTCCATCTTGATATGGTAGTACGCATCCTGAAGATCTATCAAGCACACCCAATTGTCCTGACCCAGGAAGGGTAGAATGGACTGTAGCGTGACCATCCAAAACTTTGTTCTTTGTACAGATTTGTTTAGTCTGCTGAGATCCAGAATCTGTCTCCAGTCCCCTGTTGTTTTTGGTACCAAAAAGAATCTCGAGTAAGTTCCGGATCCAAGCTGGTCTGCGGGGACTTCCTGAACGGCTCTTTTTTCTAGCAGTTTTGAAACTTCTATTACTGCTTGCTCCTTCAGATTGGGTGGAACATCTGGAAGGGCCTTCTTTGACTGTAAGGGGGATTGATGGAAGGGAATTTTGTAACCTCTGGATATAATGGATAGTACCCATCTGTCTCTTGTTAAATTTTGCCAGGCTTTTGGGTACAGCGAAAGTCTTCCCCCGACTGCCTCCACAGGTGAGTAGCCGGGCAACCCTTCAGGGATGCTGGAAGGGCTTGTCAGAGAAGGATTCTCTGTTGCCCTGGTTCTGCGGACCCCCTCTGCCATGAGGGCTGCGTCTATTATTGTTTCCCCCTCTGCCTCTGGAGGAAAAATCCCCACATGTGTCAGGCAAGGCTCCCTGAGAATTGCGGAACCACATCTTCCCACTCTTCTGACCCTTGGGGTAAGGTCTAGAGGGAGTGAAAAACAGACTCGTACGGCAGAGAGAGTCTTGCCTTCCTGTTCACACCTAGTCACCGTGTCTTTCACCTGTGGCCCAAAGAGAAAGGAGCCATCGAAGGGGGTATTGGTGAAGGACGCTCAAAAGGGTTCCGTAAAGTGACACAGCCGCATCCAAGCATGCCTCCTAAGGGCCACACCCGAGCCCGTGGCTCTACTCGTTCCATCGGCTGCATAGGAAATGAGCCTCATGGAGGAGTTAACTACAGAATTAAGAGTCGCTAGCTGGGAAGCTACTTTGGCTTGTACTCCCTCAGCTGCAGGATCTTGAAGGGTATCACCAAGCTCTTTAAGGAGATCCCTTTGAAGGCAAGTAAAATGACATAGAGATAGTTCAGGGACCTCACGGAGAAGGTCGCTGAAGTACACATTCTCTTTCCGTACCTGTCCATCATCCTAGACTCCTTGTTAGGGGGATGAACAGATGAAGAGGTCTCTGCTAACTCTACCTTGGTGGCTGCTGCTACCACCATGGCATCAACGGGCACACCCTTAGAAAGGAATTGCTTATCCTGGGGGCTGTAATAAATTTATTAGGTCTCCTCGGAGTTGGTTCCACTGTGTCCAGAGCTGACCAAGCCTTTCGAGCCACTACAAACATAAGTGGGTCGAAAGGAGGAGAAACCCAGGAGGTGGAAGGTCGGGAACCAAAAGCATCCAGGAGTACAGACTCATCCTCTGCTAAGCATTTCAAGGATGTCCGAAAAGGAAACCTCTTCAGAGGGGGATTTTGAGGACACTTCCGATTCATCTAAGTCTGTATCAGAAGTGACAGACTCAGGGGAGTCAATGTGCTTCCTCTTGCACTTCTTCCGAGGGGGCTCCTCGGAGTGATCAGGGGAGGCCTCGAAAGAAGAGGAAACACCCAATAGGGTGTCCTGGGGTATCGGTTCCCTACACTTGGGGTTTGGAGGAGGAGCAGAGGTTGGCACAGACACTACAGGGGATGGAGCCGATGGAGCTGGTAGTGGAGCTGTCTCAGGGGACAGCACACTCCACATGACCTCAAAGGCGTCCCTGCCTCGAGGCAGAGAAAGCTCGGGTTCCGAAGAAATAGGAATCTTTCTCCGCATTGAGGGGGACGGCTCCGAGGCCGATGTTGGAGCCGAGCTCACCTGCGCCGATGCTCCGAGAGGGAGTACGGGGTTGGACAAATGTCCGATGCCACTCGCCCCCTCGGAGCTGACGAGGGAGCCCTGGCGTCCAGATTCCTCGATCGAAGGAACTATCGAGGTAATCTGAGCCAAAGGAGAGATGGTGATCGGAGCCGATGATTCCACTACTCGAACCCCAACGAACTCCGGCTCCGAACTAAATGGAGTCGGAGGAGGAACGGAGGTGGATGGAGCCGATACCTGTTGAGGAGGGCTAGACAATAATTTTGCTAGTGCCTGTGATTTAAGCAACCTACTTACTACTCTCTCCACATCATGATCAGACAGCCTAGAGGATAGACAGGAGTGTGAAGAATGGTGGCTACATTCACTTTGCAATAATGGAGACCGAGGAGCCGAATGAACTGACTCTAATGAAGGGGACCTCAGTCTCTTATGGCTCCGAGACGGCTCCGAAACATCCGATGGAGCCGACAGAGGGGTTGTCTTGTCGGTGCCAGCCGAAACCGACATACTCGGTAAATCCTGTACAAGAGTCGGCTCTGAAGGTGGAGCCAACGGCTTAGTGGATTTTGGGGATTTCACTGGCTGGGAATTCTTTGCCGGTGAATCCTGAGGTTTTAACAGACCCCTAAGGATCAATTTGTTCTTACGCTCCTGCAGGACTCTTGGACTAAAGGCATGGCAAATAGAACAAGAGTCCTGCAGGTGAACAGCACCCAAACAATAGACGCAACTAGTGTGCCCATCTGTCAGAGACATTTTCTGACAGCATGAGTCACACTTTTTAAAGCCAGATACTTTGGCTTCCTTAGACATGACCCACTACAAAAAAAACTAAGTACCACAAGGGAACACAGACAGACAAATAAGTACTACTCCAAACAATACACCTATAAATATATATAACCTCTTTTTTTTTTTTTTTTTACGATACCAAAAAAGGAAAGGAGAGCCTCTAAGTTAAACAGCTATCCGAGGGAGAGGGGGAGGGGGAGAACTCTCTAACTTAAACGAGTTCTACATAAAAGGGAACTAAGAAGAACGAAGTACTCAACAACACGTACAGAATAAAGCTAAGAAAAGTAAAATATCTATTAAAATCCAAAAGACTTCCAAACTCCACAAGGTAAACCAAGGCAGATGTGATAAAAACCAGTTTAATGAACGGTAAGCGCTTTCATGCTCTCCTGAGCACTTCTTCAGACCATATAAAAAATACAAATTCACATACACTGCTTATAAAATACATAGCATTTCAAACTAACCTATCACAGAATAAAATCACTTAAATAGTCTCTGCCTTTTAAGAAAGGGTTTTAATGGGATAGAGGTATTCAAACCTGGTGGTGTATTGCTGTGTAGCCTAATAATCCAACTGCTCTCTTGCTGTTCTAGAATGTTATTAAGACCTCCCAGTTTGCCGCCAGGCTTAATTTGTTCTAAAACACTAAACATAAATGTATGTGTAGAGTCTGTGTCCCTCACATGACAGGCTAGGGCATTTGTAGAATCATTCTTCCTAATAGCTAATAAATGCTCACATATCTTTTCCTTTAATTGTCTCTTGGTCTTTCCTACATAGAAATTTCAACAAGATAAACAACTAGCTAAGTAGACCACATATGTACTACAGCAATTGGGATAAGAATTACTAGTGTATTTAAAATGTGTGGTTGGATGTATAAAACTAGACGTTAAAGGAAAGGATACGTGAGCATTTATTAGCTATTAGGAAGAATGATTCAACAAATGCCCTAGCCTGTCATGTGAGGGACACAGACTCTACACATAAATTTATGTTTAGAGTTTTAGAACAACTTAAGCCTGGCGGCAGATAGGGAGATCTTAACATTCTAGAACAGCAAGAGAACAGTTGGATTATTAGGCTACACAGCAACACACCACCAGGTTTGAATACCTCTATCCCTTTAAAACCCATTCTTAAAAGGCGGAGACTATTTAAGTGATTTTATTCTGTGATAGGTTAGTTTGAAATGCTATGTATTTTATAAGCAGTGTATGTGAATTTGTATTTTTTATATGCTCTGAAGAAGTGCTCAGGAGAGCATGAAAGCGCTTACCGTTCATTAAACTGGTTTTTATCACATCTCCCTTGGTTTACCTTGTGGACTTTTGGAAGTCTTTTGGATTTTATTGTTTTATTTCCACTGGTACTTTGCTCCACTGTGGCATTTTTTGTGGTTTTTCTAAAATATCTATTAGTTTAAAGGTCTAAGAGAATATTTTTACATAAAAAAATTGAAAATATACAAGCCTGAACCAGAAAATGACGCACCTCGCAGCTGAAGCGGCAAACGAGATCTGGGTAGCTGTCGCTAGGCACCATGGGATAAGGGATAGCCTCGAGCCAGTAAACAGCTCTCGAGCTATTGAAGATGGCCGAATCAGAGCCGAGGATGGGCTCCGAACCCAAACAGCAAGAATGAAGGTGAGATAGACAACTTAACATCAGCTGTTTTAGGAGAGTGCTACCACGTACAATCTAATATGTCAGTGACCATCCTGCAATACTTCTTTTTTTAGTCTGCTTTTATCAGACATGTGTAGAGTGTAGATGACAGGAAGGGCTTACTAATACAGAACTTGATCCCTCAGGTCCATTGCTGAATGGACACATGTAAAGAGAAAAGCCATAGGTAAGGCAGACTGCTGACACTGAAGGAGGTCATGAGACTGCACTGTTACTGGCCATCTGAGTAGGTAGCCAGCACAGCTATTGGACAGATGAGATGGCCTTGCCTGCCACTGAAGTCCCATGCCTGTCCTGGGTTCATTAGTGGAGTGGCGGTCCTTACCTTGCTTTTTCTCTTTACATGTACCCCTTCAGCAGTATGTTGGCTACACCAAGAATGTGCATATTTACAATCATATGTGTCTACATGGTAAAACAACTGCTTCTGAATGCTGTACACATGTACATATATCAGTTTTGTTAGGACTCAGGTTATGGAAATTATGACTTTTTCATATTTTGGTAAATAACTTTGCAAGGGAGCATGTCAGTGTGCCAAGTAATACCTCATTTTGAAGACAGTATTGCTGGTTCCAACATGGTAAAATAATTGTGCCTGTATGTTTTACACATGTGCAGATATCAAAGCTTGTTTCGGACTGAGGTTATGGAAATTATGATTTTTTTCATATTTTGGTAAATAACTTTGCGAGGGAGCATGTCAGTGTGCCAAGTAATTCCTCATTTTGAAGACAATGTTACTCATTACAACATGTTAAAATAACTATGTGTCTGTGCACTGTACACATGTACAGATATCAAAGTTTGTTTAGTCTTGTAGATTATGAAAATTATACAATTACAATACTTCTCATTCTTATGCCCATATCTTTGCAAGGGAGCATGGTGATCACACAAATGATGCATAATTTTGAAGCTGACATTCAGAGGCACAACTTCTACACTGATATGTAGGCTCTGTCTGTTACAGGTGATGAGATATTATGCTTTGTTTATCAATTATGAGAAATAATATATTAATCATATTTCTGTGAATATCTCAAGAAAGGAGCATCACACAGTAATGATTAAGGTATCATTTTAAAGCTGACATTCATACTAACAAATTAAATTCCAATTGTGAGTCTGCATGGTACCTTGACCAAGATACTGTGCTTTGCTTTTCCAAAAAGGTAAAAAATATGCACAATATCAACATTCCTTGCCAAATATTTAATAATGACTTTGATATACACTATCAACATTTACACTGTTGGAAAGGTCACTGTCTGCTGAACAACTTTCGCATTTACATTTTTAGTCTAGCTTTTTATAGTTAGAGTTATTAACATTTGTTTTCTGTATGGTATTAGAAATGGATTTTCTGAAAATGAGCTCAGGCTGCACTGTTGTTCCTATGGTGGAATTAAGAAGGCAGCTTTTTCAGAGATGCTCCATAGTGACTGAGTTAAAACCATAGCAAGAATATCTGAACTGAAACTGAAACAAAGAGCTTCTTGCTCGAGTTATACACACAGAAATTACAGTTGTGTAAAATATTACCATAACAGTAGATGTCCTTCTCTTCACTGTTGCAGTATTCTTTACAACAGGAATCCCCTGCCAGGTGTAGCCAGACATCCAGCCAGTATACAAAAGCCTTTAGGTTGTAATGGGTACGCTGTACATCACACATATGCTCTCTATGCATGGCATAGGGCATAAAGGCTTCCTGGGAGGCCTAATGTGAAGGATGCCTTAAAGAAACTGTTTGGCCTCAAATCTAGAGACTAAATGGGGAGTCAAAGGCAGACACGCAGAGATATCTGGTAGGTGGGCCTTAACAGAAGAATATGCCAACCCAGCATTGAGCAATTCACACAATTAGACAGAACCAAAGAAACATCCACAGTAAGTGGATCCAGGTTACGAGAAAGACAAACAGAAAATCTCTTCCATTTGGATAAGTAAGATTTCCTATTAGTGGGTTTTCTGGTCTCCTGCTGGACTCAAAGCACGTCCTCAGAAAAAGGGTGTCTGAAGGGGATGAAAACCCTATGACCCACAATGTCATTTGAAGAGTGGAAAGGTGAGGATGGATGAGAGACCCCTTGTCTTGTGTGAGTAGGTCCATCCTGTGAGGTAACTTGTGATGATTGTCCTTGGCTAGGTCCATCCTGTGAGGTAACTTGTGATGACTGCCTTGGCTATATGCAGAAGAGGGAACCAATGCTGTCTGGGCCACAAGGTAGTCACCAGCAAGGTTTTGGGAGCATCCTGTTTTATCTTGAGCAGGGCTTTCAGAAAGAGAGGGAGGGGAGGGAAGGCATAAAGAAACACCCCCTCCAAGAAAAAGAGAGGGCATCCACCTTCTAGTCCATGGGGCATGGGACTCTGGTGCAAATGAGAGGAAGTGGTCTGTTCAGAGAGGAGGCAAACAAATCTACTTGAGGAGTACCCCACTGGACCTGTGATGCATCCACTTGTAGAATTGTGTTATGGACCTGCTCAGATAATCTGCCACAATTTCTACAGCTGGCCACAGATGCTGTAGCCTATCCCACTGCCATTCTAATCAACAGAACTATAAGTGAGTGCAAAGTACCCAATATCTGAAAAATCTCCCATGTAATACCATTATACAAGGGAGGCAATTCTTTTGAACTCAATAACTACCGACTAATTGCTATTTGATTACCCTTATCAAAGATTCTGGAAAGAGTTGTTCATACCAAACTCATGGACTTCCTCCTAAAAAAACAACCTGCTATCAAAAAATCATCACGGCTTTAGACCTTTCCACACCACCTCTAATCTCCTTTTCCAACACAGTTAACCATCACAGAAACAAGGGACAATTAGTTTCTGCCATTTTTTTAAACTTGTCTAAAGCATTCGACATGGTCAACCATAACAGACTACTTAAAACACTAAGCACCCTCGATATCAGTACCCCCTCTATATCAAGGTTCAAAAGCTACCTATCAGGATGCCAACAAGCAGTGAAATGGCAGAACCAACTATCCTCTCTAATACCAGTAACCATAGGTGTCCCTCAGGGCTCCATACTTGGCCCTCTACCTCTCTCTCTATTTACCAATCAGCTCTCATCCTCCACACCCAATGCTTCAGTACTACAATAAACTGGTGCAGCACCCTCATATGCACAGCCCAGACATTAGGCGAACTACACTCCCTGACACAACAATCCTTCTCACTAGCTGAGACATGGTTCTCCAACTCCCAGCTAATCCTACACCCAAATAAAACAAAATTTCCTTTTAGTGCTTGTAGATCCCCTCTCCCATATGACACCTTCACCATCATATCCAAAAATAAAATTACAATCAATCCTACCTCCCACACTAAACTCTTAGGTGTAGAAATAGACTCCAACCTTAAATAGGATATTCATATAACCCAAACTATCAAGAAGGTTCACAAAAAACTTGGTCTCATTTATCACAACAGAAATGTTCTCACTAACAAACCAAAACCACCATAGCCAGCACACACCTGCTTTCTATCCTCTTCTATGCATCCCCAATACGAATCCACCTCCGCAAAACTGATCTACACAAACTAGAATCCTGTTATAACAAGACTGCTATATTTACTACTGAGACTCCAAATAGGTCCCATCACTGTGTAGCTCTCAAGCAACCGGGCTGGCTTGAGCTACCACAGCAACTGAAATTCAATCGTCATTGGCACACAAAATATACTATCATCCAACTAAAACTCCAGCATTACAGAATATAATTACACCTTACTCTGCTAGTAGAACCTTAAGATCCAGTACCCTAAACCACCTAGATGCCATCAAACATACCAACGAGGCTGGGAAATCCCTTTTCAGCTATTCTATTTCTAAAGACTGGAACACCTCATCTCCATGTGCTCCACCAATCAATTCAAAAAGCTCCTCAAAGCACACTATATGAGACCGAGTTATACTCCTGTGATTCTCTGGGCTAAACACTACTTAACCACCTATTCGCATCTAAACCTAATCTCAGTGTACCCCATAGTGTAATTACTGTTCTTAGTGTGCGTTTCTTTTATACTTACATCGACACACATGTATGAAATATTCATTATGTTAAGTATCATATGTACCTGTAAGAGAAGTATTATTTTGTATTATATGTACCTTGTAAGAGAAGTATTATATTGTGACTGCCTGCATATGAAACTATATGCTAATGTTCCTCATGAGGTGTTTTGCTATATGTTATCTTATGCTATCCGTTCAGTATTACCACATATATATGTTGTATAACTTTTTGATGTCTACCTGTTAATCTATGTAATTTTATTTGGAGCTTTTCTCTCCGGGCCTCTGCTGAAAATGGACCTGTGTCCAGTCGGACTTTCCCGGTAAACAAATGTAAAATAAAATAAAATCAATCAATCAATCAAAGGGAATGTAAACTGCCTGAAGGGTCACCTGATACTGGACAGTTAGATTCCAAACCTGAAGGGCTAACCTGCACAATCGTCCCCCCTTGCTTGTTGACATACCATATCAATGTGGTACTGTTTGTGGGAATCTTGAGGGGTCATGGAAGGAAAAGAGAATGAAAAGCCTGAAGAGCCAGCAGAAGAGTTCTCATTTCTTTGACACTGGCTCATAGGAATGGTGGAAGCCATGAAACCCAGAGCACTCAGAAATTCTCTGGCTATAACTGAAGCCAGACTGAAAGAAAGCAATGAGAATTAAAGCCTAGGGAGGAAGCATGGATGTCAGCATTGGAAAAGTCTGGATCCTGCATCCCAGAAAACCATCATCCTGAGAAAGAGTCAGGACTGACTTTTGGAAATTCACAGTAAATCCCAGGCTTTGCAGAAGAAAAATAGCAAAGTATAGTTGCTAAAGTAAGATCTCTGGAGAGGAAGCCTGAATAAGCAGGTTGTCAAGGTAAGGAAAGAACCTGCATCTCCCTTAACCTGCAAAAAGCAATCACAGGAGCAAAGCATTTGGTGAAGACCCTTGGGGCAGTAGAGAGGCCAAAGGGCAAAGCAAGGAACTGAAAATGCCAGGAAGCAACAGAGAAATGTAAATATTTTCTGAAAAGGGGATGAATAGGAATGTGTAGATAAGCATCCTTGAGATCCAGGGTAACAGGAAAGCCTGAAGAAATAGCAGTGGAAACCAGGTTTAAAGGGACAAAAGGGTCCTTTGAAAAGGAGTTTAGTTGAGAATGATCCAAAATGGGTCTCTAGGTGCCTTCTTTCCTGGGGACCAAGAACATTCTGGAGGAAAACCCCTTCTCCCTCTAAGGAATTGGAATTTCTTGAATTGTTCCCTGAGCAAACAGGCCCTGAAGCATCTTTGGAAAAAGGGGCATTTGTTCCTGAGGAGGATGAAGAATGCCCATAAAGGGGATAAGGGACTTCCAAATCATGTAATAATCCTGGCGAATTATGGAAAGAGCACAGGAGTCTTAGGTGATCTTTAGCCAAATAGGAATTACAGAGAAAGTAATAGTGAAAGAGGAATATGACTGAGAAAAACAGGGGAAGTATAGTCAGATAGCACCTGGTTTGTCAGGAAAAGGAGGCTTCTGAGAAGGAGTTTGGGTAGCTTTAGCAGGGAGGGCCCTTCTCCCACTCTTTTTACCTTTAGGGGTGGGTGAAACTATCAATGGACAAAGGCTTATTAGGATAACTCCTCTGAAACTTGGGAACATGGGAAACACCTTTTTTCTTGCAGGGACTTAAACAACTCTGCAGCAGCAGCACCAAACAAACGCTTATTATCCAGAATAGCATCCATCAGTTTAGCCTTGATATCATTAGGCAAAGGCTGAAGTCTGAGCAAGGAATGCCTCCTCAAAACAGATCTAAAAGAGGCAGCCCTAGATGAAGCATCAGCTGCATTTAATGGAATGGCAAACTACTTGGGAGAATGTCCCGTCTCCCGAGGAAGGCAACAGCAGAGTCATTCCCATAGAATCAGGGAGATCTGAAATAGTCTGACAGGCCTGAGACAGAACAGCCAAAACATATCTAGTCATATGTGTCTAACAGTTAACAGCTCTAAATGCTAGGGTAGCAGAAGTATACACTTTCTTACCTAGCCTCTCCAAGTACTGTTGTCCTTATCAGATGGAAACAACTTAGTGGAACACAACAATTTGGAGGGCTTATCAGAAGCAACGGACACTACAGAAGAGTCAGCAGAGGGACATCTATGCAGAAACTTGCAGTCATAGGCATTTTATAAAACCCATCAGTTTTTTGGGAGCAGGGGGTTGGGAATCAGCAGACTGAGATGCAGTGGAAAAAGCATCCAGCAAGGTAGCAATAACAGCAGAAACCGCAGAGGGCCTAGAAGACTCCATCTACAGAAGCTCATAGTACCTGTTCTGAACAGAGACCCGAGCAAAGTCCCATTTGAAAAACTCCATCATCCTGGAAGTACTGTCACCAAACAAAATCTCCTCAAAAGGAGAGTCAGGACAGAGACTCTTCTTCCTCACAACCATACTCTAGTGGAGAAGGAATCTGGGAGGAGTAAGTCAGGGAGTCTTCATCAGAATCAACATCTTTATCATCAGAGGAATCCTGCTCCATGGGCCTCTTAAGAGGAGTAGAAGACCAAGGAGGAGCAGGAATAGAAACCCCTTGAGGAGGCTTAAGGGCCATTAGGACATTAAACAGGCCTTTAATGAAATTTCGCCATTCACTACGAGGATCTTTAAAAGCAGCCAGAATGTGTTTAGTTTTCTGATTCTTTTTAAGTGGGACATCACCCTTAAACAATTTAGGAGGCTCTGACCCCTGATGACACTACTACTGTAGTCGGAACCTCTTCTCTCAATAACATCTGAGGAACACCCCTAGGCCTTTCAGTAATTATCAGTCGCGGTTCCCTTGTACATCAGAAGCAGATGTCTGCAAGGCCTCCATGGGTGTGGGTGGAATCAGATCCCTGCCGGCCTCCTAAGCGGTTGTGGCATAGGAATCAGAGAAGGAAACTGGAGGATCCTCCAGGCTTTCACAGTCCTCAAGAGAGATGTCCACTGGAGGCAGTAGAGCTGAAGAATTCAACTGAACCTTTTTGGTCTTTTTCCTTGCAGACGACTGACCCTCTGCAGGGAAGATCATTCCATACTTTCTTTATTCAACAGTTTAAGTCATTGGTTCTCTAAGTAAATACCTTTGGAAGAAAGCTGACTATGCAATGTCCTATGGACGAAAGCTTGACAAATCTCACAAGACGTATGATCGTGAGAAGCGCCTAAATGAAACAAACACTGCTCAAAACGATCTTTATGGAGAATCTGACTCGTGCACTGGCATTTCTCCTTTCTGGGTGACATGAAACCAACAACCAGCACAAGGAATAACAAAGATAAGAAAATCAAAAAATTCCAACGGGGCACTTACCTGAAAGCAGTTAGGTAACCAGCAGACGAATGATCATTCAGACTGGCACTGAAAAATGGCATTCAGACTGACAGCAAAGAAGTACTAAGGATGACACATTCGGAAGTCATCTCTATGACCTACGCCATGCAAGGGAAGCATACATGTGACAAATGGCATACCCATTACCAGGACGGCCTTAGGTCAACTGGGGCCCTAGGCAAAAGGGCTCCATGGTGCCCCACCACCACATCACCCGCTGCCCCCATCCTGGTCTACCTACACCAATTAAATACTGGAAAAGCACCCCTAGTAGACGAGCGCCCTAGTCGGCCACCTAGTTGGCCTATGCCTAAGATCGGCTATGCCCATTACAACCTAAAGGCTTTTGTATATTGGCTAGCCATCGGGCTACCCTTGGCAGGGGATCAATATTGTAAGGAATACTGCAATAGTGACATAAAAGGACACTGTCCTTTCCATTTAAGCAGCAGCATCTACAATCTGTGATCACAACTTCTTAAATGCTTTTACTGTTACAGGTAGTGCTGGTGTATGGACAGATTGGCAACAGATCAGCACTTACCCTAAAATGCCAATTATTCTCCCTGATTTTGCCTGAAGCAACTCCCCCTCTTCTTGACCCACTCCATGCTACTGCTTTACCAAAAGTTGCAGAAAGTAATCTATAAACCTTAACACTACATATAAAATGAATAAGCAAAAATGTTATGAGTTATTTGGGAGTCACACTGGATCACCCTTGTACAGACCGTCTTTAATTTTAAACGGTGTCAGTTGTGCTATGGGATTACATTTGCAAGTAATCTGACAGACACCTTAGCATATACTTGCGCTATTGTAGGCATAGACATAAGGCTTTATTTATTCATACCTTTGTTTTAGTGTAATATTAGTTTACATTCCATTTTTGAATGATTTGGTGTCAAAAGTTAAGATTACCTATCGAGGTTTAGACTTGAAATACCAGTGTCTTATTTGTTTTGTTTTCTTTTTATGCTTTTTTCATCTCAGCTGATTTATACATGTATTCTGCCATTTCCTAAAGTGAACCAAGACAAGGAGCAAACCTGCAGTACTTGTTTTGATCTTTGTTCAAAGAAATTTATGCAACCCTTAGGCAAGACAAAGTAATATCGCTTTGATTTTTCCTCGGAACATCTTGTCTGTTTTCTGCTGCTATTAAATTACCTACTCTGTTGCTTTTCTCTTTCCTCTGCCATACTGCTGCAGCTGATTACAACTGAAGAGCTCTGAATTTTTTGTGACACCGAGCTAGCTGCTTTGGTAATACTAGGAGAAAAGACATGAAGTAAAGTGCATCACGAGGTGACGGATGTTACCCTGGATTGTAAAATGAAAAGAAAAACCTGTAGGAAAAATGAAGCACTCAACAGCTCTTAAAGCTTAACACGAGATCACAAAATAAATAAAAATACTGCATAACTATTACTTAAGTTTCAAAATGATGGCATCAAATGGTAAAAAGCAAAGGTTATGGGGGGGGGGGGGGATTTTAGGAAGAAAAAACTTTGAATTTCCATCATTTAAAAATGCCAGTATTTACAATGTAATCCTGGTTAGTTGTCTGTTACTGATGAAATCAAGGTAGTCAAGAAATTCAAGGGCAGCCCTAGTTAAAGGATCACAACTTTCTGTGTAAACCAGATCTTAAAATATTTGCTTGTTAGTTTCTTCTTCATAGTATAGTAAAGTTTATGTGGGCAAGCACATTTTTACCACCTGTGTATTTAAGTGAAAAGTTGTAACGGGTTACATTAGTCAGGAGCTCTGCTTCTGGAGTCTCATCCAAAAAAAAGTTTAAATGATTAAACTTCTCTACAGTGGCTGATTTTATCACGAATATAAATAGGGCGCCGGGCTGGCAACTCGACACTGTAAAACTCCATTGCTGTGGCGACCCCTAACAGGGAAAAGCCAAAAGAAGAAGATAAATAGTTATCAACAGAAAACACTTGCTTATGTAGTTTAGTGATAAGGTTAAAATGAATTTCTGTTTGCCTGAAGTAGGTCATTGATGAATATCAATAAAATAATTTAAAATTGTTTGTTACTGTGCAACGTCATCACTCTGGCAGGCCAAACTATTTGCTTTCACCTTGCAAGTTTATACACACCCCCTTAAGAAATGATGCCATTACACAAGAATAGATATGAACTGTTGTACCTTGCTATTTAAAAAAATGCTTCTTTTTTCATATGCTAAACAAGCTAATAATCAACGCAAGCATCTACAAGCAAGAACGATTTCATTCAACTAATTACTCCAAACAAACTTTAAGAAATAATGCTTTCTCAGCAATGTATGCATACAACAGGAGCAACCAAACTTGCTCATTACTTTAAGGTTGTATGAGGAAAAAAGGAATTAAAGCCCTGTTTTCCAAGTACGACTGTGTATTAACTGTATAGGTTCTATCCTTGGTCCTATTCTATTCACTCTATTTACTAAGAATTAACACACCTCTACCTTGCATGGATCTCTAGTTCAGTATGCAGATGATTCAAGCCTAACATGTACTGCTCCAACACTTCAACTTCAACATATAACCCAGCAGTCCTTCTTACCAGCAGAAGCTTGGTTAGAAAATGTATATCTTATTCTTAACCCCAGCAAGACCAAACTCATGCTTTTTCACCCCACTACAGCCACTGACCCCCCCCCATCTTCCAATATATCATCAATCAACAATAAAATTATCTCTCCAGTATCCAACACTAAACTTCTCAGTGTGATCAGACAGTAATCTGAAATTCGATATTCACATAGCACAGACTATAAAGTCAGTCCATAAAAAAAAAAACTTGGTACTTTATACACAAAAAAAAACAATTTCTAACAAACAGCACAAAAGTAACCATTACTAGAACTCATCTTTCTCCACCCCTCTCTACGCTTCTCCAATTCTCACTAACCTAAAGAAATCGGATTTAAGTAAACTTAACACCTGTTAACAACAAAATTGCAAAGTCTGCCACTGAATGTAACTATAACTCACCCCACTGTCTAGTACTAAAGACAATTCTCCTGGCTAGAACTGCCCAATCTCTTAACCTACAACCAGCTGACCATAGGCCATCAATTATTTAATCAGTCAGAGAGAACCCCTGCCCTCTAAAACCTACTCCAAACCTACTATGCCAACTGTGAGCTGTAGTCCACTAACAAATCACTACTAAAGCTATACAAAGCAAACAATTCTACCAGAGAATCCCTTTACTTTAATTACAGAGCCAAAATCTGGAAATCTCTGCCTCATGGAATAAAAACCACCACTAGCACTACAAATTTCAAAAAGATCCTTAAAAGCCATCTAACACGTGGATACAATATTGTACTATCCCAGGTTAGTAAAGTATATACATTCTAAGAACTGTAACATCTTTTTACCCATCAGTTTCTGTGCTCTGCTCAAAATAAAAATATCCGCATTACCTCCAATTAACACTCTCTTGCAAATTGATGTAAACTGTCAAATTTTGTTCTTGATATTACATATCTTTGTATACATTTCGATCACATTATTTTTGGATATA
Source organism: Protopterus annectens (assembly GCF_019279795.1). NCBI lineage: Eukaryota > Metazoa > Chordata > Ceratodontiformes > Protopteridae > Protopterus > Protopterus annectens. The sequence goes on from NC_056731.1 coordinate 1,919,734,590, forward strand.
TGTACTATTTTTGTTGTTTATGTATATTCTAATGCATACTTTTTCACATATCATATGTTTATTTCTGTTAACCTTCTCTAAATGTTTTTTAATGTGGAGCTTTTCTCCCTGGGCCTCCGCTGAAAAAGGACAGCTCATCCAGCTGGACTTTCACAGTAAACAAATGTAAAAATAAATAAATAAAAATAAATAAATATGGACAGCCAGTCTGTCTTCTATGTATGGTCCATTACTATGTACTTTTAAAAATTTCTCCAAATGTTTTGAGTTTCTAATACCATGACACGAGCATACCCCATTCCTAATTCAGGGTGTGATTAGAATTCACATGATTAATACTGCTTCAAGTCTTTGATGTTTGCCAAGAGGGCTCTCGGCACTTGCAATGTACCCATAATTCCCTCCTTTTGCAACTTGTACTAGTTTACATTTACTGGTAAAATATTTAAGAATGGTTAATTATTTTTTACGTAAATTGTTTATTAATCCCGCTGTTCTTTCCACTACTGGAACTGTTTAGGTATCTTCTGCTTGCAAATGCTGGTATTTTATGACTTTGTCGCTACAGTACATCTAACCATCCACAGCCCCCTTTTTCCTCATTTTTTGCACATGGGGTCAGGGTTTCCCCTCAACAATGACAATCTAGAGCCAAGGTTCACACCGCTGGGTGGCTAGCCCTGCCGTAGTAGTTCTTCTACACCACACACTTACACAGACACACACACACACAGACGCACGTATACACACACACAGACAGACGCACGTATACACACACACACAGACAGACGTACACACACAGACGCACATATACACACACACACACACACACACACACACACACACACCTAAGGCCAGTTTAGAGTGTCCAGTCAACCTACTGTGTGTCTTTGGAATGCGAGAGGAAATTGGAGCACCCGGAGGAAACCCATGGAAACACAGCAGGTCAAGCAGACTCTGCACAGAAGGCAACATGCCACTATAAACTGCTGGGCGTACTAATTTCAATATTTAATACTACTTATTCTTGGACTGCTATATCTGGTTTTCCTGCATGTATTTTTTCAAGTAATCCCATGTGATCCAAACTTTATCACTGTCAATAATGCTTTGTGGTTCAAGTTTCCAATGCTTCTCAGATATTTCTATATATTCAATTGTGCCTTTCAGTGTACAGACCTCAGCCATGAGTGTATCACACCCAGCAATGAGATGTGCAACTGTTTCCAATTCTGTCCTACAGAACCTGCAATATGTACTTAGGCGATTATTTTAAGCCACCATTATTAGCCTTTCATCTTTTGGTTTAAATTTACCTCTCCTTAACTATTCCTGTGTCACATCTTGGTCTTGTCCAACTGATTCAATGCTGTTTGGAGCCAGTCAACCATACCTTAAGATTAAAGGTACTTAACCTGTGTAAAATAGCACCAATAAAGAACACAAGCCAATACGCTCTGGACTTTTGCAACTTCATACTCATTTGCAGTTCTGTTATTGAAAAGCAGGTTTATAAACCTGCACTTTGACAGAGCAACATGTCTTTGTGATGATTTTCAGTCAAAAGCTAATGAGGAATAGCTCCAAGAAGCCTGATAGGTCAGTGGGAACAATACATCCAGAATAATACTCAGGAGGCGTGAGCTTTAAGAGAAGGCAGCAATTGAGTGATTTATGTAATGACAGACTGAAAGACTGCCGTTATAAAACTTGTAATAAATGTGGGTAAAAGGAAAAATGTTAATATAGTTTGTTTTCTTTTCCATTAATGTTTATGTGCCCAAGTCTTAAGTGATATTTTAATGGTCTTCTTTCGGCTTTTCCCAGTTAGAGTTTGCTACAGCGGAATTCCAGTCTGCTAATGATTGGCAGTTGATTTTTACTGAGCAGAGTTGCCAGCCTGACGTCCAGCCTTCAAAGAAGGCACATCCATTCATGTACACACCTACCTGCATGTCTTTAAACGTCACTCGACCGCGTGGAGGACATGCAGACTCCACACAGAAGGCGCTCCAGCCGAGAATCGAACGGGGGAACCTCATGCTGTGAGGCGACAGCGCTAACCGCTGCACCACTGCGGCCTGACTCTCAAGTGATATTTTAATAAGTGTTTAAAAAGTTGTCTATCAAGTCACAGCTTAGTTATGCAGACACAGATCCAGTTTTTACTTGCTGCCTGACAAACTCAGGTGTTGCAGCTACAACAAAAGAACACTTAAGGGTGTTCTGTTTCCAAGTTATGAAAAGGTAATTAACAGCTGCAGAAAAGATAAGCTACTGACTATGGGCAGAGTCCACTCAAGCAGCACAGTGAATAGACAGTAACTACATTAAGAAATCTAAAGCTACAACCCACCATTAAAGATAACTTGCACAAACACTGGCCACTAATAATGCTAATATTGTACAGCTATAAAAGCAAATTGAGAAAAGAAAAGTTTTTTAAAATATTAACTGGGAATAAAATGAGAGCCTTATGATAACACCTCATGCCATTTAACACCTAGACTTACAATCTAATGTAAAGAATGCCACAACACTCTCTCAAGAGCAATCATAAATGCAACTATTACACACCTGCAGCAGAAAAAGACTGTGAAACAGACGCTGTCCAAAATTCGTTCTCTGAATCATTTTTTGTTTTAGTTTTTTTGACTGCAGAAGATATAATTCTTCGATTGCCCAAGCTCTCCTGGGGGGGGGGTATGCGTATGTGTTGGAGGGAAGTCATCCATTTCAAAGTATGAGCAATTCTGGATTGGAGCTCACATTTCTGTACAATAGATAATGACCAAGTTGGAAGGCAATGCAGATGCAATCTCCCTGGGCATTCAAATCACCCACACATGCATTATCTAAATTTCAGGCAAGCAGTAAATGTCACCATTTTATGGTAAGCCACTTCATATTCACAAACTATGTAAATAAGATCTCCAAATAGCTGTTATAAATCGCTTAGGAATGTGTATGGCCTAAACAAGCCTAAATCTTCATACGTTAGGTAGTTTTTCCATCTTGTAGAGCCTGTCTGCTGACTGATGCTCAGTACAATCTGGTGAGATTACAATCTAACTTTATCTCAAAGCCATTACATACACCCAGACATTTAATCACTATAACTCCCTTGATGACATCACCTGTCAGAGGAGCAGCATCTACTTTAGTTCCGATCAACAGACCAGAATTAGTTTAGTCTGTGCACAGTACATTGAGTTACCAGGGCTACAGAAATAACTATGTATGTTAGCCATGTGTTAATAAAAAGCAGTGAGGGAAGCATTCATCCTTGTGTTCCAGTTCCAGTGTTACACCAACTATCCAGCTAGAGTAGGTCTACCTTAGCTCCACTTGGTACTTTTTTGCTCTCTTTTGTGATAACACTTGTGATCAGTATCTTACTTTATCCTGCCTACTCCTCCATCTCTATGTGACCATTTGTTCTCTGTTCTCTTCTATTTCACCCTCCTATGGGTGTAATTCTTTCCCTCAACTTTTGCCCCTCTACCCCCTGCCACTGCATCAAATACACTCTCTGCATTTCCCAAGTTCAGTCTAATTGCAAGTCACTGCAGGGCGTCTCCAACACAGTTTCTATTAAGCCCTTCTTTTCTTTCAATTTGCTTTCCCATATCATCTCTTCCCATACTGCTTTCTAATCTACACCCAGTAGTCTTAATACATTTGCAGTCATACACAATATCAAGGTGTCCTTTAAATCTATCACAATATATATATATATATATATATATATATATATATATATATATATATGTATATATATACATACATACACACACATATATATACACACACACACACACACACACAAATATATACATACATACACGTGTGTGACTAAAGGAAGAGTTAGCTGTTCACTCATTTAGGTTAGTTTGCATTTTCATAAAATATGTTGCAATATTTTTTTTCTGACAAGGTGTGTAAGTGTGTGCAGATATTTATATATTTATTGACTTTTATCAGGAATGTCCGACTGGGTCAGGTACCCATTTTCAGTAATTTATAAAGTATTTGGTTAAACAACAAGGGTGACGGAATGATTACAATTACTTATGTGAAGGATGAGCAGTACAGAGAAGAGAAAAATATTAGTAAGTGTATTTCATCTCTAATATGCCTTCATAGCAGAATGAAGTCTTGAGTGCTCTTCAGTACTTACCTGCCAGTTTGCTTCATGTCTAATATTAGCAACTGTGCTGACAGTTTGAAAAGTATTAAGAAAGTATAAGACTTGTTCTGAGAAGAAATTCCTATCATGGAATTTGGAACTTTTGCCTACTATGGAATGTCGTGAACAAGCAGTCAGGTGATCTTAGTTAGCAAAGTTAATGCTGTAATCTTCATTCCTAATTGGTCAGTGGCAGTTTAATGATTATAATAGTGTTGCTTTTAATGAAAAAAAAAATGTATAAAACAGATTCTTGTAGCTGAAGGAGACAGCATCTTGATTTCCTAATCTCCCATGTACATGTCCTTCTGTGCAATAATGGAGACGGTTACTTTCTGCTGAACCATCTCAGGTGAAAGTTATCTGGTACCTTAACACTTATAGATAAATTCCATAAGTATAAGAAGCATTATATAAAATAGGCATTGATATGATAAATATGACTGAATATTTACTTTTTTTAGCTACATGGCTTGCTTTACAGGAATGTCCTTGCTCTAATCCTGCCTAACTCTGGCAATATAAACATGTGCTAAAGAGGTCTTTTGGCCACCCCTACATTGCTTTTTAAGTGTTACTCTATAACAAATCAGATTTATATATGACAGACTGAATTACTTTTATCTTATGTACTGTATCTGTAACAGTGCTTTAACTTGTTTAATGCAACAGTTTTTCTGTATGTATGTATGTATGTATGGATGTATGGATGTATGGAGCTTTACTCCCTGGGCCGCCGCTGAAAATGGACAAGTATCCAGTTGGACTATCCCAGTCAACAAATGTAAAATAAATAAATTAAATAAATAGATTGCATTTGTATGAACTATGTCGGAATATTTACCTTTTGGCTAGTATTTTATCAAAACCTGTTCCCGATTTCACTGGATGTCCCTGACTTTGCATCACACTTTTGGTCAGCGAGGTAATTAGGATTACAGTCACTGAATCAGGTGTGGGTCTGGCTCTGGCTGCAGGCGACTTCCTGTCTTATCATTTGCCCATCCCATTGATCTAGAAACAGACTTTATTTTTCAACATAAGTTGAACTTTTTCCCCTCAAGCTACAGTTTTGTGTGTAGTGAAGTTGAAAAGTACAGTTTTGTACCTACCATAAATGTAGATGTTCGAAGATCCACATTGCTGCAGTCCTTACTTATGGGTAGTCCGCTGTCCTCGGTCAGCCCGAATACCAAAGTATTAGGCTGACGTCGGTCATGGGCGCCTAGATCTGACATCAGAGCGTCAGGGTATAAAGGCGCATGACTGACGTCATATCCTCAGTCTTTTCTTGCCCCAGATGTCAGAAGGCCAAACAAGAAAGGCCACAGCCAAAAACAGAATACCTCCCAAAAACAAGCCCAACAACAACCATCAGCTAAAGCATAGCACCATGTCAAACTACAGTGGGGAAGGAGGGAGGGTAAATTGGACTGCAGCAATGTGGATCTTCGAACATCTACATTTATGGTAGGTACAAAATTGTACTATGTTCTTCATCTCACATTGCTGCAGTCCTTACTTATGGGTAGAATCCCAAAGCAACGGGAAAGGGAGGTTGGTAAAAATCATAGAGCATTAGGGGCTGCTAAAATGCCCTGTAAAATTGCAGTGGCAAATCCAGCCCTAGACTTAGAATAAAGAGGAAGGTGGTAATGTTTAGAAAAAGTATGCACTGAACTCCAAGTAGCTGCCTCCAAAATGTCTTTTGTAGCTACCCCCCTTAGAAAGGCCGTAGAAGTAGCAGTAGCCCTAGTGGAATGAGGCCTGATTCCAGCAGGAATCTCCTTACCATGATGGGAATAACAGAAAGAAATACAAAACCCAATCCATTTAGAAATAGTTTATTTTGAAACAGGCTTACCCTGTGAACCCAAAGCAAAAGAAACAAACAAGTGCTGAGACTGTCTGAACTCCTTGGTTCTGCTCAAATAATAACGCAACTGTCTGTGAATATCCAAAGTATGCAAAATTTTCTCCCCTTTATTTTGGGGGTTTGCATAAAAAGTAGGCAAATGAATAGTTTGGTTTAAGGCCACACTAGAAACCACTTTAGGCATAAAGGAAGGATTAGTACGCAAAGATACCCTATCCTTATGAAAAATCAGGAAAGGCTCCACTGCCATGAGGGCCTGTAATTCAGAAACCCTTCTTGCAGAGGTAATGGCCAACAAAAAAGCAGTTTTCCATGACAAATACTTTAACTCGGCAGTAGCTGCAGGCTCAAAGGTTGTAGAGTAAGTTTTTCCAACACAACATTCAGATCCCAAACAGGTGTAGTAGCACTACGTGGGTGTCTTATATTCTTTGCCCCTCTAAGAAATTGCTTAAACAAAGGATGAGAGAATAAAGGAGGGTCACAATCATAGTGAGCAGAAATGGCTGCAGCATGGACCTTTATCGAGGAGAAAGACAAACCCTTGTCCAATAACTCAGTAAGATATTGAAGAGCAACACTTAAATCAGGTTTGGAGACATCAAAGTCCTTTCCTTTGCTCCAAATAAAAATCTCCTCCATTTATCAGAGTAAACTTTCCTGGTACTAGGCCTCCTGGCCTCCAAAATAACATTCAAAACTTGTTGTGGAAGCTGAGACCCTCCAGAGTCTAAAACAGAATATGCCAGGCTGTTAGGTGCAGAGACTGAATCTTGACATTGAGGAAGTGATTGCCCTCTTGTGACAAAAGGTGCGGAATCAAAGGCAGAGGCCATGGAGGTTCTCGTACTAAACTCCTCAGTAGTGGGTACCAGTGTTGTCGAGGCCAATCCGGTGCTATCAAAATCATGGTTGGCTTGTCTTGTCTGGCCTTCAAAAGTACCTTGGGAAGAAGAGGCAGAGGTGGAAAGGCATATACATGCAGAGTGTTCCAACTGAATGAGAGAGCGTCCACCTTCCAAGCTGTGTGATGAAACATTTTTGTGCAAAACTTTGGCAACTGGCAATTTAGTGGAGAAGTGAACAGATCTATGTCTGGAGTTCCCCATAACACTGTCAACTTTTGAAATACATGAGGATCCAATTTCCACTCGTGAGGATCCACTATTTGTCTGCTCAACACGTCTGCTAAGGAGTTCTGTGCTCCTGGTAGAAACCTTGCCTGAAGATTGAGGTGTAGATTGAGAGCAGTTTCCCACAAAATCATCGCTTGCCTGCAAAGAGGGTAAGAATGGGTTCCCCCTTGCTTGTTGATGTACCACATGACAGTAGTGTTGTCTGTTTGAATCAACACCTGCCCTGGGTGAAGTAAATCTTTGAAAGCCATCAATGCAAACTGGACTGCTAACATTTCCTTCAAGTTGATATGCAAATGTTGGAGTTTGACAGGCCACGTGTCTTGCACCCATTTTCCATTGAGGTGTGCTCCCAAGCCTTGTCCGAGGCATCTGTCGTTAGAATCTGACTCGCCTCTGGCCGGGTCACAGAGAGTCCCTTGTTTAGGTGACATTCCTGAGCCCACCACAAAAACTCCTTCTGAATGCAAGGTATTATCTGAATGACAGTGTCTAGATCTTGGCAGTGCTGTGTCCATACATTTTGAGATACCATTGAAGCTTCCTCATATGCAATTTGGCATTGGGAAGCACCAGAATACAAGATGCCATGAACCCCAAGGCTTGAAGGACTGTCCTTGCAGTCAGCCTGGACCGTAGAGACATTTGATGGAAATAAAGAGAAAGGCTTCTTTGTTTGTCCGGGGTCAAAAAAGCCATCTGGGAAGCTGTATTCAGTCTCACACCCAGAAAGCACATGTCCTGAGAGGGTACTAGACTGGACTTTGTTTCGTTCACAGAATACCCTAGGCATCTTAACACTGCCATCACATACTGTAGATGATGAAGAAGTTCGTCCTTTTCTTGTGCAATAATCAGGCAATCGTCCAAATAAGGATAAATCTGTATTCCTCTTAGTCTGAAAAAAGCTATCACTGGAGCCATAACCTTTGTGAACACTCTGGGCGCAGTAGATAAGCCAAAGGGCAATGCAGAGAACTGATAATGTAAATTTCCAGCCCGAAAACGCAGGTACCTCCTGCAACTGGGCCTGATAGGAACATGAAGGTAAGCCTCTTTGAGATCCAGAGTAACCATCCAGTGATCTTTTCCCAACAGAGGTAAAAGTTGTTGTAAAGTCAGTATCTTGAACTTTGGAATGTCCAGGTAAGTGTTGAGGATAGATAAATCCAAAATTGGTCTCCACGTGTTCCCTTTCTTTGGAACTAGAAACAGGCGAGAATAAAATCCTAGGCCCACTTCTGACAGAGGAACTGGCTGTATAGCTCCTATTTGAAGAAGTAAAGAAATTTGTTTGTGAGCCTCTATCCTTTGCTGAGGAGGGACGTCTGGGATGCCCTTGAAAGGAGGCATGGTATGGAAATAGAACTTGTAACCTCGGTTTATAATGTCCAATACCCATTTGTCCTGGGTGACTAAATGCCAATTTTGCTTGAAAAGAGCCAACTTTCCTCCCAAAGGAGCTGCCAGGCAAGAAGAATCTGGCAGCTGAAAATGCAGGTCATTGGGCCTGTTTACGAAAGGACTGGCCCCTGCCCTCACCAGCAGATTGAGCAGGCGAACTCCATTGTCTCGGCCTGAAGGTACTCTGAGCTCTGCCCCTACCACGCCTAGATCTACCCCTAGACTGAGAATCAGAAGAAGGGTACGTCCACCCCTTAGTAGGCCAATTTCTACTAAACTTTGGAGGTTGTACCTGCAAAAAATCTTTAACAGTCTGCATAGACTTAGCCTTGTCTTCCATTTTCTTTAAGACTGACTCCACAGGAGGACCAAACAAAACTTCAGACTGTAAAGGGGCATCCAGAATTCTAGACTTAACATGCTCAGACAAATTCTGAGCCTTAAGCCAGGCGTGCCTACGAATAACTGAACCAGAGGCAGCCACCCTAGAAGAAGCCTGTAAAGCATCAAAACCACATTGCAAAGAGTGCTTTCCCACCTGTTCAGAAACATGCACTAAATCCTGCAATTCTTTACACTCTATGCCCTCTGCCAAAGCATCCACTTTAGATCTTAGCTGAGAAAGGAGGAAATTCTGATACTTCAACATATGAAACTGGCAGTTCAAAGCTCTCATTGCTAAAGTAGAAGAGGTATACACCTTCTTACCCCATCTATCCAAAGCTCTAGCTTCCTTATCCAGAGGAACCGGATTCTTAACAACAGAGGCTCTAACACCCTTAGGCCCCTGACTAATAGTTTCTGGGTCCGCCCTAGGACTCTTATAAAGATATTTATGAGCCTCAGGCACCCTGTAATACCTGTCCGGTTTAACTGGAGCAGGAGGCACAGAATCTGGATTAAGAGAAGCTTCGAGAAAACATCTGAAACAACATCCAAAACCGGAGGTATAGCTAAGGGTCTATGCTGTGGTAAAACAAGAACTCCCTAAGTCTCTTCCGTGAATCAGAGTAATCCTGTCCTTCCCACTTAAAATGCTCCCTCATGGAATGCAGAGTTTCTGAAAATGAAAAATCCTCTGGAGGAGAAGCAGAAGGAGTGGAATCCTCTGCATCAGAATCAGAATAAGGAGGGAAATCTTGAATGTCCTCAGCAGAAGACTCTGAATCATCTGAGGCCTGCTCCAAACTTTCCAACTCTGGCTCCATCCTGGGCCTCTTATCAGGAGGGGGCATAGAACCTCTAATTAAAGTAATCAAATCCTCTGCCATTTTAAGCATGTGCTTTTTAGGCACAGACCCTGAAGGACCAGAACTGACACCAGAGGAAGGCAAAACAGACCTGCCCTTAGAAGGAGCCTTAGAAACAGTAACAGAAGGCCTAACCACCTTAGGCATAGAAGGGAGAATAGTAACCTGAGAGGCCCCTTCAGCCTGACCTGCCTCCTGAGAGGCCACATCATGTAAAATCAAAGTTTCCCCCTGGGCCTCAACAGAAACTTCAGCCGGATCCACCTGTTCAACTGTAGCTTCTAAAGATCCGGCGTCCGTAACGGACGAATCATCCTGCCTAGGCTTTAAAGATTTGTCTTTGCGCTTCTTAGTAGAAGCAGGCGTCGGAACATCCGACGGCATATTATAATTACACCTCTTGCCAAAGACTAACCTAGCGCAATCTAACCTCCGTTTTATAGTGCGCTTATTAAACCTAGCACAAAACCGACACCCAACTACGTCGTGCTCCGGTCCCAAACAAGGAATACAAAGCGAGTGGTAATCCCTATGCGGTATCTGTTTCCCACAAGAAATACAATTATTCACTTTTTCTGACATCCGGTAAGTAACTGAGGCAAGAAAAAACAAAAATATTCCCAACGGGTACTTAGCCCAACTTGGTATCGGTCTGAAACTCCGAAAACGAAAAATTTCAGAACGCCGAACGGCACTTGCAATGCTGCTTCTGCATCGGACCATGCGGCAAAAAAGACTGAGGATATGACGTCAGTCATGCGCCTTTATACCCTGACGCTCTGATGTCAGATCTAGGCGCCCATGACCGACGTCAGCCTAATACTTTGGTATTCGGGCTGACCGAGGTCAGCGGACTACCCATAAGTAAGGACTGCAGCAATGTGAGATGAAGAACATCTATCTGCAACTGCAGAGAATGGCCTCATCTTTGCTTCAAATCATCATGCATTTAGGATCACAATTAATTGAGGAATGGAGTCACTAAATAGGGTTGGGGGGGGGCTAGCTGTGGCTGCAGGCAACTTATTCCCTTGTCATTTCCTATGCATATCTGGCTTTAAAGTACCACACTACACTTGCATGAAATAAATTGGAATATTGTGTCTCTGGCTATAGTTTTGTGTGTACTGAAGTTGAAACTGTGTGCAACAACACAGAATGTTCCTACAGCTGAAGGCAACTACCTTTTACTGCTTTCTCAATGTAGTGTCTGGCTTTATAGGACAGGTGTGCATTTGTATGAAGTACATTAGAATATTTACATTCTGGCTATAGGGGTAAAGAGGCCACTCAGCAACTCTGCTGACAGAGTCAACGACTATTCTGTCATGCATTGAAGAAATGATGAGCAGGCATATAGCAAGCTGACAGTTTTGCTGTTGGAATTATACTGCTCTTCAGTTACTGGTTTAATGAGGGGGTTGTGTTTGGGGATGCACTGGTTTTATGTAAGGGACAAAGGGACAGCCTTGGACAGAACTCGTGCGGCAAAGCTTATAGTCCAGTCATGTTTTACTGTCATACTGTGTTACTGTTGCTCCTGACTGCAGGAGGATGGAAGTCATAGCATGTCATGCTGCTAGAAGATGGAGCAGAGCTACTGCTGCTGTTGTCCTGCTGGAGGATGGAAGCTGTACTGAACTTCTGGTGTCATGAGACAGGATGGGAATTACAACTAGCTACTGTTGCTGATGGCCTGAAAGAGAATGGGACCCACATCACTTCAGTTACTGATACAAATGCCTGGACAAACAATGGGAGCCATACTGAACTACTACTATTGTTGTGGAATTGATGTTACATGACCCAGTGCCATAATGGTTTCTGTTTCTATTTACAGTCTGTATATGCGATGGAAAAAAATGTAGGGGTAATTCCATTCTCATTACAGTGGTTATATATTTGAAGGTCAGCATCAAATAAGATAAATCACTTCTATGCTATGACAGTCTATATACATGATGTACTTTTAATCAGGATATTGTACTGGATAGATGAATTCATCTTCTTGGTGCAGCGGTTAGAGTTAGCGCCTCACAGCAAGAGGTTCTCCCATTTGATTCTCGGCTGGAGCACCTTCTGTGTGGAGTCTGCATGTTCTCCCCATGGTCGAGTGACATTTAAAGACATGCAGGTAAGTGTGTGCACCGTAAAAAATCCACTGCCAACCATTAGCGGACCGGAGTTCCGCTGTGGTGGCCCCTAACTGGGAAAAGACGAAAGACATGAGTTTTTTTTGACAACTTCATCTTCTGTGAAGGAAATAAAAAGATGCTGCATCCACATTGTTCAAATTATGGATATTCTGTATCACTTGCAAATGCTACAGTTGGCCAAACAAGCTTTCAGACTGTCTCCTGATACTGAAGTTGGCAATTCATTTCCATTTTCTGGTCTTAGTGCTTCGCCATTTGGACAACCTTCAAACAAAAAGCAATCCATCATGTTTTTCTACACCTAGCAAGAAAGCAAAGATCTGCCATTAAAGTGATGCAGATCATATCAGACAATTCAGATAAAGATGGGGGGGGGACTGTTCTGTTCTACTTGCAACTATTGCCTAGATCAAACAAAGAAGGATACTATTGTGAATCATCTTGCAAGCCAGAAACACTGGCAAAATAAGAAGGCAGGTAAATGGAATGCACCAAGACAGACAATGGTGCTCACAAGCTTTAAAGTGGGCACAAAAGCAGAAGTGTTCAGAAGAGAGCTTGTCATGGATACCTACAACCATGGTGTTCTGCAAATACCCTGATAAGGAAACTGGACAATCCTCGGCTTCGTCAATGGAAGGAAGAGTATGTGAAGGGATGCACTGCCAAAATCAGTTAGCTGTACCATCATAAGTTGTAGGAGCACATGGAAGCAGACATTTGTACGGCTATATAAGGAAGACAACAGGCAGTCACTTGCGGTGAAAGTGCAGATAACAATGCAAGTTGCATTCTATGTTACAGTTGTATTCCAGGGAGGGAGGTCATACGTGGCCACCTGCACAGAGCTCTCAGCTGTGAATCACTCAACAGTAGCTAAAGCAGTGCTAAAATTACTGCAAATGACACTGCTGACCCACAAAATGTGACTGCCTTTGTGAGTGATATTGCATGCTACATGATTAAAAGGTTTAAGGAAGCACTTCATGGAGTGCTAGGAGACTATGCTTATACATGTTCCTTGCTGGAATCATGTGCTATCCTTTGTGGGCGACATACGTTCACCCTTTCAAGACTGTTAATGAATTTGTGGCACTTGAGAAATAAATTCTTCCAGTAGTTTGCAAAACAAAAGAGGGAATATGTAGTTTTCCTTCAAGACCTTGGGCTTGACAGACACCTCACTGCACTGCCACCTGTACCAGTCCTCAAAAGATGAAATATATGGTTTGTAGGTATGTAGTACCATACACATCATCTGCCATTACCTGTGGACGTCTTCGCTGAAAATGATAGTGATTCAACATCCATAAGCCAGGTAGACTCTTCTGCATGACTGGTACTTAGAGTTTGAAATTCAGCCAAGTTTCATCTCGGAAAACAAATCAGACATGATCACAACCACTGAAACCATACAGTTAAGGACAGACCTTTTGCAGTCCTGACTATGACATGTTAATGTCACTTTAGAGTTGTTATCGAGCTGGGAAAAAAATAACTACAAGCTTTGAGGAGAAAACTGATGAATTTCTTCATCTGCTTAGGCCTAAGGTTAAGGAAGATAACATCAAGCAGATCAAATCTATTTTTAAGGTCCACCTACAGAGATAGAACAATCATCTGGATAACCCTCTGCTCCTTTTTTAAAGACCTGCAGAATTTTGAACCCATATAATTTACTACGTGTTAAGAATAACTTTCAGTCATGCACAACCAGCATGACCTTTTTCTAAAATGCGTAATCCAGGTCAACTTCAGATTGACAAAGTGCACATTTGTCAAGATGTGCAGGAACTACCACCACTATCCTCATCTGACTTGCACAAAAAATAAGTTATGTTCTTACCATAACGTTCTATGTGAGTTGTTCATCTCGCCTTTGTTCTTACATGTGGGTTCGGAGACAATCCATCGGCTCCGAATCTGCTGCTTTCCAAGCTCTAGATCTCTTAGAAGCTCGAGACACAGTCCCTAGCCCATGATGCTCTGCTGCCAAACCCCAGATCTAGATTGCTGAAACCACCAAGAAACGCAACTAAGCAACCCAATATAACAGAGCAACTATTTACAATTAGTTAAAAGATAACCTGGCTAACAAGAGGATACTAGTAAGATCAAACAGACCACCAGCCATACCCGTTCTTCCAGAACATGGAGGGGGAAGGTGGGAGGGAGTGCAAGAACAAAGGCGAGATGAGCAACTCACATGGAACGTTATGGTAAGAACATAACTTCTTTATGTGAAGTTGTTCAATCTCGCCGTTTGTTCTTACACGTGGGTAGTGTCCCAAGCACCCTAATCCTGGGCGGCTCACGGGAGTACATTCCTGAAAATGGTGGAACCAAAGGAAGCCTTGTCCCTGGAGGCCCTGTCCACTTTGTAATGAGTAATAAATATATGAGGTTTGGACCAAGTAGCAGCTGCACAAATGGTGTCCAAAGGTAAACGAGCTGCGTGAGCTAAGGATGTAGAAACAGCCCTGGTAGAATGAGCTTTCACTTCACTTTCTAAAGGTTGATGGGATGAAGAATATGCAAACTTTATACAATCAGAAAGCCATTTGGACAACGTAACTTTGGATACCGAAAGGCCCTTATTGTCTGCATGGGAAACAAATAGTTGATCTGATTTTCTGAATCCTTTTGTTCTGTCCAAATAAAATCTCAATTGTCTGTGAACATCAAGCTTATGCAACATGTATTCCAATTTACTGGCATGATGCCTGAAGAAAGTGGGAAGTTCAATGGACTGGTTCAAGTTCGCTTCGGAACAGACCTTCGGGAGAAAGGATGGATTTGTTCTTAGAGACACCCTGTCGGGGTGAAAGACCAAATATAGGGGCCTAACAGAGAGTGCCTGAAGTTCAGAAACTCTATGCGCCGAAGTAATGGCCACTAAAAAAATTGTCTTCCAAGAAAGGAACTTCAATGGACAAGAAGATGCGGGCTCAAAAGGGGGAAGCATGAGTTGAGACAGCACCAAATTTAGATTCCAGGGGGTAATTGGATGTCTGATAGGGGGTCGAAGGTGAGGAGTCCCTTTCAAAAAAGCTTTACATAATCTGTGGGACATAATGTTAGAACCTCCGCATCCCACATGGAAGTTAGATATGGCAGCCAATTGAACCCTTATAGTAGCGGCTGCCACACCACCGTGGAAAAGTGAAATCAAAAATTCCAGAATGCTATGAATAGGGGCGATAAAGGGCTCAATACCATGTTGAGAAGCCCAATGACCAAATTGTTTCCATTTACTGTTATATACTTTATGCGAGGAAACCAGAATATGCTGAACCGTGGGAGACAAATCATGAGACCTGGCTAGGTTGGGAAGTGGAGCAGCCAAGCTGTCAGTTTGAGGGATACAAGAGAGGGGTTAAGAACTCCCGACGAATGAGTCAGAAGGTCTGGCACTGGGTCCAGAACCCAAGGTTCTTCCACTTGGTATTGTTGAAGGAAGGGCAACCATATCTGCCAAGGCCAAAACGGGGCTATCGGAATAACAGTTCTTCCCAGGCTTTTGGCTTTCTGTAAAAATTTGGCAATCAGTGGGGATGGAGGAAAGGCATATAGGAGACCCGAGGGCCAATCGTGTACAAGTGTGTCCCTTGGGATGTCCCCCGGTGGAGGGTATAGGGCAAAGTAGCTTCTGCATTTGGCATTCATTGGGGATGCAAAAAGATTGCAGCAAGGCTAGCCCCATTTACGGAATATCCTTTCTGCCACTCGCTGTTTGACGGACCACTTGTGAGGCAATACAATGGCGCTGCTCAATTTGTCTGCTATCACGTTGGATGACCCCGGGATGTGCGTTGCTATCAGTAAGCGCCCGGTGGATACAGCCAATGCCAAATTCTCAGGGCCTCTCGGCATAAGGGGTAAGATCTGGTTCCCCCTTGCTTGTTGATGTACCAGACTACAGACATGTCTGTCTGTATTGCAATCGTCTCTTGAGGTAGAGAGTCGTGAAAGTGTTGCAACGCTAGGAACATCGTTCTCAACTCCAAGACATTGATGTGCAAACTGGATTCCATCTCTGACCAAGTACCTTGGACAGTTCTTCCCTGACACAGACCCACCCCCCCACCCTATCAGGGAAAAATATGTGGTCACTGTGGCTGTGGGAGGGGGGAGTACAAACGGACGACATACAGTAACTTGGTGGCTGTTCAGCCACCAAAGGAGGTCCTTTTTGCAAGTATTTGTCAGCAGAATCTCGTCTGACTTTGGAAGTTGTTGGTAAGACCACTGTGTGAAGAGTAATTATTGGAGTATCCTTATGTGCATGCGCCCCAGAGGAACCGCTACAAGAGTCACTGCAATGGTGCCTAACAGCTTCAGAACTTGGAATGCAGGGACTTTCTTTTCCATCAACAAAAGGGATACTTGGTTTCATAAAGAGATTACTCATTCTTGAGGCAATCTGACCAGGGCGGTGGTGGTGTCTAAATCTGCTCCTATAAAGGAAATATGCTGCAACGGCAATAAAGCAGATTTTTCGAAATTTAAAGTTATGCCCAACTGGGAGCACAGGCTGATAGTGTAATCCCTGGCGTGAATCAGTTGATGCCTGGTGGTGGCGGTGAGGAGCCAGTCGTCGAGATCAAAACACCCGGAATCCTAAACGTCTCAGGTGAGCCGTGACAACTGCCATGCATTTGGTGTAAACTCTCGGGGCTGTGGTGAGACCAAAGGGCAGAGCTCGGAGTTGGTAGTGACTGGCCCCCAGCCGGAAATGCAAATGATCTCTGGATGGCCTGGACATTTTTATGTGGTAGTACGCATCCTTGAGATCTATCGAGCACATCCAATCGCCCGTTTCGAGAAACGGGATTATCGACTGAAGCAGGACCATCCAGAACTTTTCCTTTTTGACAAAGGAGTTGAGATTGCTGAGGTCTAAGATGGGCCTCCAGTCCCCTGTTTTCTTTGGAACTAAAAAGAACCTGGAGTAAGTTCCAGATCCTATTTGGTCCGCCGGGACTGGCTGGATGACTCTTTCCAGCAGCCTCTGAATTTCTATGGCTGCTAGACTCCACAGACTGGGTGGAACATCTGGGATTCTTGTACGAATGGAAGGAAATTCTGAAAAGAGAATGATGTAGCCTCTGGTGATTATGTTTTTTACCCAGGAATCTGATGCAATTCCTAGCCAGGCATCTGGGTATAAAGCTAAGCGACCCCTGACTGCCTCCAGAGTAGGACAGTTGGGCCTCCTCTCAGGAGCGCTGACAGGGTTTGCGAGGGAACTGCTCCCTGTCACCCTGGTTCTGCGGACCCCCTCTGCCGCCTGGGCGGCATCTGCCATTATACCCCCCTCCTCTGCCCCTGGAGGGGATTTCACTGTGTGTGTTCTGGAAAGCTCCTTAAGACTTTCGATACCACATTTTTCCACCTCTCTGCCCTTTGGGGTATGGTCTAGTGGGGGTGGAAAAATAGACTCCTACGGCAGATAGAGTCTCTCCTTCCTGCTCACACCTAGTGAGTGCCTCAATGACTTTGGGCCCAAACAAGGAAAAGCAATCAAATGGGGTATTCACAAAGGAAGACTTGAAGGCTTCCGCAAAGGAGCGTAAGCGCATCCAGGATAGTCTCAGCAGAGCTATCGCTGAACCCGCTGCTTGGCTCAATCCCTCGGCTGTATAAGAAATGAGCCGCATGGACGAGTTTACAATGGAATTAAGGGTGTTAAGCTGTGCCGTCACTTTCTGGGAGACAGCATCACCTGTGTTGCCCTGTAGAGTACCTCCAAGCTCTTTTAGAAGATCTCATTGAAGATGGGTAAAATGGGTTAAATAGTTACGTGATCTCAAATTCAAATGTTGCAGAACTAAAGATGCGTTTCCCATATCTGTCCATCGTCCTGGAATCTCTATTAGGAGGATGGACAGAGGAAGAGGTGTCTGACATCTCCTTCTTGGTGGCCGCTGCCACCACCATGGCATCAACCAGAACTCCTTTTGTGAGAAAGGACTTATCCTGAGGGCAGGTGATAAATTTGTTGGGCCTCTGAGGGACCGGTTCCATAAACTCAGGAGACTCCCACACCTTTCTTGTGCGATGAAGTCCATTAATTCATCGAAAGGCGGAGTAACCGAGGAGGTGGAGGGCTGAGACCCAAAAGCCTTCAGGAGCACCGACTCATCCTCAGTAGGGGTAAGGGACTGCCAGTCACCCTTCTGCCTTAGTATTTCAAGGATGTCTGCAAAAGAGACATCCTCAGAGGAGGACCGTGGGGACCCTTCTGATTCCTCCAAGTCGGTGTTTGATGTTAAGGATTCCTGGGGGGAATCTAAATGCCTCCTGTTACACAGTCTTTTCCTGGGAACTTCATCAGTGGGGGCATCTGGTGAAGTCTCAGTCAAGCAGGGGTCACCCAATGGGGTTAACTAAGGCTCTGGGTCTCGACGCTTAGTGGGAACCTGTGGTGTAGAGATAGAGTGTGGCCTTTTAGAGGAAAAAGAGGAGGGAACCAAAGAAGTGAGGGTCTTAGCAGACATGACCTTCCTCATGGCATCAAAGGCGCCGGTTTCCCAACCCAAGGAGTCCGCCAGTTCTGAAGAAGATGGCAGTCTCCGAGGGGCCGAGACCACAGGCTCCGAACCACATGACGGAACCAAGCTCATCTGCGCCGAAGCCCCGAGAGGGAGAGTCAGAACTGAAGCATCGGTTTGACTCCCCCCCCCCCCCTCAGAACTGGCGAGAGAGTGTCGGCTCAGAGACTCTTCGATCGGAACAGAAGTAGTCATGGTCGAAAGAGCCGAGAGCACTGGAACAGGCCTCGGCTCCAAGGGCTCCACCACTATGGGATCCTCTCTTTCCAGCTCCGATGGCTCAACTGGCCTTGGAGGAGGAGCAGAACTCATGGAAGGAGGGGTCGTAGGCTTCAAAGCCAACTGGGTCGAAGCTGCAAGCAATTTGGCCAGGGCCAGGTTCACCAAAAGTCTCTGTACCACTCGGTCCACATCGATGTCAGAAAGGGCACCTGAAGGAAGTACAGTTTTGTACCTACCATAAATGTAGATGTTCAAGTGCTAATACAGCTGCAGTCATAACAGATGGGTTCTCCTGCTGTCAGGCGGGTCCTCGGTCGGCCGAATTCCAAAGTCTAGGTCCGGCGTCGGTTGGGTTGTCGTTGCTTCTTCCCTGATGTCAGTATGACAGGGGTATAAAAGAACCAGCCGACGCCATTTTCTTCAGTTTTTCTTGCCCCAGATGTCAGGTGCCCCCAGAAGGAAGGCAATACATAAAATTATGTAATAATGCAATGCAATATAATCAAAAAACAGTAGTTGCAAGCAAATACACCATAAAAGAAAACCCCTAGAGGGGAAGGAGGGAGGGAAACCTGGACTGCAGCTGTATTAGCACTCTAACATCTACATTTATGGTAGGTACAAAACTGTACTATGTTCATCGTGCATACAGCTGCAGTCATAACAGATGGGTAGAATCCCAAAGCTAAGAAAGGGGTGGTAGGCACTAGGTGGAACTAGGAGGAGCCAAAATGCCCTGCAAGACTGCAGTGGCAAAGCCTGCTCTAGATTTGGAGTATAATGGTAGGTTGTAGTGCTTGGAGAAGGTATGCACAGAACTCCAAGTGGCTGCTTCCAAAATATCCTTGGTAGGTACTACTCTGAGGAAGGCTGCAGAGGTGGCTGTGGCCCTGGTGGAATGGGTTCTAATGCCTGTAGGTACAGTTTTGCCATGAAAAGAATAGCAAAAGCGTATGCAGTGTGCTATCCATTTTGAGATTGTCTGTTTGGAAATTGGCTTTCCTTGAACTCCTACCGCATAGGCCACAAAGAGATGTTCTGATTTTCTGAAATGCTTTGTTCTGTCCAAATAATAACTCAGTTGTCTGTGGATGTCCAAGGAATGTAGTAATCTCTCCCCCTTGTATTGAGGATTAGGATAAAAAGTAGGTAAATGTATGGCCTGATTTAAAGCTACCCTGGATACCACTTTAGGCATAAAGGACGGGTTGGTTCGTAAGGAAACTCTGTCCTGATGGAAGATGATAAAAGGCTGGACAGCCATGAGAGCCTGTAGTTCTGAAACTCTACGAGCTGAAGTGATAGCCAGAAGGAAAGCTGTTTTCCAGGACAAATATTGCAAATCTGATGAGGCAGCTGGCTCAAAAGGAGGCAAGGTCAGTTTTTCCAGAATGAAATTAAGATCCCAAGCAGGTATTGGTTGTTTCCTTGGAGGCCTTAAATTCTTAGCCCCTCTGAGGAACTGTCTTAAGAGAGGGTGAGAGAATAAAGGTGGATCAGTGTTGTATTCTGCAGAAATGGCTGAGGCAATGATTTTGATGGAGGAGAACTAAAGTCCACTGCTTAGCAGTTCAGCCAAATATTGTAGTATTTGAGGTAAATTCAGTTTTCCAGGGTCCTGGCCCTTTTTCTCATTCCAGACACAAAAATGTTTCCATTTTGCGGAGTAAGCTTTTCTAGTTGATGGCCTTCTGGCCTCCAAAATGACATCCTGCACCTCCTTGGAGAGTAGGGCCTGCTGTGATGCTAAGGAATCTTCCATGCGGCTAGATTGAGTGTTTTTAGCTGACTGTGATGTGTTTTGAAGCTGTGCTGAGTCAGAAGAAGAGGCATTAGAGGCAGTGTCCATGGTGGGGAATGTGTCAGGCTCCTCAGGAGTGGGTACCAGTGTTGCCTTGGCAAGTACGGAGCAATGAGGATCATCTTTGGTCTGTCTGCTCTGGTCTTCAATAGGACTTTGGCCAGCAGAGGAAGAGGCGGGAAGGCATAAACTGTCATTGATGTCCAACTGAAAGAGAGAGCATCCACTCTCCAGGCCTTTGGATGGAAGATCCTTGAGCAGAATTTTGTCAATTGATGATTTTTGTGGGAGGCAAAGAGATCTATGTCTGGCCTTCCCCATTCTTGGATTATTTCTGTAAAAACTTTTGGATGCAACTTCCATTCGTGTGGATCTGTAATATTCCTGCTTAGGTTGTCTGCCAGCGTGTTTTCCTTGCCTGGCAAGTACTGTGCTTGTAGTTCCATTTGTAAGTCCATAGCCATGTTCCAAAGTGACATGGCCAGTCTGCATAGGGTGTAAGAATGTGTTCCTCCCTGCGTGTTTATGTACCACATAATTGTGGTGTTGTCCGTTCTTATCAATAGTTGACCTGGTTGTAGAAGGTCCTTGAAAGCTATAATAGCATTTATTACTGCTAGCATTTCTTTTTGATTGATGTAAAGGTGCTTTTCTTTTTGGGACCGTTTGCCCTGAATGCACCGTCTGTCATGTGCGCCCTCCAGGCGTAGTCCAAGGCGTCTGTTGTGATGACTTGATTTGCTTGAGGCTTGCTGAATGGAAGACCTGTGTTTGACATGCTTGAGCCCACCACAGAAATTCCTTTTGCAGACATGGAATTAGTGGTATTATTGTTTCCAAACTGTGGCTGTGTTGAGACCATATGTTTTTTAGGTACAATTGTAGTTTTCTCATATGCAACTTTGCACATGGGATTAGTAGGATTCAAGATGCCATGAATCCCAGAGCCTGCAGGATTTTCCTTGCAGTCAGCCTGGTGCAATTTGCCAGTGTTCTGAAGTATTGAATTAGTTGCTCCTGCTTCTCTGGCGTGAGGTAGGCCATCTGGGTGTTTGTGTCCAAATTGGCACCCAGGAAAATTATCTTCCGAGAGGGTATTAGCCTTGATTTCTCTTTGTTGACTGCGTATCCCAGAGAGTTTAATAACATTATTACATAAGCCAGATGTTTCAGAAGAATGTGCTTGCTGTTCGCTTGGATCAGGCAGTCGTCCAAATAAGGGTATATTTGTATCCCTTGAAGTCTGCAGTAGGCAATTACTGATGCCAGGCATTTCGTGAATACTCTGGGCGCAGTAGATAAGCCAAAGGGCAATGCAGAGAATTGATAATGGGTTGAACCTGCAAGAAATCTGAGGTATCTTCTGCAATTTTATCTGATTGGGACATGCAGGTATGCCTCCTTGAGGTCCAATGTTACCAGCCAAGACTCCTTGCCTAGCATGGGAAGAAGTTGCTGTAGAGTGAGCATCTTGAATTTTGGTACGAGTAGGAATGTGTTTAGGAAGGAAAGATCCAAAATAGGTCTCCAATCTTTTCCCTTCCTTGGCACCAGAAATAGCCTGGAATAAAAACCTTGACCTTGTTCGTGTGTAGGCGCCTCTTGAATAGCTTTCATGTTTATGAGATCTGAAATTTGCCTTTGTGCCTCTGCCCTTTGATTGTGTGGCAGGTTTGGCATGCCTCTCATTTTTGGAAGGGTATGAAAATGGAATTTGTAGCCTCTGTTTATAATGTCCAGGATCCATTTGTCCTTTGTGACAACATGCCAATTTTTTGAAAATAGTGCCAGCTTTCCTCCTAAGGGGGCTGCCATTTGAGACCTGGTTGGCATGCAAAGGGGAAAGTCATTGGGTTTGCTTTCTGAAAGATTGCGAGTTGTCCTCACCACCTCTTTGTGTAGGAGCTTGCCATTGTCTGCCTCTATACGATCCTTGTGATTGTCCTCTGCCCCTCGGGCCTGTATCTGCCTCTTTGGGGTCTGTCTGTGGCAGGAAAGGACCAGTTTTGGAAGGCCAATTTCTACTAAAACGTGGGGGTTGAACCTGCAGAAATTCTTTCACAGTTTGCATTGATTTAGCCTTTTCCTCCATTTTCCGTAATACTTCCTCAGCATTAGCCCCAAATAGTACATCCTTTTGAAGAGGGGCGTCTAGTAATTTAGCTTTGACATGATCAGGCAAGGCTTGTTTCTTGAGCCAGGCATGCCTACGTATGACTGAGCCTGTAACAGCAGCTCTAAATGAGGCCTCTAGAGCATCAAAACCACATTGTAAGGTATGCTTACCCACTTGTTCTGCACTATGCATCAAATCCTGCAACTCCTTCAAGTCTGGTTGTTCAGGTTGTGACATTTTACTTTTCAATTGTGATAACAAAAACTGTTGGTATTTTAGCATATGAAACTGACAGTTTAAGGCCCTCATGGATAAGGTAGCAGAGGTATATACCTTTTTTCCCCACCTTTCTAAGGATCTGGAATCTCTCTCGGAAGGCAATGGATTATTGGCAATGGAGGCCTCAACTCCCTTGGGCCCCTGTGAGATGGTTTCTAGGTCAGCAGCATGGCTTTTGTATAGAAATTGGTGTGAGTCAGGAACCCTGCAGTACCTGTCAGGCTTAACTGGAGCTGGAGGTAGAGAGTCCGGGTTAAGGCAGGCCTCCGAGTAAACATCATCTAGGATGTCCAAGACAGGAGGTATAGCCAGAGGCCTGTGCTGGGGTAACAAAAGAAATTCCCTGAGCCTTTTCTTGGAATCTGAATAATCCTGGCCTTCCCAGTGGAAGTGTTCCCTTAAGGTATGCAAAGTTTCCCCAAATGAATAATCCTCAGGGGGCGGATACAGAAGGAATAGACTCCTCTGCGTCAGAGTCTTCAAAAGGGGAGTAAGACTGTTCCTGATCATCAGAGTGTTCTGAAATAATGGAGCCCTGATCAGAGGAGGGGGAATCTTCCTCCACTCTGGGCCTTTTGTCCGGAGGTGGCTGAGAACCTCTGATTAGAGTAATTAAATCCTCGGCCATTTTAAGCATCTGTTTCTTAGGCATGGGGCCTGGAGATGGGCCCTGTGTAGCTGGTCTCTTAGAGTGCATGGATGCTTTAGACTTGGTGAAAGCCTTGATGGAGAAAGAAGAGGAAGGTCTGAAGACACCTTGAGTGGAGGTGGACCTGTCCACATTCTGTGTTTCAACGCCAAGAGTGGCGTCGGTATCTGTAGTCGGGGTGTGGGCCGAGGAGCCTGCGACCTCGGGTACAGGAGACACCGCCAAAGATGTGTCGTCGGTAATCAGGGGCTGCGTAGGCGTCTCGCTTAGAACCGGACCACGTGGAGTCGGCTTTGGCGTTGTGTCGGTAGAGGCCGCGGACCTCGAGTGTCGGTCCTTGTCTTTGCGTTTTTTAGACAAAACCGGAGTCGGGAGTATCCGACGACATAGTATAGTTAAATGCTTTCCCAAAAAAATGCTGGGCGAACTCTGCCCGACGCTTAATAGTGCGTTTGTTGAATGTAGCACAAAAGCGACAGACCGAGACATTGTGGTCTGGGCCTAAGCAAGGAATACAGAGGGAATGGAAATCCTTATGCGGTATTTGCTTCCCACAAGAAATACAATTATTAACTTTGTCTGACATCGGTCTGAGGCAAGAAAAGTTTCCCCCAACGGGGTACTTAGCTTTTAAGAAGACTTCGGTTTCCAAATTTTCGTAATCTCAGGAGCTGGCCGACCGGCACTTGCGAACTGCTTCTGCTTCGGGCAACGCGCGGCAAGAAAGACTGAAGAAAATGGCGTCGGCTGGTTCTTTTATACCCCTGTCGCACTGACATCAGGGAAGAAGTGACGACAACCGACGCCGGACCTAGACTTTGGAATTCAGCCGAACGAGGACCCGCCTGACGGCAGGAGAACCCATCTGTTATGACTGCAGCTGTATGCACGATGAACATCAGGTCAAAGGAGTTGAAGAAGCCACTGACTTAAGGATTGGAGATTTCAACACCTCCGACACCGGTTCCAACACAATGACTTGGCTCTGAGGTAAGATCTTGGTGCACGGCTCCGAAGGCTGTGGAGCCGGCAACAGAGTCTTGCCAGAGGTGCTCGGAGCCGAAGACTTGTGCTCCGAAGACACCTTAGAGGACTTCGACCCCTTCAAGGACTTGGAGGTCTGATCAGTCTTATCAAATATATCCTGGAAGTCCGACTTCAACAGTCCTCTATCTACCAATTTCCGTCTCCTCTAATAACACCCTGCCACTGAAGGAATGGCAGATAGAGCAATCCTCCTGTAAATGTAGTGAACACAAAAAATAAGCACAAGAACTATGATTATCTGTGATGAACATCTTTTGTCCACAGTCACACTTTTGAAAACTAGATTTTTGCTTCTCTGACATTATGAGAAAATGTCCAATAACACCACAAAAACAGCTTAGAAGTTCAGATCCCTGAACTGCAATAACTATAGAAAGAAAAAAACAAACGCCCAATACAGAATATAAGGGGATAGGGTATTAAATTTGACAGAGCCCTGTCAAGTAGAGTAAATCAAGAAGGCTAAAGGCCTAGGAGCAAACCACTCCGAACTAAAAAAGCTCTGATTAAAAATGTGAAGCCTCACTAAATATCAGATCCCTGACAGATATTAGAAGTCTAAATGTGCAAATATATAATAAAAATAATACCGGCCCAAGCTTCTTCAGAAGATCGTCTGATCCATTGCAGCGGCAAACTAGATCTGGGGTTTGGCAGCAGAGCATCATGGGATAGGGACTGTGTCTCAAGCTTCTAAGAGATCTAGAGCTTGGAAAGCAGCCGACTCGGAGCCGATGGATCGGCGCCGAACCCACGTGCAAGAACAAATGGCAAGATTAAACAACTTCACATTGCTGGCTTTCAAAGACTGTGCAGATAAGAACACTGTCTGAAATTGCACTGAAAGCCATACGGATTCCAGTTCCCAAAGTTAAACGCTCAATCTCTGAATATGGACAGGTGTTAAGTGATCAACATACGCCTCACAGCAAGAGGTTCTCCGGTTCGATCCTAGGCTGGGGTGCCTTCTGTGTGGAGTCTGCATGTCCTCCCTGTGGTCGCATGGGTTTCCTTCGGGTGCTCCGGTTTCCTCCGACATCCCAACGACATGCTGTAGGTGGACTGAATACTCTAAATTGGCCCTAGGTGTGAGTGTGTGCCTTCTGTGGAAGGTTGGACGCCGGGCTGGCAACTCGACACCGTAATACTCCACTGCTAGTCATGAGCGGACAAGGTGATCCGATGTGGCGACCCCTAACCAGGAAAAGCCGAAAGAAGAAGTTAAGTGATCAACATCAAAATCCTACTGTCAGCAGGATGAAAGTACTAACCATGCTGCCATTCAACAGCAGCAGCAGAAATAAACAGTAGGACACTGCAGCCATAAAGTTGCTTCAGGAGGCTGGATGTAGTGCATTACTGTGACTGTTTGAACTACAAAAGCAGGTCTTCAATCTATATTTACACAGTTGGCATGTACCTTAAATCTGCTTATTTTTGTACAGTTTCGGAAATTGGTTTTGATGTTCATTTCTGCTTTGTAAATAGTTTGATTTAGTTAAAAAATATTTTTCTCACAGTTACGTGGGATTGTGGTGTATTTTGATGTGCTAACACATTTCCTGTTTTATGATACAGTTCAATAAAAGACTACCTTGCCTCAACACCTTGTATATTAATGGTTAACTGGCATGATGACAAATGTCTAGGAATGGTTAACATGTGGTTGCACTACACAGTTTTTAAGGTACATCATTCATAAATTAAAGGTATAAAATTAGTTCAAGTCAGGACAGCCTTATAGGCAGATGAGCCATCTAATCCACCAAATGGTCCAGTCCTTATTCTGCACAGAAACAAAGACAAGAGCTTGGTCATGTAGGTCCTTAAGCCCTATTTTAGTTGCTTCACAGAGCCGAACTGTAACACACCTGGCAATATGTGTAGGGTTGAAGTAATACTGTAGCAACTCAATTCCTCTTACTGGACACGAGTGAGAAAGAAAGTCAAAATCCAAAGGGTGTTTGGCTGCTATTATTTTTATGTCTCAGCAGTAACTGAGTTATTGATGATACCTAGTTCATAAGAAAAGGCAAGTTTTCGGGTGCTGGTAACCCCCAAACTCATCTAAACAAATCACCGGGTTCTGATGGCCATGAACAGAATTTGTCTTCTTCTGTTGCCAAAAACAAGCATCCCTGTTCATCATCATCCCTTTCCACTTTGAATAATAACCTTCTGCTCGTGTTTCATATATATATATATATATATATATATATATATATATCTCTCTCTATATATATATATATATATATATATATATATATATAAAAGCCTTAACTGTGTAGGTCTGAAATATCCTTTCTAATTAGGTAATCCTAAACTACCTGGGGTTCTTCCCATCTTTATGGATAACTACAACTATTTCATCTCCCATGTGTTTGCTGGATGGTCCACATTCTAATATTTATTGAGTAGTTTTCTACCAACAGTCTCCCACTCCTTAATTTACAAACACCCAACATTCGATAGGTAACCCATCACTTCAAGGGGGATTTCCCTTTTGCCATTTTTCTCCCACGCTGTTTGAGTTCTTTACTTATTGGATTTATTATTCTCCCTCTCTCTACATAAACCAATTTTTTGACAGATTTTTTTGTTAGATATTGCCAGACTATTTTCTCTGTTCTCTACTTCTATTCTGTACCATTTTCTTTCTTATATACAGTGGGTATAAAAAGTGTACACACTCTTATTAAAATGCCAGGTTTTTGTGATATAAAAAATTAGACCACAATAAATCATTTCAAAATGTTTCCCACCTTTAATGTGACCTATAACCTGTACAATTCAATTGATAATTCAAAACAAATCAGTTAGGGGAAAAAATATAAAAAATAAACAATGTACAATAAGCTGGTCGCATAAGTGTGCACACCCTTAAACTAATACTTTGTTAAAGCACCTTTTGATTTAATTACAGCATTCAGTCTTCTTGGGTAGGAGTCTATCAGCATGGCACATCTTGACTTGGCAATATATGCTCACTCTTCCTTGAAAAAGTGCTCCAAATCTGTCATTGTCAGGACATCTCTTGTGCACAGCCCTCTTCAGGTCACCCCACAGAGTTTCTATTGGATTTAGGTCTGGGCTCTGGCTGGGCCATTCCAAAACTTTAATTTCCTTCTGGTGAAGCCATTCTTTTGTTGATTTGGATGTATGCTTGGGGTCACTGTCATGTTGAAAGGTGATATTCCTCTTCATTTTCAGCTTTCTAGCAGATGTCTGAAGGTTTTGGACCAAAAGTGACTGGTATTTGGAACTGTTCATAATTTCCTCCACCTTGATTAAAGCCCCAGTTCCAGCTGAAGTAAAGAAACTCCAAAGCAAGATACTGCCACTACCATGCTTCACCGTGGGGATGGTGTTCTTTTGCTGATGTGAAGTGTTGTTTTTCATCCAAACGTACCTTTTGGAATCATGGCCAGAAAGTTCAACCATGGTCTTATCAGACCATAGTACATTTTCCCACATGCTTTTGGGAGACTAGAATTATTGTTCTGCAAATTTTAGCCAGGCTTGTTCTGCAAATTTTAGCCAGGTCTGGATGTTTTTCTGTGTAAGAAAAGGCTTCATCAATTTTGGAGGGACATCCAGTTCTTTGCAACATCACTGTTGTCCCATATTTTCTCCACTTTATGATGACTGTCTTCACTGTGTTCCATGGCATATCCATGGTGTAGAAATTTTTTGTACCCTTCTCCCGACTGATACCTTTCAACAATAAGATCCCTTTGATTCTTTGTAAGCTCTCTGCAAACCATGGTTTTTGCTGTAGCAGGCAACTGAGTAAATGTCAGGAAAATCCTACTAGGACAGCTGAACTTTATTTGGGGTTAATCAGAGTCTCTTTAATTAATGGCAGGTGTGTAACGAAGAAGACCGAATGCTGTAATTAAATCAAAAGGTGCTTCAACAAAGTATTAGTTTAAGGGTTTGCGCACACAACAAAGTATTAGTTTAAGGGTGTGCACACTTACGCAACCAGTGTATTGTAAGTTTTTTATTTTTTATATTTTTTCTCCTAACAGATTTTTCAATTGAATTGTACAGGTTATAGGTCACATTAAAGGTGGGAAAAGTTCTGAAATGATTTATTGTGGTCTCATTTTTTTACAGCACAAAAACCTGGCATTTTAACAGGGGTGTGTATGGTTTTTATATCCACTACATTGTACAATTTAAATCTTTGTAGTATTTCACCTATTATTCTAATCTCTCCATCTCCTTCTTCATAATATACATTCCTCTATCTACTTATCGCTACCTTACTTTTACTGCCAACATTTTGGTCACACTTGGGTTTTCACTAAAGAAAATTTGTTTTACCACAACTCTCTTGCTCCATATCTGTTTATCCTCCCATCCATGCAACAGCCTCATCTCTCCTGTCTGTTTCTGGTCTTTGTCTCCTGTGTCTCCTATTTTTCCCCATGCTGTAACTCCTTCAAATCCTCCAACTACCTTCTTTTGAGTCTAGTTTCATTCAGTGTTTCTTTGACTTTCTCTCTTCCCAGAGCTTTTAGTGTTCTTATAATCCAGTCCCATGTTTTCCCTGTCAGTGGTCTTTCCTCTTATAACATGTCCTCCAATTTCCTCCCAGTCATTATCTCCTTTTCTCTTTCCAGCTGGTCTGTGGATCTCCTTCAATGTTTTTCACCCTTATAACAGTTTCTCACCTTTACTTCTAATTCTACTGCTGTGTGGTCTGTCAATGTTATCATTTCTATCCCTTGTTTTCCCTCTGATAAATCTCCTGTGTTTTATGTATCCCCAATCTAGCCTAGACCAGAGTTTGTGCCTGTGTGAAAAAAACATCCTTTACCTTCTATCCAAGTTTTTCCTAGATCCCATGTGCCTGCCCATCCTGCTTTTTTAAGATAATCTTTCATAAATCTTCCTTCCTTAGCTAATCTACTTCTCTTAAGGGCACCTGTTGCATCTCATCTGTGTATCACCATGTTTCAGTCTCCAATTATAATTCCCACTCCTTCTTGAAATCTTATTACCTCCACCAGCATTACCTTACTCTGGGGGAGGTATACGTATATACATACACACATATATATATATATATATATATATACATACATATATATATATATATATATATATATATATATATATATATATTTATTTATTTATTTCGATATATAGAATACATACTTATTTTCTCTCTATTTAAGTATCCCTTCACCCCTGCAAATCCACTTTTCTAATGGTAAGCTAGTACTAACAAAACCATTCCATTCTGCTTTTTCCCTTCCCATGTGGAGCTTGCACCTACTTTACAGCCTCTACCTTTTAATTTATGATCTTCTGCTGACATAAGTGTTGCTTGCATTATTACTTATGGCTTTGAGAGTTTAATATAGTTCAGCAGCCTTTCTACAGTGGCTAAGCTTAAATCAAGCTAAACTGTGCATTGCTATATTTAAAGCACTGAAGTACTAAGACTGCTGTGGAGACAACTTCTTGTCACTTTCCACATTTTCAAACTTTCTTACTTTAGATTTTAAAGGCCCATTGGCAAGCAGTTATTTGAAAATACAAAGTAATTTCAATGCACCTTGCAGATTTTACTCAGAACACGCTACTTAGACCTCTCATGACTCGCTGCTTGCATCTTCAGGTTGCTTGTCTTTTGCTAAAACTTGATGCTTATGAGAAATAGTTACCTTTTACCAGTTACCTTGAAAATGCATGCAAGAAAGAATTACCATTTTCATATTTTACACCGTTTTTTCATGTTCAACAAACTTACTTGCTTTAAAAATGCCCATAGCTTAAACCAAGAACATTAATCTAAATGCATGCATAACAACAAGGAAATCATTATATTTTACTTATATATATATATATATATATATATATATATATACACACACATACGTGTGTGTGTGAGTGTGAGAGAGAGATCAACATGCATTTACATGGCCACTCTCAGCATCCCAATATTACATTACATTAGGATTACACTGAAACTAGACTGTAAAGATACAAATTAAAGCTTGTATACATCACAACTAAAGTACTTTCTCACTTATTCACCACTAGCATATACAGCAGTCATGGACAGATCTCCCCTCACCTTGCATTCAAAATACCTCTGACAAACATAACACGAAATTTACATCATGAAATTTTTATACAAATATTAATAAGAACAAAAACTTGTTACAGTTACTTTTTCAGTCTACTCCGTGCACTTCTAAACATTAACAACACTGTTTATGTTTTACATTTCTCCCACCAGTTTAACACAGTCATCTTGCAGTCTTTTCCATTCACTTTTTAAAAAGACAGGATTCGCATAACTAAACTACATCTACTGGGATTGATGCTTTATAGTTCTCCATTTAATCATTAACTCCATGTTGTTGCTGGTCTTCCTGATCATCTTGATCTCAACACTAGTCTCTAGTTTGAGCCCAAGGTACTCATGAATCTTCTTGTCAGCTCCTTCCTGTCACTCAAGCATTTTACTTTGGAACAGTCCCCTTCAACTTGTTGTCCTACTCTTTGTGGCTAAACGATTTCCTCCACAGCCGGTTATTATGTATTCAAAAACAAATTTGATCCTCAAGGAAAAAGATTCTAAAGACAGCTGGATACAGCAACTTGAATCACACACCTTTCATAATTCCAGACTGCCAGGACAAACTTACTTCATCTTCTGCTGGTATACAGAGAATAGTTTTCCACAAACACTCTGGTATCACCATTTTTAATACTTTTACCTTCTGCTACCATTTTGTCAACAGGACCACTTTGAGCTGGAATGATTGCATCTTTATTAATACAGGTATTGGCTGCTTTCTCATGACCAAACTTGAAGCATACACTTGATAGATCCTCTCAAATTCTGCTGTGGAATACCACCCTGTTGCTTATCAGTTCTTTCATAAAATACTTGGTTCACTATGCATACTAAGTTTTATAACTGCTACTTTTTGAAAGAGCTCTTCTTGAGAAGCCACATACTCAACTAGTCTTTCCTTAATTTCAGTCTGTGATATCTGCAGTTTCAGCGACTCATCTACATATCTACTAAAGTATTCCATTTTTTTCAGCATTTTATCATTTGACTTAAATTAGACACTGGAGTAATATGTAATCTCTAAATGCATTTAATTTAATGTTTTCTTCTAAATTACCAGAAACCATTTCCTTTTCTAAACCTACTTTTTGACCTACATTTTGCTGAACAGCTGCAAAGAAGTTCTTTTTTGAAACTGTAGTAATTCGCTTGTTACAAGTCTTAAAGCAGCTTGCTACGGTCAGAATACCAACCAAAAAGTGCTTCAGCACACCCTGACCTCAAATAATACCACCCCATTGGCAAATGCTGTTCATGCCCCTTAACACCTTGCACCTGAGGCAGGCATCCCCTTTGCCCCACTCTAGCTACACTTTTGTTTGCTAGCTAGTAACCTAATTTTACCTAAATAGATTATGTTTACTGTTTTTTTAAACAATTTTTTCAGTCTTCACACTGGGAGAGCACTAAAAATGTTACCCAGTCTGTAGCTGTTTTGGCAGGCCTCTCATTTAAAGAAACATCTTTAATCAATGGTAGAGTCTCCTGCATGAACCAACTAAGCAAATATTTTACTATACACCATCAAATGATAGGATAACACAAAATCTTCATCTCTTTTTACATCACTCAGTTAGCATTGCCCTGCATTACATCTTCTGAACTGTCACAAATATATATATATATATATATATATATATATATATATATTCAGTCACTGCATAAAAACTGATCGTGTACTGTTAAAATCTAGTAATTTTATAAACCAAAGGTTGAAAGATTTTTTAAAGAAGCTACAATTTAAAATATACTAACAATATGCTCTACCAGTAACGAGAATTACCCTACTCCAAATACAATCCCTTACCACACTCACAGGTAAAACTTTTTCTTATACTATTAGCTACTTAGCTACTCACACAATGAGTGCCCTTGCCCTCCTAACTGCACCATAATCATCACTTCTAATCTTTTAGCAACAGACCTTCAAATGAAAACCTGTAAATTATCCTCTGCCATCACAGAAGCCACTAAATAATTTTTGCTTTCACAAGACTTATACCGATGTAGAATTGAAGCTACTTAGCCTGTGGATCTCACAATACGACACTTTACTCTTCAATTTTCACCCTTCAGAATAACTGTTGCTATGCATCTCCCTTCATTAGGCTATCAAGAATGCCAAGGAGGAAATACTGCAGTCATTAGCAAAACCTTCTGCTAAATTTCACAACTTTACATCATTACAATTTATTCCCTTTAAGCTATACATGAAGTTTTCCTTTCCAAAGAAGCCCCAGCTACCTCCCACTTTATGACTGTAGCATCTCCACATCCATTCATTCATAGCAGTTCAACTTATTGTTTTCAACAGAGTCTATATCTTTCTTTGCATTTGCACTAAATACTGTATTCAGATAAATTATGTTACCATGAGGAGTTAAAATACAGCATATTTTAAAATCACCTACAATTGTCTTGATAATTATATATGACTCAAGTTGCTATCAGATAATGCAGTAATTAAATCTTTAGAATTTAGATGATATTTGAACATCACCCTGAACTAATATAAACCCATAACTTGTCAATTGTTTTTAGACGGTATTTTCTGAACCTGTGGCCAAGGGAGAGAAAGGCCACTAACAGCTCATTCTCAACTCACATGTTAAATGTTAACCAAAAAAGGTAATATCTATCCCCTCAAGTGATTCAGGCTTATTATTCTCACTCACCTTGGTGTTCCTTACTGCCAGGCAGAAACCCGTTTTATTATCTTGGCAATGAAGAAGACTGTATGTGAAAGCGAATGAGTTTTTGGTGATTTTGGTCAAAACCGCACATTGAAGCAGCAGTTAGAGTTGCTGCCTCACAACCTTATGCGAGGGAGCCCATGTATCATCCCTGTGTCGGACTTTTCTTACACATGCTTAATCTGTGGCACAGGTGAATTAGTGATCCTTCAAACTGGTTACTGGTTCATTGCACACGTTATCTGTGTCTGTCCTATGGTAGCCTTGTAACCTTTCCAGGATTAGTTTGTTTTCCATGTTCCAATTCAGTACCGGGATAGCTCAAACTCCCCTGTGACCATGAAATGAGTGGGTAATCACAGCCATCCAAAGATAATCGGTGCTTTCAACTTTGCCCATTGTATCTTGCACCGAAACTGGCTTTCAGTCTATTTTGTGTTCAAGGGTACTCTTGCACTGACTAACATCTGGTTCCAGCTATTGCCACCACAATGGCTGTAAGCTACGGTGAACTGCCTTCACTGTCCTCCACTGGATCATGTACCTTCATCTCAACGACAACTGCTTAGAATATATCTTCATATGCTTTTCTTATATCTAGGATTATGAATGCACAATGAAAACATCCACAGATAGGCACCACAGGAAAACAGCATCTTCTTAAAGGAAGTTTATTTTTGAGCTTTTTCATCCACAAGGGACTTCATCAGAAAAGTGAACAGCTGACTAGAAGACAACTTTATAATGCAAAATGACCAATCAGCAACATCAAACAATAACTAAATTAAGACAAATAGACCTAAAAGGTAAAAAAGCACTGAATTCACAGCACATAAGTATAACTCAACATAAAACAACATAATATTTAAAAAAAAATATATAAAAAAACATTTTATACAAATAGTATCATTCAGGCCAGGAAACTTATTGGCTTGCATCTTAAGCTGTCACTATGTTTCTTGTTTTAAATAGCTGCTTCTTAAAACAGCACTCCCTGAGATCCACAGGTAAATGCTCTTAAGACAGCAAAACAGAACTTCTTAAAGGAACCACATGTTAAGGTGCATCTGTATAAGGCACTGTTGGTATATTTGGACTTATTAGCACACAGTGTGTTCTTTAACTCTTTGAGATAACTTTCTGGTAGTCATGCCGTTATAAAATGCATCACAATGTGAACAGACAGCAATACAAATCAAACCAGTGGTGTTACAATCACAGTGCACTTTAATTTTAATGCTTCTGTCCGAATGAGACAAAACAATGACAGACAGAGCCTTCAAGTATAAAATGACATGCAAAAAATGCACTTAAACATACACACTTTTTTATGTGAGTGGCAAAGGCATCCTAGTATTTGTATTTTCCAACCAATGCTTAATGCGCTTAGATTTTTTTCAGATTGGTGAACCAAAAACTGCTCAAAAAGACCTTCACCAGCAGCACTCTTCTTATCACCCGCATGTGAAAAGTGCAATCTGTCAAAAGATGGGATTATGAAAAATTAGACTAAATTGTTAAAAGAAAATGTAGGATTTCTTCTATCCACAGAAGCAAAATTTTAGAAATATAAAACAACATAGCAGTTTTTAAACACAGACATCTATCTATTCAACCATGAACATGGAGGTTTGCTTTAACTAAATTATTATTTTATGAAGCTGTTTATCATGTGTCAGTGCTTGTCTCCATGAGTAAGTTGAACCCTACATTTATCCGGTTACAAGACTGGAAGCATGACAGAACCAGCAATGGTATTATACCTACTACCAGCTTTTATTTTTTCTGTCTTTTTCATCTATAATTAACAGCTGCAGTGTCAGATTCCAACAGTGGTACAAGATATTCTAGTCAGATCGCAATGTGATATATCAATCCCATCATGTTGCTTAATTAGAATTATTTTTCAAAACTGTTTACAAAACAAAAACGTCACTGTATTGACAAAGGCTTCAGGTGAACATAGATACAATCATTCTATTGATTACAGGGTTGATAAACTACAAAATCAGACCTGGGCTTTCCCACATTAGAACACCTCCAGCTAAAGACCAAGAAACCGAACAAATGCCTGTAGTTAATAAAAAGGACAGCAAAATATTACAACGGGGTACAAGAAAGAAAGAAAAACACCCTACCAATGTCCCCTCAAAAGGTGTCAGAAGTAGCAGCACATCAGCAAAACATAATCATTTACTAGCTCTATAGCACCCCAGTTGTGGAAAAATTTAGCACAGTATAGTACAGTACACCATCCATCACAACCACCTTGACTGTACACCCGTCTACTAATACTACAGAAGCTAAAGAATGACCCTCATAATCATGGTATAACCTCTGCAGAAAAAATACAGGTGCACTCATCATCTTTTCCTTTATACAACACTCTCGTGCGATACTCTCTTTTTAAGATCATTTTTTTTCATTACTGGACTTCCTCTTCCTCACAGCTTCAGTTCCAGTGCCATTTCAAGTACGCTTGCCCAGGTTCCTCCTTCCATTAGCCACTGATGTTGTAACTTGTTCTGCCAAACCATATCTACCAACACAATCTTGGGCTTCAACCTTCCATCTCAAAATGTGGAATGCTGTCCTCTCTCACAATGTGAAACAAATGAGCAAAATGTGGAACTAACAGCTTCAACTATGCAGCGAACAATATGGTTATTAACTGTTTCTTAATACTTGGATAGTTCCTCTGATAATTTAATATGATTCAGTATCATTTACCATGGGTATTTGTTAAAAAAAAAAAAAGTCTTAACAATGAATGTATGCCAAACCCTTGCAACATGAAACAACATGGAACAAACAATTTGAAAGACTCAAAATGTGGAACTTTCTTCAAACACATACAGCCGAGAGGTATGAGCAGACTTACTCTGGTCGGCACATTCTCCAGGAGAAAAAAGTACCAAGAGGTTATGTACTCACCATAACATTCGATGTATGTAGTCCATCTTGCCTCACATTCTTACCCATGGGTTCAGAGCCGAATATCGGCTCCGACTCGGCCTATTTACTAGCTCAAAAGTCTCCGATTGGCTGGGCTAAGAGGGTATCCCATAGTACACTGCTTCGCATCCCCAGATCTAGTTTGCTGCAAACAATTCAGTTATTGCATACATAACACACATCCATACAAACAAATTATCTAAACAAATTAATCAAAGGGACTCTGCATGATAAAATTTTTACCTCCAAATCCTCCAGGCAGGGGGAAGGCGGGAGGGTAAGTAAGAATGTGAGGCGAGATGGACTACATACATCGAACATTATGGTGAGTACATAACTTCTTGATGTTATATAGTCCTATCTCGCCTACATTCTTACCCATGGGACAGTGTCCCTAGCACCTACAACCAGGGTGGCTCATAGGAAAATACTCCTGAGAACTGTGGAGCCAAATGAAGATCTGCCCCTGGAAACCACGTCCAACTTGTAATGAGACACAAAGTGTGAGGAGAAGCCCAAGTGGCCGCAGCACATATATCATCCATCGACAATCTAGCTGGATAGGCTGTGGATGTGGAGACCGCTCTTGTGGAGTGGGCTTTAGGTGGAAAAAGCAAAGTTTTACCTGCTGTGTGATAAATGATGGAAATACAGCTGGCTATCCATCTAGAGAGTGTGACCTTGGATACCAGAGAACCAAGCCAGTTTTCGGAAAAGGAGACAAAGAGTTGGTCAGATTTCCGAATATCTTTTGTCCAATGGAGATAGAAGCGTAACTGTCTATGTACATCTAATTGGTGAAATCTGAATTCTGCCTTGTTGGAAAAATTGGGGAAGAAAACTGGCAGCTCAACAGACTGATTTACATTAGACATGGAAGCCACTTTGGGAAGGAATGACGGGTTTGGTCTAAGGGAGACTCTATCTTTATGGAAGATCAAATATGGGGGTTTGATGGAAAGGGCTTGGATTTCGAGACCCGCCTCGCTGAAATGATAGTTATTAAAAAAGCTGTTTTCCATGTTAGAAACTTTAACTCGCAGGTAGCTGCAGGCTCGAAGGGTGGAAGAGTGAGGGCTTGAAGAACAAAATTGAGGTCCCAGGGCATAACAGGTTGTGATACTGGGGTACGAAGCAATAGGGTACCTTTAAGGAATGCTTTACATAGTCTGTGTGCCATAAGACTAGGCTCATTGGCCACATGAAAGTTTGATATAGCCGCCAGCTGAACTTTGATGGTGGCTGAAGTGGACCCCTGATGGAATCAATTGGAGCTGTGTAGGGATCAATGCCTCTGGAATGAGCCCAAATAGAGAATCTTTTCCATTTGCTAAAGTAGATTTTTCTAGTGGATGGTTTATGAGAGGACGACAAAATATGGACTACATCTGGCAAAAAATTATGGCATCTGACTAAGGATGGAAGTGGAGTAGCCAGGCTGTCAGCCGAAGTGTCCTCAGAGAGGGGTGGAACAGTCCCGACATGTGTGTCAGTAAGTCTGGAAGGGGTTTCAGAATCCAAGGAGTATCCCACAAGGTAGGGTTGAAGGAAGGGGAACCAAACTTGACGAGGCCAGTGTGGGGCAATCGGAATCATCCTGCTTCCCAAGGATTGCACTTTCTGAATCACCCTTGAGAGAAGGGGAAACGGAGGGAAAGCATAAAGCAGACTGGAGGGCTAATTGTGAGCTAGAGCGTCCCTGGGTGATTCCCCCAGTGGGGGGATCAGAGAGAAGTAGTTGCTGCATTTCGCATTGAGAGGGCTGGCAAAAAGGTCGCAGCAAGGTTGACCCCATCTGCTGAAGATTCGCTATGCCACCAGGCGATTCAGGGACCACTCGTAGGGCATAAGAATCGCCCTGCTTAGCTTGTCCACTATCACATTGGTCATCCCCGGGATGCGTTGCCACTAGAAACCATTGGGAAGCTATTGCCCAATGCCACACGTGCATGGCCTCCCTGCATAGTGGATAAGATTGGGTTCCTCCTTGCTTGTTGAGATACACTCAGACAACATGTCAGTAGTGTGGTATCGCAATAGTCCCTAGAGGGAGGACTTCTTGAAGTGCCTGCAACACAAGAAGCACTGCTCTCATCTCCAGGATGTTTATGTGCAAATGTATCTCGTGCTCCTGCCACGTGCCTTGGACCATCCTGCCGAGATAATGCCCCCCCCCACCCTATCTGGGAGGCGTCCGTGGTCACTGTGGCCACAGGGACGGGTGGAACAAAGGGTTTTCCTACGTTCAAGTTGTTGGTGCACAGCCACCAACGGAGGTCCTGCTTGCATTTGTCTGTCATTAGGACTGGATGGGATAGCGGAAGTCTTTGGAGAGACCACTGGACAAAGAGAAGCCATTGAAGAATTCTCATGTGTAATCTCACTAATGGGACCAACATGATAGTAGCTGCCATGGTCCCTAGGAGTTGAAGAATCAGTCTTGCCTTCGCATGTCTCAGAGGCATCAGCGTGAGAATTTGTTGTTGCAACCCTGTGATTCTTTCTTGTGGTAGGAACGCTCCCATTTGAATGGTGTCCAGCTCTGCTCCTATAAAGGTGACACACTGTAAGGGCAACAAGGTAGATTTTTTCCAGTTTATCGTGATGCCTAATTGGTGACATAGACTGATAGTAGTGTCCCTGGTCTGAATTAGTAGATGCCTGGTGGGGGCGGGTGAGGAGCCAGTCGTCTAGGTACGGAAACACCTGGAATCCTTGATGTCTCAAGTGAGCAGTCACCACTGCCATGCACTTGGTGAACACCCTGGGGGCTGTGGTGA
Source organism: Protopterus annectens (assembly GCF_019279795.1). NCBI lineage: Eukaryota > Metazoa > Chordata > Ceratodontiformes > Protopteridae > Protopterus > Protopterus annectens. The sequence continues at coordinate 1,919,773,797 of NC_056731.1, forward strand.
GACCAAAGGGCAGGGCTCGAAACTGGAAATGTCTGGCTCCCAGCCTGAAGCGTAGATGACACCTGGATGCCCTGTCCATTTTGATATGGTAGTAATCATCCTTCAGGTCGATGGAAAACATCCATACTTCCTTTCCCAACAATGGGAGAATAGATTGTAGGGTGACCATACGGAATTTGGACTTGTGTACGTAATGGTTGAGTTGACTGAGATCTAGTATGGGTCTCAGGTCCCCTGTTCTTTTCAGCACCAAAAAGAATCTTGAGCAAGTCCCTAATTCGATCTGGTCTGAGGGGACTGGTTGGATGACTCTTTTTTTCTAGCAGCTGAGATATCTCTGAGGCTGCTTGATCCCTTTGACTGGGTGGAACACCTGGGATTTTTCTGATGGGAGGGGGTACTGAAGAGAATGGAATGGTGTAACCTCCGGAAATTATTCTTAATTCCCATCGGTCCTGGGCGATGTTTTCCCAGGCTTCCAGATACAAGGAAATTTGACCCCCGACTGGCTCCTGATAAGCACAGTCAGGCACACCCTCAGGAATGAGAATATGGGGAGCCACAAAAAGAGTCGCAGTCCCTAGAATTGCGGGGCCCCCTCTGCCTCTGGGGCGATGTCTCCCTGAATAACTCCCTCCTCCCCTGCCTCGGGAGGGGGTTTCACCCTGTGCGGCAGGAAAAAACTTTTGTGATTTCTTGAACTACATCTTTCCCGCTCACTGAGCCTTGGGATAAGGCCAAGACGGGAGGGAAAAACGGACTGCTACGGCAGATAGGGTCTTTCCCTCTTGCTCGCACCTGATGAGGGTGTCTTTCATTTTGGTCCCAAACAATGAAGAACCATCAAAAGGGGCATCAGTGAAGGAAGACTTGAAGGCCTCCACAAAGTGACACAGGCGCAGCCAGGCTTGCTTTCTAAGGGCTACACCTGAGCTGGCCGCCCTACTCGTTCCCTCGGCCGCATACGAAATGAGATGTATGGACGAGTTTGCGATGGAGTTGAGGGTAGAAACCTGTGCGTTGACTGTCTGAGCCACCACTTCAGGTATGTTACCCGCAAGAGTATCTTCCAACTCCTTAAGGAGATCTCTCTGGAGCCGAGTGAAATGGGATAAGTAATTCAGTGACCTTAAGGTGAAGGTGGCTGAAGACTAGGTACGCTTCCCATACCGGTCCATAGTCCTAGACTCCTTGTTAGGAGGAAGGACCGAAGAGGAAGAGTCTGCAATTTCCTTCTGAGTGGCTGCCGCCACCACCATGGCATCTACCGGGACTTCCTTTGTCAGAAATTCTTTTCCGTGAGGGGCGGAGAGAAATTTGTTGGGGCGCCGAGGTACTGGCTCCACAGAATCAGGGTTTTCCCCACACCCTTCGACAAATAAGGTCAAGAAGTTCATCGAAGGGTCGAGACACCCAGGAGGAAGGTTGAGTGCCAAAAGCCTTAAGGAATACTGACTCCTCCTCGGAAGGGGTTTTGGAAGGCCAATCTCCTCATTGTTTCAGGATCTCCAGGACAGAGAAAACCACAGCAAATTCAAAAGCCAAGAACTCGACTCAGGCCAGTCCAAAACTTAAAAACATGAAAAACAACAAATTTTAATAAGCCACTGTAAAAGCTTTTCGTTAGTACTTGCACTAACTTCTTCAGACAAGCAAAACATTCACACCATTACAAGTGAGTTTAAATACCAGCATTGAAACACTTAACCACGCCCCTTGCTCTCCCTTTAGCTCCTTAAAGGTACAGATCACAGCTAACTAAGGTGCATTTGCAATTCTCTATTAACATAATAAAAAATTCATACACCGAGACTGTAATAATAACAGGCTTTGAAACTGAAAGAAAAAAGCCCAATATTTTGATTATTAAACTGTATAAAGTAGATAAATATGTAAAATATATAAAATAACATAAAAATAATGATGTTCAACCTACAGCATAAATACTAATAATGGTAGCGAGACGCTTCCTAATCAAAAATTACCTATGCATACATTGCATCTTGCCTGCTTTCAAGTAAAATAACTAATATAATGAATATACTAAATATAATAATTAATGCATACTGTCCTAAGCATCTAAATAACTAGAAAGCTACCCAAGAAAAATAATATAATATTAATCATATCTCCCTAAATAATAAAAATAATAAAAATATAGAAATATAAAATATGACATATAACATATAATATAACATAACATATAATATAACATAACATAAATTTAGGCTACTCAGTATAGGTTTAATACTGTCATTAAATAAAACAGGTCTAAAAATGAGCGTATCTAGACCTAAAATTACTAAATAATAAAATCCGAATCAATAATATATATTGTAAAATAATCATGACGTATAATCATAACTATAACTGATAACTATTAACCCTCTACCACTGTCGACTAATAAAGAGTTATGAAACCATTAATTTGTCGACTCTCATTTTTCATTTTTTGACTCTCATTTTAAAAAATTGTGAGAATAAACAGCTTGTCACCTCTTCAAACTTTTAAGTTTTAAAAAACAACTAATGGATAACGAGCTGTTGAGACCAGGGGGGGGGGCGATATGCTTCCAATCTTAATTGCCAAAGAAGCTCTTTACATTCTAATCTATATGTCTCAGGTCCATAAGAATTGGTATTAAACAGTTGATCTATAACCATAAATGTAAACTCATGGTTTGGGTTGTTCTGAATGTGTATAGCCAAAGCATTGTCCATTTTCATTCTTCTTATGGCATACAAATGCTCATACATTCTTTCCTGGAGTTTCCTCTCAGTCTTGTCAATGTAAAAACTGGGGCATGATGAACATTGAGCAAGGTATACCACTTGGGTAATGGAACAAGTGAAACATCCCCTGATGAGGAATTTCCTGTTCTTAACCGTAAAGGCTGTGCCTGCCTGGACAAATCTGCAATACTTGCACATATTACATTTATACATCCCTGATCTTGGTGTTACTGAATTTTGTGTAGATTCCAGAATATTTTTGATGTTAGGGCCCCTTCTGTATGTTATCAATGGGGCTTTATCAAAAATAGGACCTCCAAGTAACTCCGGGGATAGTAATCGCCAGTTCCTCTTAATTATAGTAACTATGTCATTGGCATCTGTATTAAAAGTTAAAATAAAATTGGACCTGGAAATGTTTCCCTGAAAATCAGGGCATACAGGTGATGGTGAATGACTCAATTCAAAAACAACATGACTCAAGATAGAAGAAAAATAGTCATTAGCGCTCTTGGTCTTAACTTCAAAACACAACTCATCAATCAAGGTTTCTGGATAACCTCGATCCAGCAATAAATTGGCTATGAAATCACACTCTTCCAAAAATTCACTATCCCTTGACACCATCCTAGCTGCTCTTACAAGTTGCTCTTTGACTATAGCCTTTTTCTGGTGAAAAAGATGGTCACTATCATAACGTAGGTAAGAATTAGAGAAAGTTGATTTCCGATGGATTCTGGCTCCAAACTGACCTAGACTTCTGTCTTTATAAAGTTCCACATCCAAATAGGATATCTTCTCCATGTCTATTGTACAAGTAAATTTCAAAAAGTCAGACGAATTATTGAAGCCGATCACTAGGTCTTGGGCTTCTTCCAGTGAGCCATTAAACAAGATAAAAATGTCGTCCAAGAATCTTATATACAGAACGACTTTCTCTTGAATAATTATTGGGAAAGGCAGACGTTCTTTCCCAATGAGTCATGACTAAATTAGCTATACTGGCGCCACACGGAGACCCCATATGCACACCAATCAACTGATGGGACCATCTGTTATTGAATGTGAAATAGTTACATATCAAGATAATATTCAACAACTCGCTCACCATAGATATCTCTTTGGGTGGAGCTTGGTAATAAATCATCTCCAGTTTAATCCATTCAAGTGCTACCTCATGGGGAATTGAAGAATATAAATCAATGACGTCAATGGTCAGAAAATAAGCATTTCCTTCAAAGGTAGCTAGTCCAACTTTTTCCAAAAAGGACCAAGAATCTCTGGCTACGTGTGGTACCTGCGATACATATTGTTTGAGGATGGTGTCTACTACCTTCGCTGCTGCATAGGTAATACTACCCCTTGCGTTCACTAATTGGTGCATAGGGGGATCACCAATACTTTTGTGAATCTTAGGATTCCCAAATAATGCTGGAATGCGTGGTGAGGGTACTGAAGTAAAATTGTAAATGTCCATATCCAGAGACCCACTAATGAACATGTCTTCAAAGTATGACCGCACACGGTTCATTCTAATATTCTATTCATTCTTAGATACTTCTCTATAAGTCTCTGTAGAAAGTATCGCTAAAAGTCTATCTATATATTCATCCTGTTCCATAGCTACTAATCTACCTCCTTTATCAGGTTTCATTATTCTGATAGAAGAAGAACTGAAAGCTTCCAATGAATCCAGTTCAATCTTGGAAATGTTAAAGTGGGTCTGTCGTTTACACTTAAGCAAATTCCTAATGCCCACATCACACATGTGTTCAAACACTCCCAAACAAGGGGCCAAAGGTGGATTATATGTACTTGGAATGTGATACATAGGCATTGGTTGGACTGTCTCTCCCAATAAAAGGGCCAAGTTCAACTTTCTCACAAAAAGTTTGAGGTCTAGGATTGATTTATCAACACTAGCACGTCTAGAGGGTATAAAAGTTAAGCCCTTAGCTAAAATGTCAACAAGGGGTTGGGAGAAAACAAAATTTGAATAATTATATATTTTGAAGTCCTTCGCCGTGTTATATATCACTTCAGAGGGTTTATTTGATCGGGTATTAGAAAATCTATCAGTTCTTCCTCGATTTGTATTTGTTTCTCGTCATTCTGCTCGATGTTTGTTGAGGAGACGAGGCTTGTGTTTGAAAATTTACCCCGACCAACCCTCTATCAAATTGACTTGAATTATCAATATTATCTCCCTGCTCCCCTGCTCCATCCACTCCTTCTAGACTCAGTCTCTTTTGATTGGCCCCCTTGTTCTGCTCCATAACTGATGTTATATCGCCCTCTCCACGGGGCTTCACTGAATGTTTCGCTAGATTAGGGTTAATTTTCAGAAAATTACCCTGAGACTTAGGAGGTTTTGGATATGCTACACCATCCTTATAAGCCTTAATGTCTCTTTGTAATTTTTTGACTTTAGTTGAGTAATCTTTGTTATATAATGGTCAACACTAGTATATGACCTTTCATATTCAAATCTATACCTTGGGAAACAAACATCAGTTTTCATCTCTTCATCTAAAATGGATAATTCCTTATTCAACTCATTAATAGTATCTTGATAATGTACACTAATTAGGTTTAACAACTCATTCCCATGTCTATCAAAAAGGGCTATCAAATCCTGGTGGAATTTAGAACCTTCCTCTAGCCCTGTTGGGTATTGCCAGGATCAGAGGCCTTTAGGGACTATGTGTGCTTGCCTACATTCATTAAAATATGCCACCTCGAGTTGTAATTTTCTACTTTTAAGTAGTTTTTGATCAAATACATGTAATTTAGTAGGCAGACTCACATTCTCGTATTCAATAACTTCATTACTAGCTCGGTCGTTTTCAAATCCAAAATGGAACGACCTATTAAGCCATTCATTTAAATTAAAATTCACATACCTTCCCTTTTGGCCATCCGAGATGTTGTTCTGTTGTTGTGCTAAACCAAGTGCACCTGGGGGGCTCATACAGCCACTTACTAAATTCTTCATATTCCCTTCTCTTTCTTGTGTCAACAAATGAGTTGTAAGGTTAGGAGGAACCTCAGATTCATTAATAATTCCGTTAGGTGAAGTCAAACCCAAAGTGAAACAATTTTACTTGAAAGCAGGCAAGATACAATGTATGCATAGGTAATTTTTGATTAGGAAGTGTCACGCTACCATTATTAGTATTTATGCTGTAGGTTGAACATCGTTATTTTGATGTTATTTTATATATTTTACATATTTAGCTACTTTATACAGTTTAATAATCAAAATATTGGGCTTTTTTCTTTCAGTTTCAAAGCCTGTTATTATTACAGTCTCGGTGTGTGAATTTTTTATTACGTTAATAGAGAATTGCAAATGCACCTTAGTTAGATGTGATCTGTACCTTTAAGGAGCTAAAGGGAGAGCAAGGGGCATGGTTAAGTGTTTCAATACTGGTATTTAAACTCACTTGTAATGGTGTGAATGTTTTGCTTGTCTGAAGAAGTTAGTGCAAGGTACTAACGAAAAGCTTTTACAGTGGCTTAATAAAATTTGTTGTTTTTCATGTTTTTTACGTTTTGGACTGGCCTGAGTCGAGTTCTTGGCTTTTGAATTTGTGGTGGTTTTCGCTAGTTTGTTTTTCCAGTCTTGAAAGTTTATTTCTTTGGTGTTTTTATGTCCACCTCCATCGCCAGCAAGTACTATGCCAGAGCCAGGGGATTTAACTATTTTAATCAACTTCTCACAGAGAAAGTGGAAAATTTAATGCAACGTGTAGAATGTCTTTCGCAGAGTACTTCATTATTAAATGGACTTAATGCTTCACAAACATGCTCCTTGCGGATGCCTTTAACTGGATCGTTGGGTTTGACTTAATCTAATGGAATTATTAATGAATCGGAGGTTCCTCCTAACCTTACAACTCATTTGTTGACTCAAGAACGAGAAGGGAATATGAAGAATTTAGTAAGTGGCTGTACGAGCCCCCCAGGTGCACTTGGTTTAGCACAACAACATCTTGGATGGCCAAAAGGGAAGGTATGTGAATTTTTATTTAAATGAATGGCTCAATAGGTCGTTCCATTTTGGATTCGAAAACGACCGAGCTAGTAATGAAGTTATTGAATACGGGAATGTGAGTCTGCCTACTAAATTACATGTATTTGATCAAAAACTACTTAAAAGTAGAAAATTACAACTCGAGGTGGCATATTTCAATGAATGTAGGCAAGCACACATAGTCCCTAAAGGCCTCTGATCCTGGCAATACCCAACAGGATTAGAGGAAGGTTCTAAATTCCACCAGGATTTGATAGCCCTTTTTGATTGACATGGGAATGAGTTGTTAAACCTAATTAGTGTACATTATCAAGAGACTACTAATGAGTTGAATAAGGAATTATCCATTTTAGATGAAGAGATAAAAACTGATGTTTGTTTCCCAAGGTAGAGATTTGAATATGAAAGGTCATATACTAGTATTGACCATTATATAACAAAGATCACCTCAACTAAAGTCAAAAAATTACAAAAAGACATTAAGGCTTATAAGGATGGTGTAGCATATCCAAAACCTCCTAAGTCTCAGGGTAATTTTCTGAAAATTAACCCTAATCTACCGAAACATTCAGTGAAGCCCTGTGGAGAGGGCGATATAACATCAGTTATGGAGCAGAACAAGGGGGCCAATCAAGAGAGACTGAGTCTAGGAGTGGATGGAGCAGGGGAGTAGGGAGATAATATTGACAATTCAAGTCAATTTGATACAGGGTTGGTCGTGGTAAATTTTCAAACACAAGCCTCGTCTCCTCAATAAACATCGAGCAGAATGACGAGAAACAAATACAAATAGAGGAAGAACTGATGGAAGATGTTAGATTTTCTAATACCCGATCAAATAAACCCTTTGAAGTGATATATAACACAGGGAAGGACTCCAAAACATATAATTATTCAAATTTTATTTTCTCCCAACCCCTTGTTGACATTTTAGCCAAGGGCTTAACTTTTATACCCTCTAGACGTGCTAGTGTTGATAAATCAATCCTAGACCTCAAACTTTTTGTGAGAAAGTTGAACTTGGCCCTTTTATTGGGAGAGACGGTCTAACCAAGGCCTATGTATCACATTCCAAGTACATATAATCCATCTTTGTCCCCTTGTTTGAACACATGTGTGATGTGGACATTAGGAATTTGCTTAAGTGTAAACGACAGACCCACTTTAACATTTCCAAGATTGAAATGGATTCATTGGAAGCTCTCAGTTCTTCTTCTATCAGAATAATGAAACCTGATAAAGGAGGTAGATTAGTAGCTATGGAACAGGATGAATATATAGATAGACTTTTAGCGATACTTTCTACAGAGACTTATAGAGAAGTATCTAAGAATGAATTGATTAGAATGAACCGTGTGCGGTCATACTTTGAAGACATGTTCATTAGTGGGTCTCTGGATATAGACATTTACAATTTTACTTCAGTAACCTCACCACGCATTCCAGCATTATTTGGGAATTCTAAGATTCACAAAAGTATTGGTGATCCCCCTATGCGTCAATTAGTGAACGCAAGGGGTAGTATTACCTATGCAGCAGCGAAGGTAGTAGACACCATCCTCAAACAATATGTATCGCAGGTACCACACATAGCCAGAGATTCTTGGTCCTTTTTGGAAAAGGTTGGACTAGCTACCTTTGAAGGAAATGCCTATTTTCTGACCACTTGACGTCATTGATTTATATTCTTCAATTCCCCATGAGGTAGCACTTGAATGGATTCAATTGGAGATGATTTATTACCAAGCTACACCCAAAGAGATATCTATGGTGAGCAAATTGTTGAATGTTATCTTGACATGAAACTATTTCACATTCAATAACAGATGGTTCCATCAGTTGATTGGTGTGCATATGGGGTCTCCGTGTGGCGCCAGTGTAGCTAATTTAGTCATGACTCATTGGGAAAGATTGTCTGCCTTTCCCAATAATATTATTCAAGAGAAAGCCGTTCTGTATACAAGATTCTTGGATGACATTTTTATCTTGTTTAATGGCTCACTGGAAGAAGCCCAAGACCTAGTGATCGGCTTCAATAATTCGTCTGACTTTTTGAAATTTACTTGTACAATAGACATGGAGAAGATGTGGAACTTTATAAAGACAGAAGTCTAGGTCAGTTTGGAGTCAGAATCCATCGGAAATCAACTTTCATTTACATTATGATAGTGACCATCCTTTTCACCAGAAAAAGGCTATAGTCAAAGGGCAACTTGTAAGAGCAGCTAGGATGGTGTCAAGGGATAGTGAATTTTTGGGATAGTGAATTTTTGGAAGAGTGTGATTTCATAGCTAATTTATTTCTGGATCGAGGTTATCCAGAAACCTTGATTGATGAGTTGTGTTTTGAAGTTAAGACCAAGAGAGCTAATGACTATTTTTCTTCTATCTTGAGTCATGTTGTTTCTGAATTGAGTCATTCACCATCACCTGTATGCCCTGATTTTCAGGGAAACATGTCCAGGTCCAATTTTATTTTAACTTTTAATACAGATGCCAATGACATAGTTACTATAATGAAGAGGAACTGGCGATTACTATCCCCGGAGTTACTTGGAGGTCCAATTTTTGATAAAGCCCCATTGATAACATACAGAAGGGGCCTTAACATCAAAAATATTCTGGAATCTACACAAAATTCAGTAACACCAAGATCAGGGATGTATAAATGTAATATGTGCAAGTATTGCAGATTTGTCCAGGCAGGCACAGCCTTTACGGTTAAGAACAGGAAATTCCTCATTAGGGGACGTTTCACTTGTTCCATTACCCAAGTGGTATACCTTGCTCAATGTTCATCATGCCCCAGTTTTTACATTGGCAAGACTGAGAGGAAACTCCAGGAAAGAATGTAGGAGCATTTGTATGCCTAAGAAGAATGAAAATGGACAATGCTTTGGCTATGCACATTCAGAAAAACCTAAACCATGAGTTTACATTTATGGTTATAGATCAACTGTATAATACCAATTCTTATGGACCTGAGACATATTTAGAATGTAAAGAGCTTCTTTGGCAATTAAGATTGGAAGCATATCGCCCCCCTGGTCTCAACAGCTCGCTATCCGTTAGTTGTTTTTTAAAACTTAAAAGTTTGAAGAGGTGAGGAGCTGTTATTCTCACAATTTTTTAAAATGAGAGTAAAAAAATGAAAAATGAGAGTCGACAAATTAATGGTTTCATAACTCTTTATTAGTCGACAGTGGTAGAGGGTTAATAGTTATCAGTTACTGTTATGGATTATACATCATAATTATTTTACAATATATGTTATTGATTCATATTTTATTATTTAGTAATTTTAGGTCTAGATACGCTAATTTTTAGACCTGTTTTATATTAAACCTATACAGAGTAGCCTAAATTTATGTTATGTTATATTATATGTTATGTTATATTATATTATATTATATGTTATATGTCATATTTTATATTTCTATATTTTTATTATTTAGTGAGATATGATTAATATTATATTATTTTTCTTGGGTAGCTGTTCTAGTTATTTAGATGCTTAGGACAGTATGCATTAATTATTATATTTATTATATTCATTATATTAGTTATTTTACTTGAAAGCAGGAAGATACAATGTATGCATAGGTAATTTTTGATTAGGAAGTGTCGCGCTACCATTATTAGTATTTATGCTGTAGGTTGAACATCGTTATTTTTATGTTATTTTATATATTTTACATATTTAGCTACTTTATACAGTTTAATAATCAAAATATTGGGCTTTTTTCTTTCAGTTTCAAAGCCTGTTATTATTACAGTCTCGGTGTATGAATTTTTTATTATGTTAATAGAGAATTGCAAATGCACCTTAGTTAGCTGTGATCTGTGCCTTTAAGGAGCTAAAGGGAGAGCAAGGGGCATGGTTAAGTGTTTCAATGCTGATATTTAAACTCACTTGCAATAGTGTGAATGTTTTGCTTGTCTGAAGAAGTTAGTGCAAGGTACTAACGAAAAGCTTTTACAGTGGCTTAATAAAATCTGTTGTTTTTCATGTTTTTTACTTTTTGGACTGGCCTGAGTCGAGTTCTTGGCTTTTGAATTTGCAGTGGTTTTCGCTAGTTTGTTTTTCCGGTCTTGAAAGGATCTCGGAGAAGGAAACATCATCAGAGGAAGACTTGGGGGACCCTTCCGATTCCTCGAGGTCAGTATCGGAAGTGAGAGACTCGTCCTGGGAGTCTATGTGCTTTCTCTTGCACAATTTCTTTCTGGGAGGTTCCTCAGGCACAGGCTCTGAGGGACCTTCAGAAAGTGGGGGACCGCTCATGGGGGTATCCTTAGGGCCTGCCACTCTGCTGTCCAAGGATAGGTGGGTGTCAGAAGCTCTCGCTGGAGTGGTAGGGGATGGAATGACCGACCTGAGTGACGTAGCTGACGACCTGGCCAGCACGCTCCGCATGGCCTCGAAGGCGGCCCCCCCCCCCCGAGTCCGAGGACCGACCGGCCTCCAAGTCCATGACTGGGGTCCCCCCAGCCGATGCACCGAGTGGGAGACTTGGAACTGAAAGATGTCCCGAGGCATCCCCTTCGGGCCCGACCGAGGAGACCCGAGTCTCGAACCCTGTGGATGGGACCGACATGGTCCGGAGCAGAGGTCGGCACTGATAAACCCAGAGGGGGTATTGAAGCCGGCGCAGGAACATCACTCGGAGCGGAACATACTGGCTCCGACAGCAGGGATGTGCCCGGAGGAGGAATCGATGAAACAACCATAGGAATTGGCTCCAGAGCCGACTGGGTCTGAGCAGAAAACAATTTAGCCAACACCGGCGACTGCAGGAGCCTCTGCACCACCCTATCCACATCCAAATCAGAAAGCCTGGAGGATTTGGAGGAAATGGATGGAGACTGAGACCTCTTATCGGGTGAACCATGCCTCACACTCGGCGACCGGCTCCGAATAGGTTTGAGAATTATCGGAGCGGACGCTGATTCACTTAACACAGACACCTCCTGCGGCCCTGAAGACAGTGCAGCCGAGGAAGCAGTATCCAATATAGTAATCTTCTCCGGAGGCTCCGAAGATGCCGATGGAGCCGGAGACCTTTTCTTGGACTTGGAGGACTTAGATTTCTACTGGAAGCCAAATTTATAGCCTCCTCAAAAGATGGCTTAAGCAGTCCCTTTAAAATCAATTTGTTTTTCCTCTCTTGGAGCACCCTAGGACTAAAGGCGTGGCAAAAGCTACACGACTCCTGTAAATGGATGGCTCCAAGACAGTAGACACAGACAGAGTGTCCATCCGAAATGGACATTTTATATCCGCACTTTGAACACTTTTTAAACCAGAAGGCTAATGTTCTTTCTGATCTTTAGACATATCCTATGCAAAGCACACAGCGTAACTACAGTTAACTACCAAAAAGGGTGGGAAGCCCACAACTTAAGACAGCAGACAGTACCACAGAGAAGAGCGAAGCTCTTAACCAATAAACAATAGCAACAAGAACACAGAGAGAGAACCTCTAACTTAAACGGTTCTAAAAAAAAAATATACAACAAGAAACAAACTACTCAACTAAGGGAGGACTAGGTCCTCTAGCTAAAATGGGCCTAGCCCGTGGGAACAGTTAGGGATACCACAAAAACACCACTAAACACACAAACACAACTACCGCAGCAAGTGTAGCTATTAAAATAGCTTTTTAAGTACAAAGCAACCAATTTCTCAAGAGAAATAAGTCAAAAAAGGGTACTTAGCCACAGCCAAGCGAGACCACGTCCGAGCTCTACAAGTGGCAAATGTGATCTGGGGATGCGAAGCAGTGTACTATGGGATACCCTCTTAGCCCAGCCAATCAGGGACTTTTAAGCTAGTAAATAGGCCGAGTCGGAGCCGATATTCGGCTCCGAACCCATGGGTAAGAATGTAGGCGAGATAGGACTACATAACATTCAACGTTTTACGTGAACTACAGAAAACCCTCTGCAGTAGGTCACTGCTAGGATTTCCTCTAAAGCAATAATGATCATGGAACAAAATTCTTTGCCTCATTCCCACAATGGTAGGCATGTATGTTTCCTGCTGATGTACTTCATTACATGTCAGTTTAAGAGGGGATGTCAAGCAACAACAGCTGCAGGTCAATTCCCATGGTATCTGGCAAGCTCAAATGAAAATCATAAATAAGAAAATAAAATCATATAATTTAACAACTTGCAAGAAATTATATCCACATACTGTGACAGTGAAAGAGCATTAAAACACACTGAAGATTACTTTTTCACAGATTATGTTATTAATACATATGTTATACAGGACTTTGAAGGCTCTCTGCAAATGATCAATGTTAAAAGAGTCCCTAACAGTACCAAAAACCTTTCAATTCAGGCAATAGCTAGAGGATAGCCTAACAAAAACAAATAAATTAAATTCATACATACATAAAGAGAGAGGCCTAACTCCTGCAATTACTGTACAGATGTTCAATATGCATACATTCTTGTAGCAGTCAATCACATGGTGACGAAAACACCCGACAGCACTGGCCAGGGGAGATTAGGTTGTCATTAGCGGCAAAAAGTGCAGTTAGCAATCTATTTGAATAGGGTTTGCTTAGCCATAATTATGCCCTCCGTACATGGAGAAACGAGAAACACAAGGGCCTGGCTAAAGTCTTGTAACATTCTCAGGTAAAATCTGAGTTGATGATACACATATGTATGTGAAACCTTTTCACAGTTGGATCCTGCCTGGATAAAAAAGAATTGAATTCAGTGAGTAGCTTAAAAACAGTTTCTATGGCTGTTCTCCAAATAAAGCTTGTACTTAGTACTTTGGGCTAAAATCCTTGTGAAAGGACTAAACAAGGCCACTACAAATAAGAGCTTGTACAATCCTATACAGAAAAAGGTAATGCCTGGCAAGAACAGTGCTGTCTAAGAGACGAACAAGTCTACAGAACCAACCTTCTTGAGTGGGGATGTTCAAGCTTACAAGAACATGCAGCTAGTCCAACATAATAATTAATGCTCCATTCAAGCTGGTGTCTATGGTAACTTGCAATTATAAACTCATTGAGTAAAATGATACAGGATGCTTCTCCATGCAAATGTAAAATATATTTCCATATGGAAGTCTTTCTGAGACTTTCACCACAAGGGCTGTAATGGAGTAGCCACGTCTGAAGGTGAAAACTACCCCAACCAAAAAGGCCTTTCTTTTCCTTTACTTGCCCTGGGACAGGTACAACCAGGGACCTTTGAACCTAGAACCATACCTTAATTGGCCATCAAGGGAGATGAAGACAAGTTGTTTCTCTCTCTGAATGTTGCTAGCACTTGTGAAATCAGAGGAAAATGTGTGCAGAAGAATACACCCATCACCACCCCTTAATCCAGTGAAACTGAGTAGAACGGAGGAAAAACATTCTCCAGAGTAGAGAAGTCAAAATGGTCCGTGCTGCCCACCACTCAAGGCTTGAACTATGGCTGAGGGAATCTGTCAACGTATTCATTTCCACGTGGGTATGAATGGACCTGGGGGGAGATGCTCCAAGTCTATGATCACTCAAACAAACACTGCCTTTCTGCACAGGGATAGAACACAAGCTGTCCTGCTTGTTGGTGCATCACACCTTATGCTGCAGTCTGATTCTTAGTGAAGATACTTGGGTCTGAATTCCCTTTCCAGGACTTGCATGGTAAGTGTGAAGGCGGCCAGCCTAGCCAGATAGAATTTTGGAGATAATTCTGTCATCTGTAAATATTAATGTGAACCACAGGCTTGTTGTCTTAAATGGAAAAAAAACTGCTGTTAGATGTGGAACTGCAAAAAAATGTAACAACACTGCACTCTGCTGGCAGAAAGCTGATCAAGTAAAACATGTTGTGACCCTTTGATCTAAAGTCGGCTCCAGTCAGTCTAGAAGACATTTTTTCTATTGTTTTAACCAAGAATTAAATTGCTAGATTTAAATATGCAAATGTATTTTTACTGCTCTGCTTCTTGACCAGCTGCAAGATAACAAAAGGAGATGTTAAGAATGTAAATGTAGTTTCTGTTAGCCTGGGAACCCAGGGAAGTATGAAGAATGATGTAATGGGAACCAGGAATGTGATTTTAAAAACAAAGAGAATCAGAGAGCTTTAAGCATTTTTGTCTTGACCATCCAACTCATCAGCACTCTGCCAGTGTTCTATAAGTAAGCTGATCTTAGACTTGTTTTTCTCTTAGGAATAACTAGAAAGATTAGGCTAAGCATTTTTCTGTGATGTCAGATCTGTACTACTGAATTATTTAAGTATTTCTCTGTGATCTCTGAACTCTTGACTAGCACTGTGTAGTAAGAAGTATTGTCTTGTGTTTTTATTATTTATTATTAAATATGTTAAAACCTTTCAACTGTGGCTGTTTTGTGTAGAGATAAGTTAAGCTCCAAGAGTACATTGCATATATATATATATATATATATATATATATATATAGAGAGAGAGAGAGAGAGAGAGATCCTGTACCAAGCAACTCTAATAAGCCTGGACTGTTTAGTTAAACTACCAATTGGATAATAATATTGCACAGTAATAATTGGACACCCTTTTAAGGGCCTTTGAGTAGCTGATAAATATTAGCTGGGTGGTGGCAGTGATTTCTACCGTATAGTCTGGGTAAAAGGGGCACAGCTGGAGAACCTGAGCCAGCCTTCCCCAGGAGTGTCTGGGTGGTTGTATAAACTCTTATCTCAAAGTGTGTGTGTCAGCTACTAGAGCAGGGACATGAAGCACTGGTTGGACAGAGAGGGTACTGGAGATTTTAGCTTTCCCAGCTGGCTGAGATCTGGACCCTATAGCTGTGCCAGTGGGGATTCTTACTGGGGACCTGGAGAGTAAGGGAGCGACCAGCCCCGGACTGACTGTGATCTCTGTGTGCTCTTAAGGGAAATTGCACTTTACTGTGTGTATTTGCTATCCTTTCCTCCTATATGAGACGCCCCTCACTGGTGTTAGTAGTGAGGATTGAGGCTCCTTGCTTGCTGGGCCAGGGCACGGGCATCACAGTAAGAAATAAAGTCTTCAAATTGAACAGAGTAATATGTAATCCCCGTGGAGACCCGAAGGAGAAAAGCTCCAGTTACAAAACAATTTAGGATAACATAGGTAACAAAAAGTAGAAAGTACCATAAACAAGATTAACTCCAAAAACATATTAATACAAGAATGAATCAAACATATTTAGCTTACTGTAAGAGGATTGTCTCATAGAAAGGAGTATATGAAAACAAGTTATATACAAGTGATCAAACAAGTGATATACAAGTGATCAGATTTCTTGCCTAGGCTTCGTAGGAGGGTATAGATGCTTTCAGGAGTTTAGAGGGAGGAAGCACCATTGTATAAAGGGGAAATATTAAAAAGGTTCTAAGCAGAGACATGATTTGGTGTTGGGAAGATAATGTTTGAGTTCCTTTTTAAAGTGTGCAGGATGTATGATGGAGCATATGTGCAGAGGAAGTTTGTTCCAAGTGTGGGCTACAGAGCAGTTATATTGTAGTTTGCCCATGTTCTTCTTTGGATGATCTGCATTCAGAAGTTGTTGGTTAGAGGTGCGCAGGGTTCTAGAAGGGGTATAAGGTAGATAAAAGAGTAGTGAGAGCTGGACAGGATGAAGGTCTGTATAGAATGGAGTGAATAATTTGAAATTGAGAAGTAGCAGTAGTTGAGGAAATTCGAGCCATTGTAAGGAGTTCAGGGACAGGCAGTGATGGGAGTTGTAGGGGGAGCGTGTAATGAATCTTGCAATTTTATGATAAGTTTGTTGCAGTTTGTTCATGGTGGTAGCTTGCTATGCTGGTTAGTATGAGGGCTGCGTAGAGAAGTGTGGGCAAGAGGAAGGACTGTGCTAAGGTGAGTCTAGCATTTGGTGTAAGAAATGTTTTGTTGCGATAGAGCAAGCCAAGTTTCTGGTGTGTTTTTTTATTTCTTGCAGCAAGTGTAACTTACATTTGAGTTCGTCATCTATAATGACGCCTAACAGTTTAGTGTGTGGTTCAGGTTTTATGATAGTGTTGTTAGAGGATGTTATGGTAAATGTAGATTTATGGTTGGAAAGTGAGCGGGGGAGAAAAAGCAGGAGCTTTGTCTTCTTAGGGTTAAGGATAAGCAGACTGTTGGACAGCCATTTCTCCGTGGATAGAAAGGAGTTTTGAGTAAGGGTGAGAAGGTCTGTAATACTACTGGAGATTGAGATGAGTGTAGAGTCATCTGCATATTGTACAAGAGAAAATTGTTTGCAAGAGGTGAAGAGTTCATTAGTAAAGATGTTGAATAAGAGGGGACCCAAGATAGAGCCTTGAGGAATGCCTGTAGGAACAGATATAAAGGGAGAGCAGGAGGAGAACCATTTGACAGATTGCTGCCTACCTGAGAGATAGCTGGAGAACCAAGCAAGGGGGGAGGAAGACAAGTTGAGGTTAGATAATTTAGAAAGTAGTATTGGGTGACAGACTGTATCAAAGGCTTTGGAAAGGTCAAGGAAGAGGGAGGATATTAGTTGAGTGTTATCAAGGGCATTGGCTATGGTATGAGTGAAAGAGAGGAGGGCGGTGGA
The DNA here is from genome assembly GCF_019279795.1 of Protopterus annectens. Taxonomy (NCBI): domain Eukaryota; kingdom Metazoa; phylum Chordata; order Ceratodontiformes; family Protopteridae; genus Protopterus; species Protopterus annectens. Next base: position 1,919,791,127 of record NC_056731.1, read on the forward strand.
TGTGCTGTGGTGGGGACAGAAACCATGCTGAGTGGGAGTGAGAAGGTTGTGTTGGAGGAGGTGGTTGAGAAGTTGTGAATGAATGCATTTTTCGAGTAACTTAGAGATGGAAGAAAGAATGGCAATGGGACGATAGTTGGATGGATCAGTGGAGTTGCCACCCTTATGTAGTGGGATAGTATAGAAGGATTTCCAGATAACAGGAACTGTAGCCTCTTGTATAGATCTGTTAATGAGAATGGATATAGGATAGGCTATAGATTCAGCAACAAGTTTGAGAAATGTTGGAGGTAGGTTATCGGTAGAGGGAGAACATGCTTTAAGCTTTAGAAGAAGGGATTTAATGTAGGAAGTTGACGCAGGTTTAAATGAGAAGAGATTCTGGCTATGGGGGTTGATGGTGGTAGTGGCAGTTTCAGTGTTAGTATTAGAGGGAGTAAGGTTTTGGATAGTGTCAATGAAGTGTTTGTTGAGTAGGGTAGCAATTTCTGGAGGAGATTTGTTGGGGTAGGGTGAGGGGCTAAAAGGCTTGCCAGGGTAAAGTATTTTGTTAAGAGTAGTCCAGAAATTGAACAAGTTGGACCTGTTGACATACATATATCCCATGAGACACAATTACTGTCAATGTTCTGAGGACTGCAACTACAGTCCTCGCAAATGTCAAAAGGAACCCCCCTGTGAATCCTGCTCAGACAGTGCTTCTTGACAAATACGGTGCTCACAAAACCTTGTCTCAGCTCATCCTTAATGGAGGACAGCCTCAGCCATGACATCTGATAAATACAAATCTCATATTCTGCTAAACTAGTCAAAGAATTATCTTAGGTCAATAATACATTGGACACCAGACATACCTCACAAGAAAAACAAATTACGCTTGCACTGCAAAGCAAACAGGAAAATATTATATGTAGTGTTACTGCAAATGAATCTGAAGTAGTCCAGTACCAAAAGGTCTTTCAGAATACTCAGCAAAACAAAAAAGGCAGCAGATATATATGCATTTCACTTTATTTGAAGGATTGTTAGTGTGCCATGGCAAATCAATGCAGGGAATAACCAATTGGTGCTTCCCAGTAAACAGTACACATATGCCCCAACAGAAAGCGCATTAAAACTAAAATAAGTTATTTTATTCAAATATTTGCATTTACTTACCAGGAAAGTCCGACTGAGTGCATAAAAACAGGGCTCATTACTGTACCCAGTGACACATGCAAGCTTCTTTACACCTGCTTACAGCCACATGCTTGATAGACCACAGCAGGCTGAAGACGTGCTGTAAAGTTCAGACAGCTGTAAAATAATAAGTATGCAAACGAGTAGGATATAGTACTGGAACAATTTGGAAAATGGGTCATCTGGTTCAGATGAATTTTACTTTCGGTACAAAAGACAAATTAGGACAAAAACTTTGTCCTTGTAGAAGATCAAACAGGGAGGATAAAAGGATAACACCTGAAGCATTAAACTCTCTCTAGCTGTATAAGCTGTCACAAGGAAGTCTTCTACATCAAGTTAAGTTAAATCTGAAATAAGCTAGTTGAAACAGATGTAGAGTCAGCTTTTCTAATACAAAATAAACGTCTCGTGGAGGAATGTGATCTTCAAATAGCAACCTAATGAGGAAAGCATCCTTCAGAAAACATTTACTGACTAAGAATAGCAGAGACCAGCATCAGGAATCAGAGACAAAAAATTCAAAATTGCAGGAACTGGGACTATAAAATGATCTAATCCTTGAGTAGAAGCCCTAATGGAAAACCATGATTATTTACTTCTACAACTCCTTTATAATAGTAATAGTAATAGTTGCTGTAAATCACTTATGGATTTGTAGGATAAAATGTTTTTACTGTTCCAGTTAATTTTTATCTTTATATATATTTTTTTATTTCCTCATTTTTTCAACACATTTCAATATTCTTACATTACTGCATTGTAATATCCACAGTCAAGACAAACAATGCAATATGGCTCATGTTTTGTATCAACAGCAATTTCCAGTGGATAGTTTAATAACACAGTTTTTCTCATTACTTCTGCTTTTAACTTCCATGCACTCTTTCCAAGTCTTTTTCCTTCATGATGCAGCACTTCCTTGTACTTCAAACTCTTCTTCCCAACAACAGATAATTTTCTGGACTTTCCTTTGTTTCCCTTGTCTTCATCATATCCCTTAATTACTTTCTTAGTTTATCACTGCCATTTTTGTTTCCCCATTTTGCACTTCTTTCCTTTGCCTTCTTTTGCTGTATTCCTAGTTCTTGCATCTTCTCATACATGCTCTAATCCCTAGTCCTACCTTACTCATCCCCACTTTTTCTCCTTTTTTGTGTACTTATCTATGTTCTTTTCCTTCTACGCTCTTGTCATTATTCTCCTAACTTATCCCCACCACAAGTAGTAGTTCCAAAATGTTGTCTTTAGGCCATTTCCTTCTTGTGGTTTGAACTCCAAATAAACAGAACTGCCAGGAATCTGGAAACTCCCATTCCAGTTCATTTTTGAATTAGATTCTTAGGCAAGTCACTTGAAATTCTAAAGAGTACTGAATAGCCAAAACATAACACAGATACTTTCTAAAACAAAGCCATTCAGCTAGGACAGGAAATATACAGCATCTTCCAAAACAGGCTTCATTTTAATTCTGCAGCACTGCTAAAGAAAATACTGTTAATGATGAGTGGTAATACACAAGGACCACACATTTCCCTTCTAGATATTTAAATATTTACTACATTCCTCTCTGATCAGTACTTTAATGACCTCATTTTTATCATTATCAATCTGTTATCAGCAGTCCTCAGTGGTGACAAGGAGGAGGTAACTTTCTGCAGTCAGGAGATTTTAGAACGGTATGTATTATTCTTACTTACTAACTCACTTGCTAAGATTAGCAATATTGCATGGTGGCTATCATACCTTAGAATTATTCTGCTACAACTTGAAATAACAGAAACCAACATATGTTTGGAATAACTCATACAAGTCTAGACTGGCCTTTTCTACTCTACTGATGTACTTGTGTACATCTTTTTAATGTCTGTCAACCACCAACCTTTCCACAAATCAACTTACCCCCCTTTTTTCATAAGAAAAATGATCATGTATTATGTTGTTATTACCAAAGTATGCATGTGCATTACAATTTCAATAACACTTGCATTTCTTCCAGATTAACTAATGAAATATTCCCATGGCATATCTATCTATATTTAGCTTTCTTTGCACCAATGAATTACACTTAAGAACAGACTTTCCTTCCATCTTAAATTATTGGCATTAAATAAGATGGAAGAAATGTCTACTTCTAAGTAATATTTACTGATGCCAAGAGGTTTAAATATAGCTATACCATGGGAAGATTTTTCTTGCTTTCCATAATAACAAATACAGTACATTTTTTTACATGTTTTTCTTGCCTTAAAGAATGAGGGCATGATGAGTGACATATCACGTATTTTTCTTTAAATGCTTAATTGCTTAATTAATAGAATGCCATAAGATGAAAAGATACAGCAATATACGCTACGTCTACATGAAATGAAAATAGTTTTGCTTCGACTTCTAGAAGGCTTTCTAAATGAAGCATTAGGTTAGAATATAGAGGATTTTTTTTCTCTCTCTGTTACTTCTATCATTTCAAGTCTAACCTCTCCCTGTAGGTGGCTGATCTGCAGAATCACTGAAGTGAGGGCTTGAAATTCCTTTACATGTGGGTATGCACATTCCCATACACATCCAATGAAGGACACTTCACAAATGGGGCTTGGCAAAAGCAAGTGCATGTGCTGCCCTGTTTGCAGCATAAAGTCCCCTACCTCTACAGCATGTGCTGGTACTGCAGGGAGTTGGACCATCTACCTCTCCAAATGGACATCCTCTTCCTTCTCTGCCAGGCCTCCAGTACCTATCTATTAACTGGTTTATCAAAATCTTAATCATGGTTTTGTCTCTCTACACCATGAGATCATATTTCTAGTTTTTCCCTTTTAAGTCAGAAAAGAGGAATTGTAGGATTAATAAGCAATGTCTGCCATAATAAAGCCTTTACTACATCTTGTACTCCTACATGTAGAAAGTACAGTTGTGTAAAACCTTACTATAACAGTAGATGTCCTTTTCACTGTTGCAGTACTCGTCACCTCTGGGATTCCTGCCAAGGATAGCCCGTCTGGCCAGTATACCAAACTCTATTACCTAGGGAGTGTCGCACGTCAGGACATATGCTCTCAGTTCAAGTGTACGGCATAAAGATGACATACGTACCCTCTCAACTCAGAACTGAGGTGCCGAGGAAGAACTAGGACCCCCAGTGGAAAGGAGGATATATCCATCCAGAAAAAGGAATGAAGGAAAAGGAGAAGAATCCCTCGGCCAGTACTAAAATACCACCCATGAAAAGGGGGCAGAAGGGAGGGAGTGAATACTGCAACAGTGAAAAGGAGGAGATCAACTCTTATTGTGAAGACTGTACACAACTGTACTATGTCCTTCCATACCATTGTTGCAGTATTCACTACCTCTGGCAGAGTACAAAAGTTACCGTGGAGGCAGGGAGGAGGAAGGCAAGGAGGAGCCGTCCACAAACCCATGCAGGATAGCCTTGGGAAAACCTACCCGGGTCCTGGAAATATCTAATTTGTAATGTTTTGTGAAAGTGTGAAGTGAAGACCAAGTCATAGCTTTAAGGATGGAGGTGGTGTCCAATCCATTGAAGAAAGTCCCCCCTGAGGAAGCCACAGGTCTAGTAGAATAAGCCCTCAAGGAAGCAGACAATTGCTTACCATGAAAAACAAAAAGAAATGGTCTTGGAAATCCAGGAGGGGATGGTTTGCTTACAAACTGCCAAACCAAATGTCCTGGCACGAAAAGAAACAAAAAGTTAGTCCAACTTACAAAAGGTCTTAGTTTTTACTGTGGAAAGTATCACATATAATTCCCCTCCACAAAGGCGGACCCTCCACAGAACTAACCAATTACCGCCCCATAGCTATTCTCTCTCCACTCTCCAAAATACTAGAGAGATGCATACACTCTCAGGTCTCGGACTACCTACTTACTAACAACCTCCTTTCCAGTACTCAGCATGGTTTCCGACCAAACCATAGCACCACCACTGCCTTACTCTCCTTTACTAACACTATCCTTCAGCATAAAAACAATGGCTATCTCTCCTCTGCTACTTTCCTAGACCTATCTAAAGCATTTGACATGGTCCCACACAAACAACTTATCTCTGTCCTCAATAACCTATCCTTCTCACAATCAGTCACCAACTGGTTTCAGAGTTACCTGTCTGACCGGCAACAATCCGTTGTATGGCAGAATGACATATCTCCCCAACTACCTGTCTCCACAGGGGTTCCCCAGGGATCCATCCTTGGACCCCTACTCTTCTCTGTTTACACCAATAATCTAGCCTCTGCCACCAAACATGGCACACTCACACAATACGCAGATAACTCGACCATCATCTGCTCAGCCCAGTCCCTACCCAAACTGCAAAAAGTCACACAGAAAGCCTTTTCCTCTGTTGAAACATGGCTATCCGATGCCTAATTAATACTCAACCCAAACAAAACTAAACTACTCATCTTCCAACCCACCAAACATACTCAAAACAACTCACTTTAACATCACAGCAAAAGACAACACCACTATATACCCAACTGAACACACCAAATTGCTAGGAGTGGAAATAGACAATAAACTAAAATTTGACATTCACATATCCATGACCATAAAAAAAGTCCACAAAAAACTAGGAGCGTTATATAGAAATAAGCAATTTCTCACCAAAGCAGCAAAGATTTCAATAGCAAATTCCCACCTTATCTCCACCCTACTTTATGCCTCTCCAATATATACCAACCTAAGGCAATGTGATCTAAACAAGCTAGAGACCTGCTACAACAAAATTGCCAAATTCGCCACAGGGGCATCCTACTGTAGTCACCACTGTCTCTCACTTGCTGAACTGGGCTGCCTTGAACTCCCTCACCTCCTTCAGTGGTATCAACTCTCACTCGCCCACAAACTAGTAAACCATCCACTAAATGTCCCATCCCTCCAGAATCTACTCCAACCCTATTGCACCACCAGACCACTAAGATCCAGCAACAAAAATCACTTGCAGATCACTAAAGTCAATAAATCTGCTGGTGAAGCACTATTCTCTCCTGCGCCATAGCCAAATTATGGAACTCACTCCCACCCACAATTACCTCTGTACCATCATGCAGCCACTTCAAAACTTTACTAAAAGCGCACCTAAAAACATGCTGGCTATGCCCTTGCAACTCCCACTCTAATATCATCCACCCCATCCAACCACTACCTTTCTCTCCACTCGACTAACTGCCTTGATTATAGCAAGCTCAGATGCTCATAAGCCTAGTACTAATTATACAGCAGGAACTTCTCATTGTAACATTTGTTAATGTCTGTTATGTACTTCACAGATAAAGATTCTAGTTGTCTACTGATGTACTATGTTCTTCATCTGTAAATATGCTGTAAGTAATTGCTATGTTAAATTGTTAATCGCTATGTAATCCAATGTAACTACTGTCTGTTTATTTTACTGTGGAGCTTTTCTCCCCGGGCCTCCACTGAAAACGGACCTACGTCCAGTCGGACACTCCTGGTCAACAAATTTAAATAATAATAATAATAATAATTTTACTTACATAATATCTGAGCTGTCTATGCAAATCCAAAGTATGCAAACCCTTCCCACTAGCAGATTGCGGAGAAGGGAAAAAAGAAGGAAGATGGATAGACTGATTAAGGCACAGATCATTAACCACTGTGGGCATAAAAGAAGGATTCATATGGAGAGACACCCTGTCTCTATGTAAAAACAAAAAAGGAGGGACCCCCCATAAAGCCTGTGACTCAAATACCATTCTGGCAGAGGTTTAAGCAACCAATAAAACAGTCTTCCAGGTGCAATATTGCAAATAACAAGAAGTGGCAGGCTCAAAAGGAGCCAAGTCAACTTTCAAGGACAGATTAAGATCCCATGAAGGAGGAATGGACTTTCCTGGATGTCTAATATGGACACATTTAAAAAGGAGAGCCAGTGCTATACGAGCCAAATGGGTGTCACAAACAAGATTTTTGGAGAGTCCTTTTTGACTCTGTGAAGGACCCTTGGGAGAAGAGGAAGGGAAGAAAGGCATACAGGAAAATTCCCTTCCAAGAAAAAGACAAGGCATCCACCTTCCATGCCAAAGGACTTGAAACTCTGGAACAAAACTGAGGGAATTGCCTGTTCAGAGGGGAGGCAAAAAGATCTGCTTGAGGAATACCCACAGATAAACTATGTCTAGAAACACATCCCTGTGAAGCATCCATTCATGAGGCTGTGTCCTGGACCTGCTGAGAGAATCTGCCACAAGACTGCACTCTGAAGGTATACAGACTGCCTGTAGGGTGATCTATAGACTGATGACTATTTCCCATGCTTGAAGGGCCAGTCTATAAAGAAGGTAGAACCTTGAGTGAGTTGTTTGCTTGATGTACCGCATGACTATGGTGTTATCTGTAAAAACCTTCAAGGGACCTGGAACCCAGAGCACATGGAAAGCTTGAAGGTCTGGAATAAGAGCCTGCATTTCCTTGATGTTGATGTGATCAAACCTCTGCTAAGGGGACCAAAGGATTTGTATTTTCAGGGTGCCTGAAGGTGCTCCCCACCCCAGCTCTGACATGTCTGAAGAGTTTCTGAGACGCCTGTGGAGAGTGGAAAGCACATCTGAATTGAGAGACAGCTTCCGAATCCTCTGATGAAATTCTAGTTTGAGACAAAGAAGCAGTGGAATGAGTTAGTCCATCAGGTGCAGGTGTTGAAGTTAGACTGATTTCAAGAACCACTGAAACCTGCTCATATGAACCCTGGTCCAGGGAAGCATGGGATAAGTAGAGGCCATGAACCCCACAGCCCTGAGAAAACTTCCTAGCTGGAAGAAAGGATGGGGAAGCAGGGATAGAAAATAATTTGTTAGGGACAAAATCTTGGAGTCAGGAAGAGACACCAGCATTGGAACAGTTTAGAACCTTCAGCCTAGGGAAATGTGGTCCTGAGAAGGAATCAACATTGACTTTTGAAGGTCAACAGTGAACCACAAACTGTGTAACAAAGGATGGGTAAAATGAAGATCCTGTACCAGCCTGGAATGAGATGCAGACTGAAGGAAGAGGTCATCCAGATAAGGAACTATCTGAATGTCCTGAAACCTACAAAAGGTGACTAAAGGGACTAAACATTTGGTGAACACCTTTGGGGCTGTTGAATGCCCAAAGGGCAAAGCAGAGAACTGAAAATGAGAGGAACAAACAGAGACATGCAAATATTTCTTAAACAGATTGTGGACAGGGATGTGAAGGTAAGCATCCTTCAGATCCAAGGAAATCAGAAAGGCCTGGGTAAGTAACAGAGTCTGACGAGAGACCGCATTTGCAAGGAAAGCACTATAAAAAAGATATCCAGAAACTAAAGATCTAGGACAGATCTTAAAGACCCCTCTTTCCTGAGGACCATAAAAATCCTGGAATAAAAGCCCAACCCCTCTCTGTCTGAAGAACTTGTTGAATGGTACCCGTGGTCCAGCAGACCGTACAACATGCCTGGAAAATGAGAAACCTGTTCTCCAGGGGGTTGGGGAATACTGGACAAAGAGGGAAGGGTTTTTCAGGTCATAAAGTAACCCTGCCAGATTGTGGCGAGAACCCAGGTGTCTGTGGTAATCATCTACCAAACTGGGAGAGAAAGAAAAAGCCTGAGGGACAAGGGAAGCTGACAGAAAGAGGAAGGGAAGGCAGATAATCAGATGGCTGTAGACTTGTCAGGCAAGGACTGCTTTTGTCGTCTGGGCATTTGAGTAGGCTTATCAGAAAAAAACATACCTGGGTGCCTTCTTACATTTGGAAGACTGGCTAGACAGTCTAAGCAAAAAATCAATCTTACTGGGATAGTTCTTCTGAAACCTGTAGACAGGAGAGACAAAAATCTGCTTCAAATCTTTCATAACTTTAACCTGATCTTGTAATGTCTTTAAAAGGTCAGCTACAGCAGAACCAAACAAATTCTGATTATCCAAGGGAGAATCCAGAAGTTTTGCTTTGATATTACCTGGCAAGGCCTGAAGGCAAAGCCAGGAATATCACCTCATCGCAGAGCCAGCGGCAGCAGCTCTGGAAGATGCATCTGCTACATCATATCTACAACTGATAAGAGTGACGGGCAATCTGAGAAGTGGTACTGAGCAAGGACAGAGCTGAGGCCTTAGCTTCAGAGTCAGGCATATTAGAAATAATCTTCCCAATCAGGGTAAGAAGAGACAGGATGGACCTTGACACATGAGTGTGGTAATTGATGGCCCTGAAGTGTACAGCAGCCAAAGTTTAAACCTTTTTACCAATCCTTTCCATGGCTCCACTGTCCGTATCCAAAGAAAGAAGCCTGGAAGAAGGCAACAGCTTAGACGTTTTGTCAGCAGATGCAGAAAAATCACTGCAGGATCAGAGAAAAAAACACTTTTACAAGAACTTGCAGGCATCCAGCACCTTACAGAACCTGTCAGGTTTCTTAAGAGCTGGAGGCTGAGATTCCAGACTCAAAGAAGCAGCAGAGAATGTATCCAACAGAACAACCAACACAGAAGGGACAGCAGAAGGAGCAGAGTCCATCTGCAGCAGCTCATAATACCTCTTCTAGATGCCCGAGACTTGGAAGCAATCTCATTTGAAATGTTCTATCATACAAAGAACTGTATCACCAAAGGAAAGTTCCTCTAAAGGAGAATCAGGACTGATCCTCCTCCTCAGAACCACAGTCTAAAGATGAAGGTAACAGAGAGCAACAGGCAAAGGAATTAACCTAAAAATCAGAATCCTTGTCTGAAGAGTCCAGGTCTCTAGTCCTCTTAGGGTCCAGGACCAAGGAGGTGCAGGAAACAAAATCCCCAGAGGAGGATTCAATACCATCAAATCATTGAACAAACCCTGAGTGAAGTCCTTCCATTCCCGTTGTGGATCACTGGCAGCAGACAACACGTTTTAGTTTTCTGACTTTTTTCAATGGGGTGTCTGCTCTGACAAAAGACAGAGGTCTGGACCCCTGCCTGGAGTCTGCTAAGGTATCTGGCACCTCACCCCTAACAAGGATCTGAGGAATCTCTCTGGGTCCTCTGAAATAACCAGCCATGGTTCCTCCTCAGCATCCATGGCGGACATTTGCAGTCTCCAAGGACATGTGAGAAGAAGGTCAAGTGCCGGCCTCTGAGAAGGTTATGGTGAAACTGAAGGTAACGATGCTTCCTAGTAATAAAATATCTGGTATACTGGCCGGATGTTGGGCTGTCCTTGGCAGGAGATTCCAGAGGTGATGAATACTGCAACAGTGATAAGGAAGGACATCAAAAGTTTAAAAAGGTGCTGTTTACAATATCCACACTAGCTCAATATTTATTTATTTTTATTTATGTATTTACATTTGTTGACCAGGAGTATCCGAATGGGCGTAGGTTCATTTTCAGCGGAGGCCCGGGGAGAAAAGCTCCACAGTTAAAATAAACAGACAGTAGTTACATTGGATTATATAGCGATTAACAATTTAACATAGCAATTACTTACAACATATTTACAGATGAAGAACATAGTACATCAGTAAACTACTAGAATCTTTATCTGTGAAGTACATAACAGACATTAAGAAATGTTACAATAACAAGTTCCTGCTGTATAATATGTACTAGGCTTATGAGCATCTGAGCTTGCTATAATCAAGGTAGTTAGTGGAGTGGAAAGAAAGGTAGTGGTTGGATGGGGTGGGTGACAGAGTGGGAGTTGCAGGGGCATACCAGCATGTTTTTAGGTGCACTTTTAGTAAAGTTTTGAAGTGGCTGCATGATGGTACGGAGGTAATTGTGGGTGGAAGGGAGTTCCATAATTTGGCTATGGTGCAAGAGAATAATAGTGCTTCACCAGCAGAGTTATCTGCTTTAGTGATCTGCAAGTGATTTTTGTTGCTGGATCTTAGTGGTCTGGTGGTGTGATAGGGTTGGAGTAGATTCTGGAGGGATGGGACATTTAGTGGATGGTTTACTAGTTTGTGGGCGAGTGAAAGTTGATACCACTGAAGGAGGTGAGGGAGTTCAAGCCAGCCCAGTTCAGCAAGTGAGAGACAGTGGCGACTACGGTAGGATGCCCCTTTGGCGATTTTGTTGTAGCAGGTCTCTAACTTGTTTAGATCACATTGCCTTAGGTTGGTATATATTGGAGAGGCATAAAGTAGGGTGGAGATAAGGTGGGAATTTGCTACTGAACTCTTTGCTGCTTTTGGTGAGAAGTTGCTTATTTCTGTATAATGCTCCTAGTTTTTTGTGGATTTTTTTATGGTCATGGATATGTGAATACAATACAAGGCTGAATCACAGTACTCCTTCGGATTCTTGGCCTACTACAAGTCTCATTTGTAGTACTGATCCTGAGTTCACTTGTTTCTGCAGCATCACCATGTCTATCTATTTCACTCACAGAGCTCTGTATATACTTCTGGAGCTTCTCTACAAGAAAGAGGCCTTTTTACTGAAGCCAAGCTTAAGGTACTGACTTTCTTATACTGATTTCCTACCTAGAGTAGTAGGGATGTCAGACTAGCCCAGGCTGCAGCATAATGTATTCGGTTCTATCTATTCACAACTATTTTTATTTACAGACAGTGGTGAAAGTCTGCCTTGTAGAAACTAGGTTTTATGTTCAATATTCTAATGGTTCTTTGTGGGAGCTGCACAGATTATCTCTCTAAACTAGTACATCCAGTAATGAATAAGGAATGCATAACTGACCGCTTTTCCAACTCCAAACTTCTAAGACAGACAAGCTTCTCTGTACAGATGCAAAGCTGGTAATAATAGCATCCCAAAGCATCTTCTCAGCGTACCAAGGTACTCTGAAGATTAATGGGAAATGCACCATGCATTAATCAAAAGCTCTGATTCTGCCATTAAATACTGAAAAGTGTACATTCACCTCATCTTTCAAGACTTCCTTTTTTTTTTCTTGATAGCCATGTCACTAAAACAGATACCTCACTAAAGGTACTACCGTTAAACATACAGCATAAACACTGATATTCTTATGAGAAGCAAATGCAAAACTAGCTTTTACTAACCTTGCTGAAAATGAAATGCCATCAATATCCAACAGAAATGATGCAAGATGAAGCATGGCTGGAGTTGCTATCGAAGACACTCTTCACAAAGTCAGACAGGATTGCAGTTGTCTATGCTGGGGAAGGGGTAGTGTGCTGGGAGGTGCTCTTGTTGAGCTCTGGTGAAACTGAGGCTCAGACAGATCATTAGGCTGGGCAATGTGTCTGCCATATGGTCCTGGGGTGGGCACTCCCTCAAGCCACACCTTACAGTCCAAATACCAACCTAGCAGAAGATGGAATGTCAGCAATGGGAGGGAACAGCCCCAAAAAAGCCTCTGTAGTGTGATGGTTTCACAACCTAACTGCCTGTACATGGACTTTAGGTGGAAGATACATAGATGAGGAACCCTGACGTCAGTGGAGGAGGTGGGGAACCATGAATGAGCAAAAGACATTTTCTTGAAGCAACATTAAGAAGGTCTGTTGTAATGTACCCACACAGAAACTGGTTCAGCAATATCCATATTTATGGGGACACTATAAGATGAAGTATTTGGATTAAAATGTTTCTGTTAAGGCAGCTATGGATATGTAGGAGGAGACTAAACTAAGGATAATACAAAAACTGATAAACTGGAAGCTATTGTTTATGGACATGGATATGTACAGCAAGATACAACCAGTGAAAACGTCTTTGGTCTCTTTAATTCATAGGTTCATAGGTTCATACTAGGCTATCTGCCCTAGGGCATTTATAAGCCTAGCCAGAGTGTGTATGGCTTTTGCCACCCATTTTAAATTAATTTTGCTATGCCCTTTTTCGAGGTTAGTATACTGTGCCTCTGTCTAACAGTGACACAGAAGTGATACCCGGGGTAAACCTACGATCTCCCATCCACTCATCAAGATTCCTCTTGAAGAGAGTCAATGAGGGACTCTGCCTAACCTGGACTGGGATTTTATTTCAGAGTGAAGGGAGCCTCTGGGTTATGAATCTGTCCCTCCAGCATGTCCGTTTTATTTCAGTGCTGAGGTTTAAGTTTCTCGAGCGCGTAGCTCGATGGGATTTGGATTTTCTGAGGTGCAGCATGTCCATTAATTCCGGGTTGGACATGGCTTTATACGTCAGGCACAGATCGCCTCTGAGCAGGCGGTATGCCACTGAGTAGAGCTGGAGTTTCTTTAACCAGGCAGTATACGGCATCTGTTTGAGCCCCTTGATCCTCTTGGTGAGGTACTTTTGGGGTCTTTCCAGTTGCTGCAGGTGTCTGGTAAGGTACATCCCAAAAGGGGCATTGTACTCAATTATGGGCCTGATGAGGGATGAGTAAAGAGGCACGATGACCTCCCCTGATCTAGATGTGAATCCCTTCATGATTAAGTGGACTATATAAAATGTTTTTCTAACCACTTTGGCCACGTGGTTGTCAAATGAGAGATTGCTATCAACTTGTTTTTGCCAAAGGGGATGACTATACACTTTTTGGCGTTTAGCTTGAGGCCATGGCTCTGGCACCAGTTGTCTGTTTCTATGAGGCCCTTTTGGAGGATGCTTGTGTCGGCTGGAGAGTCTATTATGGTGCCCAGTTTGCAGTCATCTGCGAACTTGGTCAGCCACAGTCCTTCCATGTTGGCCTGTACCTCTGAGAAATATATACCGAACAAGAGAGGTCCCAAGACTGAGCCTTGTGGGCCGCCACTTGTAACTGGTTTGGAGTCTGACATGGCACCAGCTATTCTAACCATGTGGGTTCTGTCCTTGAGCCAGTTTGCAACCCATCTAGTGACATAGGGGTTTATATTTAAGCTGGTGAGCTTATCTATAATGCCCGAGTGGGGTATTATATTGAAGGCTTTTGCGAGGTCCAGGTAGGCTGTGTGGACCACCTTCCCTTGGTGACTGTTTCAAAGAAATCGACCAGGTTTAAGAGGCAGGATCTGCCCTTAAAGCCGAACTGGGTAGGATCCAGTGTCTGTAGGTCCCCAATATCTTTATTTATAAGGTCCATGATGATCCTTTCCATAGCTTTGCAGACCAAGCTAGTTCTATATAGAAGTTAGGCATACTTTTATCAAACAGAGGAGAAGTTGTGGACAATAACTGAGAAAAATGGTGAAGGAATTTATCTGACAGGGGAAAAAGACAAGAGTAAAATATAATTAACTGATCCTCCTAACAGATCAAGTTGGTTTAGGATTACCTGATATGAAGGGATACTTCAGAGCTATGCATTTAAGGGTCATATACATAACCCAAACAGAAGGTTATAATTCCAAGTGGAAAGGGATAATGATGAAGCTGGGGGGGGGGGGTACAAAATATAAGGAGAATGGGATTTTGGATACAGATTCTTAAGGAAAATAACAACCATACAGCATATTATATTCATAAAGTTGCAAAAAGTATTCTAAGAACTAAGCCAAGGGAAGGGAGAAAGGAGATTTTGCGGCTAAGGATGACTGCAAGTACAGGCATAGACTATTGGTAAGAAGGGGGCAGGAATTTGCTGGAATAAACTGACAAAGCAACCATGGTATTGGGAGCAAAAAACACAGAGGGAAAGGAAATAGAAAGGGATGAGGCCAAGAAGACATTTAGATTGCAGGTTAGAGACTGCCTTCCCTACCAGAGATTGATACCATAGTATAGGCACAGAGAAAAGGATAGTGCAATCCTAAGTGAAAGACCTGCTCTGATAGCATTTTTATTCAAATCTAGAAGAGAATTTGTTGTTAAAAAAGGGAAAATTAGTGGGGCATATAAATAATGCATGATGACTATCAATCAGAGGTGGTTAGAAAAGACTGAGGAGAGACTGGAAAAGCATTTTAGAATGGAAGGACATACGTCTGGCTACCAAGTATAAAACAAAGTCCAGAAGATTTAAGATTTTTCCTTGGAAGTGTTTGAAGTCTGCTTGGGGTATAATAATATCTATGCAAAGAATTTTTCCTCAGGTAGATCCCAAACGTTGAAAGTGTGACGGGAAAGAAAGAGGTAAATGGCAACATGTCTTTCTGGCTTATAATGAGTTGGCAGATTTTTAAGTCTCCAAAGAGTACTCAGAAAAAATAGGAGAGCTGAAGGTTGTAACTAAGGAAATGATTCTTCTGAGTTGGGACACAGCAGGGCCTTACTACGTTTAATTCTACTGGCTGTCAAAAAAGCAATTACTAGAAAATTGAAATGAAAATCTAAACCAACTATACTTTAATATTGTAAAAGAGATAAATGAATTGAAGTGGGATCTTTAGAAAAGGGAAGGAGAAAATTAAACAAATAAATGGAATTTCTGGGAACAATACATACGGAACAGTGTTCATGAGAAGGAGTAAGGTTTAATGAAAGGCAGGAAGTGAAGAATTTATGTAATGTTGGACTGAATGACATATTCCTTATAAAGAAAGAAAACATACAAGTAATGTATAATGTATGTAAATGAAAAGCCTATGTCTAAAGTAATAGTTTAATAAAGGTGTTTTAAAAAAACATGCATTTTCTGAAGAATTAGAAGAAACTCACAAAAAAGTGTATTGTAGAGGTAGAAGGGTGTTGTAAGAATAATGCAAAGACAGCACTACAAGGTAACTCTTAAAATTCTTCCTGTGCATCTAATTACATGTTGAGTGAAAAATGATCACTGACCTAATTAAGAATACTGGGGGGAAAAGCAGGTGCAGAATGGCAGTTGAGGGCTAAACCATTAGTCTTCTTATAAAGAAACCCCAAAAGCAGCAGTAAAGCATCACTGTCAACTCACCAACAGAAATAGGATGCCACATTACTAGACACAAAACTACAGCACTGATGTTTTCTGCCACAGCCTTTGGGGAATGTTTTTCCAGTTTAGTTGCTGCAGATTTATTACGTTCATTTAAAAACTGATACTGCTTTGTATGCTTTGTCCATTAGCTTGTTATCAAGTAAGTACGATATTTATTCAGAACAAGTTTTAGTTTACTGGTTGATTTATGTATGGGGGAAGCACACGATCTACTGGTCATGAAGAAGCTTTCAAAAGCTGTATCATTATTATGCGTTCCATTTGAAAGCTTTTGAAAGTAGTAGTTGTGTTACAGTGCTTCACTCACCGCTTATTTCACAGATGTAAAAGTTTTAGAAGATTGTACCTATCTCTTCCCGGCACATTAATGACCGCTTTCAACAAATAACTAAAGGCAAGAGAGTTTTCTCCATTGCTATGTGCTCAAGGCAAAGATGCACAAAGAGAAAAGAATCTGTCAAGGCCCTGAAAACCAGCAGAGATTTTTCCTGTGTGTTCTATAGGAAAGACTACTCTCAGTCTATCTCATCATCAAGACCTTCATTTTATTTTGTAATAGATCTCAACTTTTACAACATGCGGAGTTAAAAAGTTACAGAATGTCGCACTCCTTTCAATGACAGTACAGCGAACTGGAAAAGATTACCCAGACTCTGTCACAACTTGCTGTAAAGGGAAAGGTTAGTTTGTTTTTCCTTTCTTGTATTTTGTATTGCTTTATTGCCTTCTTCAATTTTGTATATTAAGCTTTATTTTCTTTACACTGTGGTTTACTTGTATTCTGTTTCTAACTGCATATTTAAACTAGGAAAGAGACCACAGCTGTGCATCTTGTCAGTCACACAGAAATTAATTTTTTTCCCCACCCCTGTGCTGTTGTATTTTTAAACTCAGCTGTCTTTCTAGCACGACCACAACACCAACCACCACAGCAACATTATTGCACGACTACTGGATCCAAAATAATGAAAAAAAATCAGTGTTTGTATAAAAATTCCTTTAATCAACAACTGCTCTAGTGCCTCGGTACAAGCACCTTTACAGAACATAACATCTTATAAAAAAAGCACTCCTTAAATACAAAAATCCATTCTCAACTAAATATTAATTGAACTATTAAACGATTAAAACATCTTTCTCAAAGTAAACATCTCCAATTCACTTCATTATTAAGCCCCATAGGACCCAATGTGTCATATTTCAGTATATAAATTGATTCCTTATACAAAAGTTTATTTTTCAACACCAAATCATTGTCATATTTTACATTAACGTGTTCTAAAACTGCACCTTGTAACAATAAATGATTACTTGCACGCATTTCTTAAAAAATGTACAGATATAACTTTTTCTTCTTTTTTTATTCTTAATGTCCCTTATGTGTTCTAAAAATCGAAATCGAAACATTCTTTTTGTTTCCCCAATAAAATACAAATTGCATGGACATTAAGCACATAAATTATACCTTTACTATTGCAAGAAAACACATCATCTGAAGTAGTTAACTTCATCCTCCCCCTTACCCATACTACACTGCAGCCTCCTTCCAATCCTCAAATCTCATTTGTCGCGGCTTTGCCAAGCACGGGATTCTTCGAGCTCCAGGCAAGTGCAGCAATCTTTTTCTACCAACTTTCCTTTTTAGTCTAGTTTTTTGGTGTGTGTGTGTGTGTGTGTGTGTGTGTGTGTGTGTGTGTGTGTGTGTGTGTGTGTGTGTGTGTGTGTGTGTGTATCTTAGTTCTTTCTTCGGGTGTTCTTTCTCCCTAGCCTTTATCTGCCCCTAAATCACCTTTGGTAGTAATCCATCCCTTAGTAGGCCCCTTTTCCCTCCTTCAGGTGTGTGTGTGTGCTTAGAGAATGGCCGAAAGTCATAAAGTGACTTTTTCTAAGTGCTCTGAGTGTGGCCATACGCTGTCGCCAGCGGATGGTCACACTCAGTGCGTGATCTGCTTGGGGGTTTCGCACCTTTCTTCGGGCTGCCAGATCTGTGCGGCCTTCAACCCCCGAGCCTTATGGGATAGGAGGAACAAGCTGATTCTGGCGGGTCTTCTACCCTCGGAATCAGCTTCTTCTTCCCCCTCTGTAGCGACAGTAGTGGCTGCGGCTGCCCAGTCAGCCAGCCCTCTTTGCCTGTCTGGGAGTCACCCTCCCACCTTGTCTCAGGGAGAACGAGAGGCCAAGAAGGATAAGAAAGAGAGAAGGGAGAGAGAGAGACAGAAATAAGCTGCAAGCGGCAGGCTGAACTGGACCCCTCGGCCTCTCCCGCTAAAATTGTCACTTCTCCCTCGAGAGTTTCTAAGCCTTCCTCCCCACGGCTCCGTTCGCCAAGTTTCTCTCCGGAGCCGGAGGAGACACGACCAGCCTCGAGGTAGTCGTCACGTCGGTCCTCCCGGCCGGCTTCGGCGGCTTCCTCCAGGTCTACCCGCAGCATCTCAGAGGCAGATAAGGACAGGATGATGCGTCGATTCTTGCAAACTCAACTGCAGATGGAAGTGTTGCTGCCTCCCCCCTCTAGGGGAGGGGGGTTCAGCTCCACTGTTCGCCCCGATAGCTCCTTCTTCGATCCACCACAGGATTTTGGATCCGAGGAGCCCCGGATTCAGGGGGTAGGCGCCGATGGTTATTGCTACATCAATGCCGGCCATGCCCTCAAGCTTATCGGATCCGCTTTCGACGTGGTGGAGAGGATTCTCTCTGGAGGATCGAGACCCCTCACTCTTTTCCTCAGGGTCTGGCCCCGCTCCCTCGCAGCTCAATTTGTCCTCCATCATCCAGTCCCCCCTGGGACAGCCTGTGTCGTTGACGCCTCAGACAGTTTTCCTGGAGGAACATGAATCTGTTGGTGAGCCCCCTCAGACAGCCCCCCCCCGAGGAGGTCCCTCACAAATGCCTGTGCAAAAGGAGGCACTTGGACTCCCCAGAGTCCCTCACCGAGGATACCGATTTGGAGGAAGGGGAAGGTTCCCCCAAATCACCCCCCCGACGACGTCTCCTTTGGAGACATTATGGAAATACTCCACCAAAGGGGGGTTGTCCGACCAAAAACCTTCTGCTGACGAGTCGGTATTCCTGGAGGCATTCGACACAGGCCCATCTACCACTTGGGTGTCCCCCCCAGCCGACCACCTGGTCAACCTGATTACCACAAGGGCATGGAAGGAGCCGTACACTGTAGAGCTGATACCCAGAAGGCCCAATAAGGTTCTTAGTCCCCCTGCAGACAGAGCTTCGTGGAGCAAGGGTTCCCCGGTTGATGCCATGGTGGTGGCAGCGGCCACCAAAAAGGAACTCACCCAGGAAAGTTCTTCTGTCAATCCCCCTGACAAGGAGTCTCAGGCAATGGGCCGTATTGGAAAGCGGACTTTTGCTTCAGCTACCTTCTCTATAAGGGCGCTGAATTACTTGGCCCATGTAATCAGACTGCAGCAGGACCTGGTCAAAGAGTACGCTGAGCCTCCCCCAGAGTCCATGTCGGCCGAGGATAAACGGACTTTCTCGGCTCATATGACCACTCTCAAGTCAGTGTCTAATACTTCTATGCGGCTACTTTCCCATGCCACGGAGGGAGCCGCTAGAGCTAGTGGGTCCGGTATCACCTTAAGGTGTCATGCCTGGCTTCGACTTTCCGATTTCTCAGAGCTCTTCAAGGCATCCTTCGCAAATGCACCCTTTGACGGGTCGACCCTGTTCGGGAAGACCATCCACGAAACACTGGTCCAGAGCTAGAAAGACGGGAAAACGCGGTCAGCCTTCGGAATCCGCTTCTCTACCCCTCAAAGGTCCTTTTCCAGGAACCAGCGAGGGCAGAAGAAGATGTGGTTTCAGAAATCTCAGCAGGCCCGGAATGCTCAGGACTCCTTCCCCAGAGGCAGAGAGGGACAAGGTGGACGCCGGCTCAGAGGCAGAGGGAGACCGAAGTCACCAGAACCCTTTTCTGACCAAGCCACGCAGCAGCCCTGAGGGGTTGCCCGACTGCTCCTCTCTGGAGACAGTCGGGGGGGGGGGCGTTTTTCAAGGCACCTGACTCAATGGGAGTCCATCACGACAGATCGCTGGGTGCTTCGGATAACATCCAGAGGCTATTCAATCTCCTTCATAAACAAGCCCCCTTACTCAAGGCGCCTCCCAGATGTCCCACCCACTCAAAGGGAAGCCACGGCTTTGGAAATAAAAAAGCTGTTAGAAAAAAGAGCCATCCAGCATGTGCCCCCAGACCAGTCCGGATCAGGCATCTACTCCAGATTCTTTCTAGTGCCAAAAAAGATGGGGGACTTAGACTGATTCTCGACCTGTAAACAATGAAC
This sequence comes from Protopterus annectens, assembly GCF_019279795.1. Classification (NCBI taxonomy): domain Eukaryota; kingdom Metazoa; phylum Chordata; order Ceratodontiformes; family Protopteridae; genus Protopterus; species Protopterus annectens. The sequence goes on from NC_056731.1 coordinate 1,919,811,382, forward strand.
CTTTTCCTTGCCAAGGAGAAATTCTGGATGGTCATGCTCCAATCCATCCTGCCCCTCTTGCAGGAGGAGGACTGGATGTGCTCCATAGACCTCAAGGATGCGTCCTGCCATATTCTCATGGACAGACGGTCCAGGAGGTTTCTCCGCTTTTGTCTGGGGACCAGTCATTACTAGTTCAGGGTCCTACCCTTTGGTCTCACTACAGCCCCCAGGGTGTTCACCAAGGTCATGGTAGTTGTAGCGGTCCACCTGAGGCTCCAGGGCATACAGGTCTTCCTGTACCTAGATGACTGGCTCCTCACTGCCCCCCACCAGGCATCTACTTTCTCTAGCCAGGGATTTCTTCCTTCGGATATCACCCTGGTTGGGGATAACCATAAATGTCAAGAAGTCTTTCCTCCAGCCTGTTCAAGTGTTAGACTTCATAGGGGTCAGGATAGATACCCTCCAGGCCAGGGCCTTCCTAACATCAGACAGACTTCACAGCATGACTCTGCATGTCCTAGCCCTCTTTCAGTCCCCTGCTCCCCCAGCAAAAATTAGTCCTGAGAGCTTTGGGGTCCATGGCGGCAGCGATCAATCTGATTCCTTATGCTAGTCTGCAAATGAGGGTTTTACAGTGGACGTTGCAAGTCCAGTGGTCTATCCTACACCACCCTCTAGACTTCCCGATTCAGGGTTTGCAGGAACTCCCTCATGTGGAGGCTTCACTCCCGAGCCCTTCGGGAAGGACGACCCTTTGTTATGCCCCTACCCCAGGCCACAGTGACCACGGACGCCTCCCGCCTAGGGTGGGGGTGGGGGGGGCATTGTGCAGGCAGGACTGTCCAAGGCACGTGGACTCAGACCGAGACCGTACTGCATATAAATGTCCTGGAGATGAGGGCAGTCCTTTTAGTGTTGCAGGTCCTTCATGCCTCTCTTCCTCCGGGGATTATTGCTATCCAGTATGACAATATGTCAGTGGTCTGGTATATCAACAAACAGGGGGGAACCAGGTCTTACCCACTTTGCAGAGAAGCCATGAGAGTCTGGGAATAGGTGATCACCAACCACTTCCTGTTAGCAACACACATTCCGGGTTGGTCCAACATACTGGCGGACAAACTGAGCAGAACTATTCTCTCTCCTTACGAGTGGTCTCTGAACCCTTGTGTAGCGGAACAGATCTTCCTCAAGTGGGGTCAGCCTTGCTGCGATCTCTTCGCATCACCTTCCAATGTGAAGTGCAGCGAGTTTTTCACTCTAATTCCTCCTTTAAGGGAAGACACCAGAGACACTCTAGTCCATGCTTGGCCGCCCGGTCTTCTTTATGCGTAACCTCCACTTCCACTTCTGACAAATTTTTGCAAAAAGCTCGTCGGTTGGGGTGCAAGATTATCCTCATAGCCCCATTCTGGCCTCGTCAGGTCTGGTTCCCCTGCCTGCAGTCTCACCTCATAGCTCTACTCTGGATCTTGGATCCCCTTCCGGATCTGATTTCTCATCCCTCGGGAATGGCTCCTCTGCACCTGGACGATCTCAAACTCTCAGCTTGGCTGATCCAGTTCCCCTAGTTGCCAGGACTCCCAGTATCTCTTCCCTAATCAAGTCTATGCTGGTAGCGGCACATAAACCCTCTACCAGGAAGATTTACAGTAGCAAATGGAAACTTTTTTCCATTTGGGCTTGACGAAAGAACTTGGATCCTTTCACCGCTCCTATTCCAGCAGTACTGGAATTCTTGTCTCATATTTTTCAGCAAGGGGCCAGCTCATCTACTGTGAAGGTTCAACTGGCTGCCATTTCCCATTTCCATATTGGGGACAACTTTGGTTCTCTCGCTGCTGCCAGAATTTGTAAGACCTTTCTAAAAGGCACCTTTCTTTTGAGACCCCCTGTTAGAAATTCATCCCCGCCGTGGGATCTGACCTTAGTTCTTCAGGCGTTAGTTGCGCCTCCGTTCGAACCCACAGCTTCCGTTGATCTGAAGTTCTTGTCATGGAAGACTGCTTGTTTGGTACCCATTACTTCAGCCAGAAGAGTGTCGGAGCTTCAGGCTCTCTGTATCAAACCTCTATACCATGTGTTTCATAAGGATAGGGGATCTCTCAGGACTAATCCCTCATTTCTCCCTAAAGTTGCTTCCGAGACGAACATTAATCAGTCCATTAATTTGACAGTCTTTTTCTCCAATTTCCAGAACAAAGGAGAATATAAACTTCATTTGCTGAATGTTCACAGACAGTTACGTTTTTATTTGCACAGGACGGCTGTCTTTCGTAAGTCTGATCAACTTTTTGTCTCCTTTGCTAAACCTTTTCTAGGGAAACCAGTTTCAAAGGGGACTCTCGCTACGTGGATTTAGAGTTGTATCCTACAAGCATACAGAGAGTCTGGCTTACCAGAACCAATGGGAGTACATGCTCATTCTATGATGCTCATTCTATGATAAAGAAGTTATGTACTCACCATAACGTTCCATCTGAGTAGGTAAACTTAATTTGTCAGCAACTGTCCCTCCCTCCTTCCCCCTGACCTTGTTGGTTACTTAGCCGAGTTCGAGGTTCTGAGTCAGGTGTCGCAGGTTGTTAAGTTTGTTTTGTTATTATGTGCAGGTGGCAAACACGATTGGAGGATTGGAAGGAGGTTGCAGTCTAGTATGGGTAAGGGGGAGGAGCTTGGAGCTCGGATCTTTTTGCTTGGTATGCTGCCAGCTTGGATCCATGTCAGATCCGAAACCCACAGGTTGCTGACAAATGAAGTTTACCTACTCAGATGGAACACTATGGTGAGTACATAACTTATTTTTTATATATGTACTTAACCTTATTAATACCTCAAAAATTTGTAAAAATCTATGCACACACTGAACATTTTCCACATGGATGAGTCCCAGGACTCCAGTTCAATTGTCTAATATTTAAAGATGAAAATACAAATTTTCCATGTACCAACATATCTTGTAAACTTCTGCCCCTTGTATAAGAAAACATTAAGGTTTTAGGTAGTATTTTTGATAATAATTTATCCCTTCTTAAGAATTCCCAATAATCTTTAACTAGACTGGCAATCTCATCACTTTTTACATTATACATATTTACAAAAAACATTTTTTTCTTTTTCATCAGATCTTGTTCCATGTTGCATCATTCTATTTGATATTTTTCCCATATTTCTATTTTCATTACCAAGAACTTTTCCTTGTGCTTCTTCTATAATATTTACATCATACCCCCTTCTTAAAAACATCTTAGCTGATTTTTCTACCTCCTCTCTTAATATTCCCTCATTATTACACAACCTTGACAATCTTAAAAACCCACTATAAGGAAGAGATGAGATCAGATGTGGAGGGTAGTAACTTGTAGCATATAAAAATTGATTGCAGTCTTCAAATTTTCTATGAACCTTGGTTTGAATAGACCCATTTCTTAGCCCTTCCAAAACCAAGTCCAAAAAAATTACCTTATTTCCTTCCTGTAATCCACTAAATGACAATCCAAAGGGGTTATTTTGCAATGTTTTTACAAATTCCTGGACCTGAGCTCTGCCCCCTTCACATATAAAAAAATCATATCAACTATGTACCTAAAACATGTTTTGACATATTGTTTCACAAACATTTGTTTGTACAGAAATCTGCTCTCAAAGAAAGCCATAAACAAATTGGCATACATGGGAGCAAATGGTGTAATTTATGTACTTAGATGTCCATGCAATTTGTATTATATTGGGGAAACAAAAAGAATGTTTCGAGTTTGATTTTTAGAACACATAAGGGACACTAAGAATAAAAAAGAAGAAAAAGTTATATCTGCACGTTTTAAAGAAATACATGCAAGTAATCATTTATTGTTACAAGGTGCAGTTTTAGAACAAATTAATGTAAAATATGACAATGATATGGTGTTGAAAAATAAATTTTTGTATAAGGAATCAATTTATATACTGAAATATAACACATTGGCTCCTATGGGGCTTAATAATGAAGTGAATTGGAGATGTTACTTTAAGAGAAAGATGTTTTAATTGTTTAATAGTTCAATTAATATTTAATCGAGAATGGGTTTTTGTATTTAAGGAGTGCTTTTTTTCTAAGATGTTATGTTCTGTAAAGGTGTTTGTACCGAGGAGCTAGAATGGTTGGTGATTAAAGGAATTTTTATACAAACTGATTTTTTCAGCTGTCTTTCTAGTTCCCTGCCCCTTATGCTAATTTAACAACATATCTCCTTCCCTCTCCTCTTTCATTGCCTATTGTAACCATAAAATTATCATTTTGTGAAATCACTCCCATTTAACGACTTAAATGTATTGGCCATCCCATTGTATTCCATAGAACCAGAATAGAAAGTGCCCTTCCAATCTATCTTGCTATTTTAAAATTGGTGGCTCTCCACTGAAATACTTAGAGGTTAAGTTATCCTCTCTTTCATATCCAACTGCTTAGTGTACCCTGCAGCTCTTAGGATATTAACACATTTTTCCATTTTAGTTTAAAATCTGCAACATCTACTTCAAGACCATACATTACTGGTGAGCCCCCATTCTGCCTCAGTAGTCATCTTGGAATTAGTGCTTCTGTTTTGCTCCAGATGAGAAAAGAACAAAGGAGCATTGTATCCCAGCAGAGTAGAGCTGTGGTGAGACCAACACTAGTATTAGTCAGACAGTAGCCATTCAGATGAAACACCTCTTTTCATCATTCCTGACAAAGCTAATTCTTTCTTTTCAGGAAGTACTGCTTGATTAGCTTCTAATTCAGAATATCTGCCTAAATACTTCATCTATTAAATCATCAGGCTCTACTTACTAGTTTTCCCGTAAATAATTGGCAGTGTCCTGTAAAGCCACAGACACCTTGAGTTGACTTTTTTCCTGTAAAAGGCACCACTGAAATTTCACCAAAACCTAGTTGCACATAGGACAACTAGTTTGCAGTGATGAGCACCCCCCCCCCCCCAGTTGCAAACCAGATATTCCGGACACTAGACAGTCGGATTGAAAATATAAAGTAATCAATATAAAAGGGCCTGCTGCCATGGATAAGAACTTTCTCACTATCTCAGTTACCAGCTTGGTGGATATGGGCATCCTGGGGCAATGTAGAAACTGCCTCATGTTTACTGACAACCAGTTAATTCTCGAACAGATATGATACATGAGAGATATATTTACACAATGTCAGCCGAGGCAAAGATCTCACAAATAAGCACTCCTAATGTCAAGATTGTCAGTAGTACACACACTGTACTCATCACACACAATTCAAAGCAGACACATAGACCCACATATGCTAAGGCACTTTAATGTAACTTTCCTATCGCCCAAAGACCTTCTAGATGGAGACAAACACCCTCAGCAGCCCCGAATGCACTCTTTCAAAACACCCACATCAACATATACAGCCAAATCTCACAGCGCCTATACTTCTACACTCATAAGGCGCACCACACAATCCAACATTCTGGTCACTGGAGACTCCATTGCAAGACACACCAATGTCCCTCTCACTAAGCTGCGTAAGGGGGAAAGTCATGGTCAGTTTTTCACGGGCCAGGATCTGCCACATTACACATGCACTCAAGTCACTGGACCACAAGTACCAGTATGACTCAGTCATAGTCCATGTGGGTGTAAATGACCTCAGGCGTACCTCCCTAGAGTACTAAAGAGAGACATCATGGAGCTCTTGGAAAATGCATCCCAGGCTGCTATAAACCTAGCACTGAGTAGCATTTTACCTTCTCCAGGGATGATGCCACAATACAAAGAAAAGACTGCTGACTTTAATACTTGGCTTATTTTCTGCTATCATTCTAAGAGGGTGCAATATTTGTCAGCATGGAAGGAGATGGTCAGCAGACTATGCTGCTTTGCCAGGGATGGTCTGAACATTTCCCCTTTAGGCTTTCAAATATTAGCTAAAAACACTGTCCTCCCCTATAGTGTCTTCTTTAAGCAATGCCAAACTGAAAGTACTTCTGAAATAGCCAATCAAGACCAAGAAAATTTAAAGATGTTACTGCTCAATGCTAGGGGTCTAAACAAAAAACTCCACTCCCTAGAAGCTCTTTTCACCCTGGAGAATGCTGAAATCTCTGCAGTCACTGACACATATTTTAACACTGTGGAGAGAACACCAGCAGTACAAGGTTACAATTCCATCCACACATTTAGACCAGCTACTACACAGGCAGAGACTAAAGGTGGATGTGTCTCAACTTAGACAAAAAATAAATATGCCTCAGGGCTAGTCAAACAGGACAATGTATTTGAGCTTCTCCATGTTCAAATCACTATAGGCAAAATCTACAATACCACTTCCTTGCAAGCCATAGGTTGCCCCCTATGACTCAGGAAACCCATACCATGCATTTAAACTTATTAGAAACACTTACCATCTAACCCAATATGATATTCATGGGTGACTTTAATTACCCCGCTATTATCTGGGAATCATATAAGACCCCAAACGTACAGGCACACAGATTTCTGGAATTCGTAAACACAAACTGCCTGGACCAACCAGGGGTTCAATCATACTGGATCTGGTCCTTACTAACATGGGGAGAGTGTTGCACACCCTCTAGTATAAGGTCTTCTCTGATAAAGTCAGACCAAAAAATGGTCTCCTTTGAAGTAAAAATAAAACCTGGACCCCCTGTAATGCTGGAGTATTCAGGAACTATTCTAAGGCTAACTTCCTACTATTAAGTGATAACCTGGCAAAATTTCAAGCCCCCATAAACCCTGAGAACACTGCTGCCTATACACAGAAACCCTATATAAGCATGTTAATAGCTGCATAGATGCAGGTGTACCCACAAAGAAGAAGTACAGAACTAACTAAAAAAAAAAAAAACAAGCTACCCCGCTGGAATCATAAAATCAAGAGGCTGTATAACAGAAGGAAGAAAATAAAGGCAAAAATTAGGAGGTGCAGCACCAAAGCAGAATAAAAGCACTCTCAAACTGAACAAACAACTCAGAGGAAAAAATAAAGTTGATCAAAGCCAAATTTGAGGTAAATCTGGCCTCCCATGCCAAGGACAACCACAAGGCATTCTTTAGCTATGTCCACAACTTCAAAGACCATACACAAAAGTCAGCCTTCTTGAAAGTGTTCAATGAAGTACCTAAAAAATAAATGAAAGCTACTCAACTTTAAATGCAGCTACAGAAAAAACGTTTTCTCACCCTGCTATCTCCAAACTAAATCTGGTAAACTAAATCAAATTATAAGGTATAAATATCTTATCTACCTTTTTTTTTCACTGCATGCGTCTGTTCCAACATTCCAAAACAGTCCAGAACAGGAAGTCGCACATCTAATCCCGACCTGTGACCCTTACGGTTCACGCACTCTTCAAAAGTTGCTTTTGCGTGAGATTAAAGGTCAAAATAATGCCTACAATGGCCCACCTGCTTCAAGCCTAACACATTCAGCCTTCCTAAAGTAAGTTGGATACAGTGAAGACTGAACAAAGAGAACCGAAGCAAAAATAGCCAGATACCGAAGACTGAAGCAAGCCGGAATACAAAATGAAATGGAAAGTGACTGATGTAACAACCAAAACGTGGAAAGGCAGGTACTTTAGCTAAGAGCAGCAGGGAAAGAGGAAGTAATAAACGCTCATCTGCTTATACCCAATGTGGATACGAGATGCCTACAGCTAATTTAGCACTTACTGTAAAAAGCACACTTCTAGAAAGTGCCTAAATATCAATTGTCATGTAACTATGTAAGCGACCAAGACATATGAACACTAATTCCTGAAAGAAGGAATATACCTTTGCTAGTTCTTTTTATTTTTCTAGAGATTTACCTCTATGCTTGCAGATGTTATTTTTTGTTTATGTAGAATACATTTGTATATAAAAAATATGTGGCATGTTTAGCTTTTATATGCCTTGCATAATCCCTTTGTCATGAAACTTTGTAGGCAACCACTGGAAGTTGACCTTAAAAAAAAAAAAAAAAAAAAAAAAAAAAAGAGAATGATAGCAGAAAAGGAGGAGGAGGAGGGCGAGAAAAAGACAGCGAGGGAAATGATGTATACTATTTTTGATTAGTATTGATTGTATTGACTACTTTGTTGAAGGATAATTTAGAGCTCTAGACAGCACTCTTTTTCACTTAAAAATAAGTCTATGGGGGGAAAGATTCACATTGTTAATTTAAAGTAATACACAGAGCACATTCCTTACTAAGGGAATTCATAAAAACAGGCCAACTACAATACGCTACCCTAGTAGAAGATACACTGTAAGACAGCAATGAATCCCCTGCACCACAATCAGGTTAGAGGAGCAAAATAAGACTTATTAAGTATATACAGGCTATTCCTGATCATATACAAATGAAACACCTGCTTACACTCCTACATCACAAGTAGTCCTAACTCAAAATCACACATGGTTAGAAATAATCTCAAGTTACACTAGTAGATTTAGGTAGGCTGGATAGGAAGAGTGAATGCTAGTTAGCAGTATGATGAATCTTGGAACATCAAAAGGTGATTGTAATATAGTTTGTATTTGTTTAAATATAGAACACGAGTATTTCACTAGTTATGTTAAAATGTTTACATGTTAGTTTTTCTCTTTCAGTTGGAAGTTGTATGCGGACAGACACAGGGGGCTTACTGGAAGAGTATGATGCCATCTTAACATTTTTATTACTGCCGTTTAACTCCATTCAAATCTCCATTCCTATAACAAGGTCCATGCAAGTTAAAATATACATATAGTTTAACAGTTAAGTAAATCTTAAGTGATAAGTGTTGACTCGTGGAACATAATGCAAAGCAAAAGGAAGAAAAATCTAGTTATGCATTTGATTTATCAAGCAAGCTCTGGGGTAGCTTTCCTACAGGAAACTCATATGACTAGGGAACAATGGGAAACTGATAAAAATAAAAAATGGATACAACAGATCATAGCAGCTGGAGACAGCACAACATCCAAAGGGACCGCCTTAATAATTAAAAAATCTTTTAAAGGGAATATACTAAAATGTAATGCAGACCCACATGGAAGATAGTTCTACTTTACATGCACTCATCCATTATATAAGAAACCATTACTATTTCTAAATATATATGGGCCATGCACGAATCAACAAGCCTTCCTATATGAATTATATGGGTTCCTATCACATAGTTAAACTTGTACAAGTTCGAACCTTATATGCTAGAGACCATAAGTTTGAACTTGTACAAGTTCGAGCATTTCAACGGAAACAATAATTAAATTAAGACAAATAGATCGAAAAGGTAAAAATAAAAATACATTAGTTGACTTTAATACAGACTGGACTGCCTGCAACTCCCCCTCCCCTCTAACCACATACACAAACATTCTTTCTCAATTAATCCACACTATCAATAGATCAGATAAAGTAACCAAAAAAAAACTCAAGAACGGATCCTTACAAACTATCAACATCTATCACAGTACTCTGGTTCCCTACCTGACATGCTTAGTGATCATCTTCCTACATTTGAACTCCGACAACAAATAAAACCCACAAAAACTACCTCTGCCCAACAAATTCACTACATAAAAAATTTCAAACCCCAAGATCTTATACCTGCACTAACTCACTGTAATTGGACACCTCTTTTACACTTCCCACTGCCATAGAGTTCTTTAACACTACTTTCCTGAATATATTTAATCACCTTGCCCCTACTAGAATAGTCAGGATAAAGACCAACTATGCTCCCTACCTCACCAAAAGCACCCAAGCTCTCCTAAAAATTAGGGACAAGGCATGGGAAACATGGCTTCACAACAAAACAGATACAAACAGACAAACTTTCTTAGAATTGAGGAACAAGGCCAAAAAACATATGAATAGAAAAGAAAAAACACTATTTAGATATACAAACAAATAAATATAGCCCGCAAAAGTTCTGGGCAGCAATTAATAAAATATTAAAACCAGGGAAAACCAGTACTACACCCCCAAATATTGATACCACCGCAGACAATATCGCCACTCAGTTTAACCAATACTTCACTAAGTCCATTCTGCAGTTCACAAATACAGGTCTTCCCACAACTCATCATGCCCCCAATAATTTAACATCAGGTCAAAATGGTTACCCTTACAACTGGTACCAACAAAATCAATTTATAAATACTTGTCTAAACGTAAATCCACTAGTGTAGCAGCTGATAAACTCCCTGCAGAATACCTCAAAATCGCAGCCAAAGCCATCTCATACCCCATCTCCCTACTAATAAATAGGTCAATCTCAGAACAACTCATCCCAATGCTCTGGAAAATCTCACACATAGTTCCTCTCCATAAAGGTGGTAACTCAACCGAACAATCCCATTACTGGCTTTTAGCTATAATATCCCCACTGTCAAAAGTTCTAGAGAAATGCATTCATTCCCAAATCCTTAACCATCTCCTAATGAATAATCTCCTGCCCAACATACATTGTTTCCGACCAAATCACAGCACTACCACAGCCCTTATCAGTTTTTCTAACACTGTAAATCACTACAGAAACAATGGTAACCTGGTCTCATCTATCTTTCTTGATCTCTCAAAGGCATTTGATACGGTTTCCCACCTCATGTTCAGTACAGTTGTGTACCTACTATAAATGTAGAGTGTATTCACTGTTGCAGTCAATACAATTGTGTTATCCTGCTGGCAGGCTACCCGCAGTCGGCCTGAGTTCCAAAGTCTAGGTCCGGCATCGGTTGCTGTCACCTCCTCCCTAACGTCAGTGCACCAGGGGTATAAAAGATGCAACCGACGCCATTTTCTTCAGTTTTTCTTGCTCCAGATGTCAGGTGCCCCCAAAAATTGGTAGGCTAATTTATGCCAATAAGCATGCATGCACATAAAACAACTTTTTCCTTCATCTACAAGCAAATACACCACATAGGTTGTATAGGATAGAGAAGTACAGATAAATTCCAGCAAAGGAAAGGGGGCATGGAGGGAAGGTAACCTAGACTGCAATAGTGAATACACTCGAACATCTACATTTATGGTAGGTACACAACTGTACTATGTTCATCGTGTTTCACTGTTGCAGTCATTACAATTGGGTTGAATCCCAAAGCTAAGGTTGGGAGGCTGGAGCTAAATAGGACTAAGAGAGGCTATAAGGCCCTGCAGAATTGCAGTGGCAAAGCCTGCCCTGGCTTTAGAGTAGAGAGGTAGGTGATAGTGCTTTGTAAAAGTATGCATTGAACTCCAGGTTGCAGCCTCTAAGATGTCTTTGGTTGGTATTCCTCTGAGAAAGATTGTTGAAGTGGCTGCTGCTCTGGTTGAGTGTGGCCAAATGCCCTTGGGCACTGATTTGCCATGCTGTGAATAGCAGAAATGAATGCAATGGCCTATCCACTTTGAAATAGTCTGTTTAGAGATAGGCTTTCCTTGTGATGTTGCAGCATATGCCACTAGGAGTTGATCAGTCTTTCGGAAAGCTTTAGTTCTGTCCAAACAGAAGCGTAGCTGTCTGTGAATGTTCAAGGAATGCAGAATTCTCTCACCCTTATTCTGTGGGTTCAGATAAAAAGTAGGCAAATTAATTGTTTGGTTAAGGGTCACACTGGACACTACCTTAGGCATAAATGTAAGGGTTGTCCTCAGCGAAACCCTGTCTGGATGAAAAATGATAAACGGTTCCACAGCCATGATTGCCTGTAACTCTGAGACTCTTCTAGTGGAGGTTATTGCTAGGAGCAGAGCTATTTTCCAGAAGAATTTTATGTCAGTTGCAGAGGCTGGCTCAAAAGGAGGTAGTGTGAGCTTTTCCAAGACATAGTTGAGGTCCCATGCAGGTATAGGTGCTCTCCTTGGAGGTCTTATGTTTTTGGCCCCTCTGAGGTACTGTCTTAGTAAGGGGTGTGAAAAATAGGTGGTTCTGTATTGTAATGAGCTGAAATGGCAAAAGCATGAATTTTAATTGATGAAAAAGAAAGGCCTTTATCCAGCATCTCAGTTAAGTATTGTAAAATCTGAGGAATATTTGGAACAATCGTGTCAATACCTTGTGCTTGGTTCCAAGCACAGAATCTCTTCCATTTGTCTGCATAAGATTTTCTGGTGCTAGGCCTCCTGGCCTCCAAAATAACATCCATCACTGCTTTAGAGAGATGTGTGTCTTGAGAGGCTATAGGTTTAAAGGCCGCCAGGTTTAAAGTTTTGAGTTGGCTATGCAGTATCTGACTGTCTTGTTGAGTCAATAAGTGAGGCATTTGAGGTAATGTCCAGGCTGGGCAATCGGACAAACTCTTTAGGATTGGGTACCAGTGCTGGCGGGGCCAGTCTGGGGCAATCTGCATCATTTTTGGTTTCTCTTGTCTGACCTTGAGGAGTACTTTGGGGAGGAGAGGCAGAGGAGGAAAGGCATATACTGTTAGATTTTTCCAACAGAAAGAGAGTGCATCCACTTTCCAAGCTTGCTTGTGATAAGTCCTTGTGCAGAATCTTTGTAGTTGGTAGTTGTGAGGGGAGGCAAAGAGGTCTATGTCCGGACATCCCCAGGTCCTTGTTATCATGCTGAAGACTTGTGGATCCAATTTCCACTCATGGGGATCCATGAGGTTTCTGCTTAGTTTGTCTGCCAGAGTATTTTTCCTTCCTGGCAGGAATTGTGCTTGCAGATGTACTTGGTAAGTCAATGCTGTGTGCCACAAGTTCAGGGCTAGCCTGCAGAGGGGGTAGGAATGTGTGCCTCCCTGCTTGTTTATGTACCACATGACTGTAGTATTGTCCGTCCTTGTAGTTGACCTGGGTGAAGCTGATCCTTGAAGGCTGTTAGGGCATTCTCTTTTTGATTGATATGTAGATGCATTTGACTTGCGGACCATGTGCCCTGAATAAATTGTCCTGCCATTTGGGCCCCCCAGACGTATTCTGATGCATTTGTTGTCAAAGTCTGCCTGGCTGTGAGTAAGGTGAATGGCTGTCCCGTGTTGTGGTGACAGGCTATTGCCCACCATCGAAACTCCTGTTGCAGGCAGGGAATGAGGGTAATTACTGTTTCCAGGTTGTGGCAATGTTGAGTCCAAACACTTTTTAGATACCATTGAAGTTTCCACATATGCAGTCTTGCATATGGAATTAGCAGAATGCAGGATGCCATGAAACCCAAGGCCTGCAGAATTTTTCTTGCAGATAACTGGGTCTTTGTTGCCAACATGTTGAAATAAGTAGTCAGTTGTCTGTGTATGTCTGGTGTGAGATAAGCCATCTGGGCAGTTGTATTTAAGCTTGCACCCAGGAATATTATCTCTTGAGAGGGTATGAGTTTTGATTTTTTTTCGTTTACTGTGTACCCTAGACTTGTCAGTAATCTTTTTACAAATGCCAGATGCTGTAGTAGAATGTCCTTGTTCTCCACTTGAATAAGGCAGTCATCCAAGTAAGGATACATTTGTATTCCTCTTTGTCTGCAAAATGCAATTACTGGTGCCAGGCACTTTGTGAAGACCCTGGGCACAGTAGATAAGCCAAAGGGCAGTGCAGAGAATTGGTAGTGCATTGAGCCAGCTTTGAATCTGAGGTATCTTCTGCACGTTTGTCTGATTGGGACATGCAGGTATGCCTCTAAGATCTAAAGTCACAAGCCAAGAGTTCTTGCCCAACATGGGCAGAAGCTGCTGTAGAGTCAACATCCTGAATTTTGGAATATCCAGATACGTGTTTAGAATAGATAGGTCCAGTATAGGTCTCCAGGCTTTGTCTTTTCTGGGTACCAAGAACAGTCTTGAATAGAATCCTTGACCCTGGTCTTGTTTTGGTACTTGTTGAATGGCCCTCATGTCCATGAGGGATGAAACTTGTTTTTATGCCTCTGCCCATTGATTGTGTGGCAGATCTGGCATACCGTTTTGCCTTGGCAGGGTGTGAAAGTGGAACCTGTAGCCTTGTGTAACTATATTTAGAACCCACTTGTCCTGGGTGATCATGTGCCAATTTTGTGAAAAAAGTGCTAGTTTTCCCCCCAAAGGGGCTGCCAAAAGATAAGTGCTTGGTGCTGGAAGTGGGAAGTCACTGAGACTGTTTTCTGTATGGCTGTGAATTTTCCTCTCTGCTTTTGGAGGTAGAAGCACCCCATTGTTTAGGCCTGTATGAGCCTTGGGGCTGTGATCTGCCTCTGTGGCGTCTGTATCTGCCCCTTTGTGGTCTATCTGACAGTGGAAAGGACCAATTTTTTTGTAGGCCAGTTCCTGCTAAATCTGGGAGGCTGTACCTGCAAGAAATCCTTGACTGTTTCCATAGATTTAGCTTTGTCCTCCATTTTCTTCAACACCTCTTCTGCTTTAGCACCAAAGTATCATGCTGTAAGGGAGCATCTAAGAGTTTTGCTTTAACATGATCTGGCAAATTCTGTTCTTTTAGCCAAGCATGCCTCCTAATGACAGAACCTGTAACAGCGGCCCTGCAGGAGGCCTCCAGAGAATCAAAACCACATTGCAAAGTATGCTTTCGAACTTGTTCAGCTGCATGCAATAAATCCTGCATTTCTTTGTTGTCTGCACATTCTGTACTTGCTGGCATTTTCTGTTTAAGCAAAGACATAAGATATTGCTGATACTTAAGCATATGAAATTGGCAATTTAAGGCTCTTACAGCCAAGGTAGCAGAGGTATAAATCTTTTTGCCCCATCTGTCTAGGGCTCTAGAATCCCTGTCAGAGGGGATAGGGTTTTTTACAGTAGAAGCCTTGACCCCCTTTGGGACCCTGTGAGATGGTTTCTGGGTCTGCTGCAGGGTTCTTACAGAGAAATTTATGTGAATCAGGAACTCTATAGTATCTGTCTGGCTGGTGGTAAAGAGTCTGGGGGGAAAAACTGGTATCTGAAAATACATCATCTACAATATCTAAAACAGGTGGAATAGCCAGGGGCCTGTGCTGGGGCAATAAAAGGAAATCTCTGAGCCTTTTCTTGGATTCTGAGTAGTCTTGGCTCTCCCAGAGAAAATGCTCCCTCAGAGTATGCAGTGTTTCCCCAAAAGAATAATCCTCAGGAGGAGAGGCTAAAGGAATAGATTCTTCAGCATCAGAATCCTCATAGGGAGGAATAAAGCAATCTTGTTCATAGAAGGAATCAGAGGAAATGGAAACCTGGTCTGAAGATTCATATTTTAACTCTTGCCTAGGCCTCTTTTCAGGAGGGGGATGGGAACCCCTGATCAAAGTAATAAGGTCTTCGGCCATTTTAAGCATCTGTTTTTTTAGGCATGGAGGCCTGTCCAGGTGAATGCTGCACTAGTCTTTGCCATTATAGCTGAAGTAGGTTTTACATATAACTGTGTAGGCCTGAAAACACCCTCAGAAGCCGATGCCTGCTCAGCAGCTTTGGACCCATCTGAGGAAATGATTTCCGAGTGTCCAATACTTTGAGTTTCCAGAGGCCCAGTCGGCTCCACGTGGGAGTCGGAAGCGGCCTGTGGCTCTGAGGTAGCGGGCATCAGGGGCTGCGAAAGCGCCTCACTGAGAACCGGCGACAGGCCTAGAAGAAGCCTCGTCATCAGTTTTGGATCTCGGATGCCTGTCCTTTTCTTTTTCTTTTTGTTTGTTTGTAAACTCCGGTAGTCGGCTGTTCTGATGGCATTATATAATTAAATCTTCTGCCAAAGTAATGAAATGCAAAATCATACCGACTCTTAATAGTGCATTGGTCAAATCTGGCACAAAACCGACAACTAGCAACTTTATGGTCAGGGCCTAGGCAAGGAATACAGTAAAAATGAAAATCCTTATGAGGCATTTGCTTCCCACAAGAAATACAGTTATTAACCTTTTCTGACATTGGTCTGGAGCAAGGAAAAAGTTTTCCCAACGGGGTACTTAGCTTTAATGAAGACTTCGTATCTGAAATTCGAATTTGAAAACTTCAGGAGTCGGCCAACCGGCACTTGCGAACTGCTTTTGCTTCGGCAAGAAAGACTGAAGAAAATGGCGTCGGCTGCATCCTTTATACCCCTGGCGCACTGACATCAGGGAGGAGGTGACAGCAACCGATGCCGGACCTAGACTTTGGAACTCAGGCCGACTGCGGGTAGCCTGCCAGCAGGATAACCCAATTGTAGGATAACCCAATTGTAATGACTGCAACAGTGAAACACGATGAACATTTAACTGGTCTCTCTACACTCAGTCTAAGTAACTCTACTCTGCTTTGGTTCAACAACTAGCTATCTAACAGACAACAAGCTGTAAAATGGAAAAACTCCTTATCCCCACACCTGCTAGTAACCTTAGGTGTCCCTCAAGGTTCCAATCCTTGGACCTCTTCTCTTCACAATATTTACCAACAGCCTCCACAAAGCCACATTCCACGCCGATCAGGTAGTATGCCAATGACTCCACTCTAATCTGCTCTGCCCCCTCTCTCTGACTACTGCAGAAATGTACCCAAGAATCCTTTCCCGCAATAGAAACATGCTTAGCTAACTCACTACTAATACTAAACCCAGAAAAAACACAACTAATGTTACTTTATCCCTCTAAAGCCACTGACCCCATTCCATTTAAAATTATCTCAACTGACAATACTACCATCTCTCCAGTCGCTCAAACCAAGCTATTACATGCTATTATAGATAACAACATGAAATTTGACAAACATATAGCACAAACCATAACCACAGTCCATAAAAAACTTGGCACCCTCTACAGATGTAGAAACTACCTCACCAACAACAGTAGAGCCACTATTGCAAAAATCCATCTACTCTCCACACTACTTTATGCCTCTCCTATAATGATGCCTCTTCCATAATGACTAAACTAGAAAAAGGAGACCTAAACAAACTAACCAAATGCTACAACAAAATAGCCAAGCTTGCTACTGACTCCGCTTTCAGGTCCCACCACTGTTTAGCCCTAAAACAGCTGTCCTGGCTAGAACTACCAAACTTACTCACTTATAATCAGCTTAGCCCACTGGATCCTATACCACCCAAATAAAACTCCAGCCCTGCAAGGCCTACTAAACTACTACACTAATAACTGCACCTTAAGATCCACCAACAAAGCACTAGTAGAAATATCCAAAAGCAAGAATAGTTCAGGTAATTCCCTCCACCTCTGCTCCTACCCAACTAGCTCATGAGCGGCACAGTGGTGCAGCGGTTAACGTTGTCGCCTCACAGCAAGAGGTTCTCCAGTTCGATTCTCGGCTGGGGTGCCTTCTGTGTGGAGTTTGCATGTTCTCCCTGTGTTCGCGTGGGTTTCCTCCGGGTACTCCGGTTTCCTCCCACATTCCAAAGACATGCATCTGGAGCATTTCTCCCCGGGCCTCTGCTGAAAACAGGCTCTGTGGAACCTAGTCGGACATTCCCGGTCAACAAATGATAAATAAATAAAAATAAAATCCGGTTCGATTAGAAAGTGTACTTGCTTAGACCCAGGTTACCCCCACTATTGATCCAATATCATACAGTATCCTAGGCACCCCATAAAAACAGCTTAAGATTCATACCCCTTACAGAAAGTTACAGAAACCAAACTGACCATTTGTCAAGTGCTCCATGACATTTAGGCATACCTAAATAAGTATGGGTCGATACCTCACCTAAGTGTCTTAACCCCTTAAAAAACTACAGACTTGCAGAAAGAATTTCTCTGTTAAAGATTTTCTTGTATATTTATCTTATAAATAGTTTGTATCTGTATACTTTTTTGCCAATCATAGACTAAGTTTCTCTACTCTTCTGTTATTCATTTGTATAATTCCTTTGTACAAATTTATGTTACTATTTAAGTATTGTTTCTATAGATTATCTTGTACTGGTCTGGAGCTTTTCTCCCTGGGCCTCCACTGAAAATAGGTAACCTGCACAGTCGGACTTTCCCAGTAAACAAATGTAAAATAAATAAATTAATAAAAACTGTGGTTTTCTGAAAAATTAGTGGTAAATCATTGAAAACTGAAGTTAGACAATTATACATATTTGAGTTTCAGATTTCATAACCTTCAGAAAACTCATGCTAATGCAAAGCCTGTTATTCCATCAACTTTCCAAGTTTATAAGAGCAATATTTAAAAACTGTCCCTATTTTTGGGCCTTTGTTCCAGTTTTATTAATGGCCTTGTCCAAATTTCTTGCATTAAGAGGTTGAGAGATATGATGACACTTTAATGTTCTTCCTTACATCTTCTTTAAATGCTAAATATAATTCAGCAGTATTAACATGCAACAGACTCGCATAAATGCTATACAAAAATAAATTTATATGTCCTTTTATTTTCAGCTTGCTATACAAAAATAAATTTATATGTCCTTTTATTTTCAGCTTGTTGATCCTCCCTATGTAAATAGTTCAGAAACTCTAACTCACCATACATGAGCATGTAACCAGACTAATTTCACTACCTTTACTCAGTGATAAATGCTGAGAATCTGATTCAAGATGAAGGTGAATCAGTAGTCTAGCCACATTTATTTATTTACATTTGTTAACCAGCTAGTGACCGACTGGACAAGCAGCCTGTTTTCAGCGGAGACAAGAGGAGAAAAGCTCCAGAACAGTAACAATTAGTTAAGAGTCCAAGTAGTCATGGACACGAACAATTAGCAAAAGAATGCAATTAACAAAGTTATAAAGAGACAATTAGTCAAGAAAAAACACATAGTAATAACAACACACATTAATAATATAATACAGAGATGTACATAATCTATCAGAGAATAAGCATGGGATTATAAACACTAGCTGCATAAACGTGCTGAAGACAGGTACATGAGAAAAGGTATTTGGAAGTAATAAGAGAAAGAAACTAGCCAGGAGCAATACAGGGGCAGAGCCAGTTGCTATTGAGATAATATTTTAGGCTTTTTTTTTTTAAAATGAGCACATGTTGGGATTGTTTTGGATGTGCTGAGAAACAGCATGCCAGTCCTTAGTTATTTTACAGAAATAGAGGGAGCCACGACAGTTGTGACACTGGGTATATTTGGGTACTTTAAAAATAACCAAAGACACAAAACACAAACCAGTAATCCAACAAAATGGTGAACAACCAGCAGAAAAAGCAGCAGCAAGTCCAGCACGGATAAAACTTCCTTTAGTAGGTTTATTAACAAACTCACACTTAAAAACAATAAAAAGTCATTAAATAAAGTGAGATACTAGAGCTTTCGTCCTGCTACCTTCCAGTACTTCCTCAGATTAATCTAAACAAACTACACCCAACTTAGCCTTTGAATAACAGCCTACATTTAAACTGGAACCTGTGTTCTGAGAGACAGCCTTACAAGACTATCTGCAAATATACAGAGCTGAGTATAGTTTTCTTTATTACAGAGTTTAATTGTTGCTTAGATATCTGTTGTCTCACTGTTCTGAGAGTCTGATCTGAAAATATACAGAGCTGAGTATATTTTTTTGGTTTTATAGTTTATACTATTAGTGGCTGCTCAAATCTCTGCTAACTGTCTTCCCCATCCCCCCTCCCTGTTTTTGGTTTGTAGTTTAAATTTGGTGGCTTTTGCAGTGCCCGCCCTACTGTAGATTTGATCTAGGACACTCCCCCAGTCCCATCTCTTTACTGCATTCTACCTAATAAACCCTTTCTGCACTTGCTTTTAGTCCTTTTTAATTTAATTGCATTTTCAAACTGTGTGTGGTCTAATATTGCTACATACTCAAGTGTGCTAGCTTGCACTGCATGTGAATTGTTTTTACTACTTTTCTGTAACAAAAAAAAAAAAAAAAAAAAAAAAAAACTAAGCCAGTTTCCTACCTTTCCTGTAACTAGTGTTCCAGATACAGATTTGCTATATCCAAGACTGTTTGTAAGCTTCTGAGCCCCCAAGCCTTTCTGTGTTGGAGGGAAGCCTTCTAGCTTATCAGTGGGAGTGGTAAGCATTAGGTAACTTGTCTACCACATAAGGAGTGATTCTGGCCCAGAATTTGTAATTACTGGCCGTTTGGGCAATCTTCCATCTCTCTCAACTTTCTGATTTGAAAGCCTGCATTTGCACTTGTTTCTGTCCTGTAACTCGTCTAGTGCAGATACAGATTCTTAGTTTTAGCACTTAAATTTGCTTATTCATACTCAGCACTTGTTCAGAACTTTTAAGCACTAAATAAGCTACTAATTACTATAGCACTCAATCTTCCTCATTACCTAAAGGAAAACAGTTTTTGTACTTACTTTTCTCACTGGCGTTGAGAAAAACAGCTCTTGTACTCACTTTCCTCACTTATCTAGAGGAAAACAGTGACGGCGCAGTGGTGCAGCGGTTAATGCTGTCGCCTCACAGCAAGAGGTTCTCCGGTTCGATTCTCGGCTGGGGTGCCTTCTGTGTGGAGTTTGCATGTTCTCCCTGCGTTCATGTGGGTTTCCTCCAGGTACTCTGGTTTCCTCCCACATTCTAAAGACATGCTTCTGGAGCATTTCTCCCCGGGCCTCCGCTGAAAACAGGATCTGTGGAACCTAGTCGGACTTTCCCGGTCAACAAATGTTAAATAAATAAATAAAATAAAATAAAAAACAGTTTTTTATTCAGGCATGTCCAAGGGTCAGCTCCCAGTGTTCTCCCCTGTCTATCTGATGAATCTGGGCATCTTGAGGCAATGTAGAAATTGCCTCATGTACACAGACAACCTTCTCCTCCTACCACACAACACTACAACCTGTGAGAGATGCACTTATCTAGCCAAACTGGAGGTAAAGCTCTCACCAACCAAGACTGAACCCGACAGTCATGAGGAGAAGGTAAACATTTGCACCACACCACACTCATCACATAGTCTCACTACGTCTACACCACCAAAATCCACACATAGAAACTCAAAAACATTCATGGAGGCTCTCAATAATAATCTGCCTAAGCAACAGAGACCTCCAAAGCAGAAACACAAGCAACCTCCATCCCCCAACACAACTCAAATGACAGATTCAGTGTGCCACTCAAACACAGCCAATAAGGCAAAACAACATACCCAACTCACTAGTCATAGGTGACTCTATAGTCAGGCACACTGATGTCCCACTCACCAGGCTAAATAAGGAGAAGGTTACTGTCAGTTGCCTGTAGGGTGCCAGGATCCGCCACATAACCCACGCACTCAGGTCACTCCACAACAAGTACAAATATGACTCTGTCATTGTCCATGTTGGTGTGAATGACCTGAGACGTACCTCCCTGGACTACATGAAGAGATACATGGAAGAGCTCTGCGATCTTGTACCCCAGGCAGGTATGACCCCAGCCCTGAGTAGCATTCTGCCATCGCCCAGAATGATACCGCAGTACAAGGACAAAATGATTGATTTCAACAATTGGCTAAGCTTCTGGTGTCATTCAAAGGGGATCCAGTATCTGTCTGCTTGGGATGACATATCCAGTATCTGTCTGCTTGGGATGAGATGGTCGACAGACCACAATGCTTTGCCACAGATGGCCTGCACCCGTCGCCCCTAGGATTCTGCATACTGGCTAAGTCTCTTGCTGCCCCTATAGTGCCTTTTTTAGGCAGGGTTCAAGTAACAAATTCACCACCATAACAGGAACAGGTAAGCAAAAACTGAGGGTAATGCTACTCAATGCTAGAAGTCTAAATTTCAAAATGCACTCACTCAAGGCACTCCTTAAAATGGAGAACATTGATATCTGTGCAGTGACTGAGACCTGGTTCAAGGCTCCAGAGAGCACCCCTGCACTACCAGGCTATAACTCATACCACACTTTTCGGCCATCTAACCTGGACCAAAACACCAAAGGTGGGGGTGTGTGTCCATATTCATTAAGGATATCCACACCTCCAGGCTAGTTGCTCAGCATAATGCATCTGAGGTTATCCAAGTGCAACTAACTCTTTGCAAAACTGCAATCCAAATTGTAGCTTGTTACAGATCCCCCACCATGACCCAGGATTCCCACTCCTCTTTTCTTGATGTACTGGAAAATATTAGGGTTCAACCAAACACCCTAATAATGGGCGACTTCAACTACCCCACCATTAACTGGGAAAACTACTCATGTACTAACTCCTTAGTGCAACGCTTTCTGGAATTCATAAACTCCAATGCCCTAGATCAACTTATCCACACCCCCAACAGGGGCAACAATATCCTAGACCTAGTCATTACCAACATGAATGGCCGGTGTTCCACACCTGAAGTCAACTCCTCGTTGGTCCGATCCCACCATAAGCTAATCACCCTTGATATCCACATCCCACCCCCACCCCCCATTAAGGAAACCACAGTAAGACATTTCTCCAAAGCCAACTTCATGCTTCTTAAGACAGAAGTAGTGAACTTCATGACACCCATGCAGATGGACAATACAGTTACAACTGCTGAATCCTACACAAATGCGCTCTATAAGCGCCTACATGAGTGCATGGATCGTGCTATCCCAAACAGAACCAAGACGCTATCCTCCAAAAAAAGGAAGCCAATCTGGTGGTCCCCTGCCATAAACAAGCTGTACAACAGAAGGAAGAAACTGTTGCAAAAGACAGTAAAATCCCATGAGTGGAGGAGCTCCCTGGTCAGCCTCAGTAAGAAGCCGAGATCCCTTATAAGATCCTTCAAAGCTAGCTACGAAAATAAAACTGCCACTAATTCCAAGGACAACCGCAAAGCATTCTATAGCTATGTCAAGAATCTCAATGGCAACACCCAGATCTGCTCTGAGTTACAGCACAAAGGCATGAAAATTACAGAACCAACTGATATTGCCAACATCCTGGCAGATAAGTTCAGTGCTAACTTTACCCCCCCACCCCCACCCCCTAAACGGCCTATATCTATACAGAAAGAATGCAGAGTCCCTGTAATCACAACTACGCAGGTGAAAGCTGCACTCTCTAAAGCCAAAAACACAGCATCCATGGGACCGGACAACATCCCAGGCTGCATTTTACACAAACTTCAGAATGAACTGGCTCCCCACTTAAGCACCATGTTCAATAATAGCCTCGCATCAGGCTTTGTGCCCACTGAATGGCGCACGGCAACAGTTATCCCACTCCACAAAGGGGGAGCCACCACTGATCCCGGGAACTATAGACCTATTAGCCTGACGAGCCTGGTCTGCAAAGCCATGGAACGTATCATGGAACTCATAAACAAAGACATTGGTAACCTCCAAACTCTGGATCCCACCCAGTTCGGATTTGTGAAAGGCAGATCATGCCTCCTGAACCTGATCGACTTCTTTGAGGCAGTCACCAAAGCTGTAGATGAGGGTAAAGTGGTTCACACAGCCTATCTTGACCTCTCCAAGGCTTTCAACACCATCCCCCATTCTGGAATTATAGCTAAACTGAATAAACTAGGCATAAATCCATATGCCACAAGATGGGTTGCCAACTGGCTCAATGACAGAACCCACACTGTAAAAGTTGCAGACTCCAAATCTGACCTCAAACCAGTGACAAGTGGAGTACCACAGGGTTCTGTCCTGGGACCGCTCCTGTTTGGTATCTACTTCTCTGAAGTACAGGCTAACACAGAAGGCCTCTGGCTAACGAAGTTCGCAGATGACTGCAAACTAGGAGCCATAGTCAAGTCCCCAAATGATGTGAACATCCTACAGAAGGGCCTCTCTGAGACAGATGCCTGGTGTCAGAGCCATGGCCTCAAGCTCAATGCCAAAAAGTGCAGTGTCATCCCCTTTGGTACAAACTCTGTACCCATGAACTACCACATAGGTAGCAATCTACTTAACACCGAATGCGTGATAAGAGACCTTGGGACCCAGGTGGACAGTAGTCTCTCCTTTGATAGTCGCATCACCACAGTAGTCAGGAAGTCCTTCTACGTGGCACACCTCATCATAAAAGGGTTCTTGTCCAGGAAAAAAAGAGGTCATCGTTACCCTCTACTCATCACTCGATAGACCCACTATAGAGTACAATGACCCTTTTGGAATGTACCTCACAAGACATCTGCAGCAGCTGGAAAGGCCACAGAAGTACCTCACAAAGAGGATTACTGGACTCAAACAAATGCCCTAACACTGGCCGCCTCAAAAAACTCCAGCTTTACTCCATAGCACATCGCCTACTCAGAGGTGATCTCTGCCTAACATATAAAGCTATGTCAAACCCAGAGCTGTTGGACATGCTACACCTAAAGAAATCCCAATCCCTCGAGCTACACGCTCTAGGGACCTAAACCTTGTCACCACAATAAACAGGACATGCTGGAGGGATAGATTCCTATCCCAGAGACTTCCCATACTCTGGAACAGGCTACCCATCTATGTCAAGCAAAGTTCTTCATTAGCACTCAAGAAAAATCTTGATGAGTGGATGGGAAATAGGAAACACACCCCGGGGATCACTTCTGTGTCTCTGCTCGTCAGTGGCACAGGAAAATAACTTTCTTGGGTGGCGTAAGCCAGGAAACCTTGTTGGCTAGGCTTGCATAGGCCCTTGGGCCAATAGCCTAGTACCTACCTATGAAATAACCTCTGTTGAAGCCATCATCAGACTGTGTTCATAAACATTATATATTATAATTTTAGTTCCAAAAAGCTAACAGTCATATAATTAACTTTTAACTACTTAAAAAGCAAATAAATATGGAATAAATTTATAAATATAATACTTAAAATATTAAGTTTAAATGGACACCTATATAAAATATATTACAAACACTTCTTCTTTCGGCTAATAAACCACAATTAAAAATTAGAAACAAACATGTATAAATTCATTAGTTTCCTACCCCTTCCTAATATATTAAGCAAGATATTCCAAATATTAAACAGTTACTTTAACATTACCCCCCCATGAGCCAGTTTCGACAATATTACTATACGTGACCCTTGTCCTTGGAGGATTTTTTTAACCTGTCACATGAGTTTCTATCAGATCTGACTGCCTACATTTGAAAATTACTCCCCAACATTACTTGAGCTGCCTACCTATACTGTTAGCAAGTTAAGACTTAATGTTAAAATTCCTCTGGTCCCCGAGAGTTAAAACAGAAATGCACAGCACTCAAATCATCCTGTTCAGACTAGCAGCAGCATACCCTCCCTCTCAAGCAAGAAAGCAAGAGCAAATACATGTTTTTCACCCATTTAATTTTAGCCTGTGTCAATGACTTTTATTGCTTCTGCTCCTTTACATGTAGCTACTTCAAACACCTGTATTAGTTGGGTTCAAATTTCCCTTAATTTTAAACTTCAGGCAATTCTGACCAAACTACCTGCAAATATACAAAGTAGCTTAAACTCAGTATCAAACTTTTAAATCAAATAAAGCAAATAAAGTACAATTAATACATTTTCAATGCCAAATTTTCTAGCCTACTTAACATGTTACCACAAGATTGAAACAAAACCTTAGCACCCAGTTAAAAATTAACTGCAGGTGCATTTTCTTCCAACCAAACTTAAAAATATAATCAGAAAAGTAAAATGCTAGCTCAGTCTTTCTTTTGGCCTGCTGATGTTCCTATCTTTTCTTAGCAATCCCTTTATAAAACAGTGGAAATGCTCTAACAGTATGGGAAAACATTCTTTCCCATTTTTAATTTCTCCAAGTATTTTGGGTTTCTAATACCATGACGGAAATGGACCCCATTCCTAAGTCAAAGTACAATTAAAGTTCATGAAATTAGTATTGTTTCACTCTTTGATGTTAGATAAAAGTGCTCTTCGCAGCACCCTCAATGTGCCTAGTAATGACGCCTTCTGCAATTCATACGGTGTTACAGGAATTGGTAATGTATCTAAATACGATTGTAAATTCTTTTTTATAAGACCAGTTGCTCCTACTACTACTGGAACTGTCTGGGTATCTTTCTTCCACATGGCTCTCGTTTCTGCCTGCAGATCAACGTAACCTTTTCTATACATCTCCTCCTCAACCACCTTTAATCTATGCAAACATATGTTATCTCATATATACAGTATGACAAAAAAAAAATCTCTATTATTCCTTGTTTGAAAAAACATTTTATCTTTTCTCTCTGTTTCAATCTTATTCATATTTATGTATTACATGTATTAACTTACTCTTTTTTATAAATGTTATCTTATTATGCCTATTTCTGTGCAAACTTGTAAAAACCACTGGAGCTTTTCTCCCCGGGCCTCCACTGAAAATGGACATAAATCCAGCTGGACTAGCCCGGTCAACAAATGTAAAATAAAATAAATACATTTTATGACTTTGTGTCTATGTAAGACACTGTAGTCACTGGGTGTGGCAATTTCAATGATCAATGCTACTTTTTTCTTCTTTTCTTGGACCACTATATCCGGTTTTCTAGCATGTATCTTTTGAATGGTTGGTATTGGGTGATCCCATGTGATATAAACCATCATTTTCTACGACTCTTTGTGGCTCACGTTTCCAGTGATTTTCAGCCACTTCGATATCATAATGTTTGCACAAATCTCCTGCGTAACAGTCTCGTCACATTATTATGCCTTTCAGTATACAGTCCCTCTGCCATTAGTGCATCGCAGCCAGCAACAAGGTGTGTGACTGTTTCCAATTCGGTTTTGCAAAACCTACATATATCTGTTTCTCCCACATGTTCAGTGGACTTTGTAAACCAGCATGTACGTAACCCACTGTCTTGGGCTGCCAATATTAACCTTCCATTAACCTTCCATTTCTTGATGTGAATTCACCTCTCCTTAACCATTCCTGCGTTCGTTCTTGATCAACATGAGGCTCTTCCAGAAGTTTTCTGTACTTGCAACTATATTTATGTTTTGTCCACATTTCTTGCCTTCTCATCTAGTCCTTCACCTTATATTCTTTCGTTTTTTTAGCACATTCAGTTGCTACCTGGTTTTAATCTACTTCTGGCTTGATTTCCATTCCTGCTTGATGTCAATATGCTTCTGCTAAATTAAGCAGAGATGTCATCTTAGATTTATTCTCCTCATGTTTCAAAACTTTCACTACATTTGGATCTTGTGAGGTCAATAAATGTGTGTGAAGTCCCACGACTGCAGATCTATACATGTAATCAATTTCAAGGAGGCCCATATCTCCTTCAGAACGGGGAACATGTAATCTTGGTATACACTGATTTTTATAAATCATTTGGTGAGCATGAAGCATCCTTCTTGTTTTAATATCCAGTCTATCCAACACTTTTTGGGGCCAATCAATCACTCCAAAACTATAAGTTAGGACAGGAAGAGCAAATTGATTTATGGCTTGGATCGTATTCCTAGATGTCAATGCTGTTTTCAGGATCAATTTAAGTCTTCTAAAGTATTCCTTACTACGCTTTATTCGCATTTGTTCATGTTTTATTGCTGATCCTTCATCAATTCCCAAGTATTTATACACTCCCTCTTGCTCAAGCTCTTTTATATCACATTCTAGTCTCCAACTGATATTTTCCTGGTGCTGCAGTTTTCCTTTCTTAAAGGTTGCTTTTGCACACTTATCAAGACCGAATGACATTCCAATATCATCTGAAAAAATTTTGACAACCTGCAGCTGTGCTTTCAGTTCCTCATCTGATGAGCTATATAGTTTTAAATCACCAACAAAGAGAAGATGAGAAGTCACTAGACTGTTTGCTAGAAGACAAATTGTAGCCATGACCTAAGCTGTTAAGTAAACAGCTTAATGGATTAATGGCAAGTCAAAATAGCAATGGTGACAGGGAGTCCTGGAATATCCCCCTTTGCAATTAAGCCATGATAAAGGACAGATTATTATTCCAAGGATAAAAATCCAAAGTGGTCTGCCACTGTTTCATGGTTACTGTAATGTAATCAATCAATGTAGGATGTACCTTATACATTTTTAAGCACTCTTATCCAGGAATGTGGGATACTAGCAAATGCTTTTTTATAGTCAATCCATGTCATACTTAGATTCTTCCCTTTCCTAAAATTTTCCATTATAACTTTATTGAACAACAAATGATCCTTTGTTCCATATGACTTTCTTTTATTGCCCTTTTGTTCTAGTGCCATAATTGAGTTTTCTTCTAAATGACTATAAACTCTATCTGCGTCATTCACCGTGTATAGTTTATACGTCGTCGGAAGACAAGTTAATGGTCTATAATTTTTAGTGTAGCTTGCAGGTTCACTCAAGTAAGAGCATTGTTTTTCCTGTTGTTAACCAGTGCTGTGTCTGTTCGGGGTGTGCATATAAATCATTCTTACTCATGGCTAGATCCTCGTGTAAAGAAGTTAATACTTTACGCCAAAAGTTAGGTACTGCATCTGGGCCTGGGGTTTTCCAATTAGCGGCTTTTCTCAACTTTGTTTTAATCTCTCTGGCTGTTATTTCATCCCATTTCATATCCAGTACCTTTAAACTTCTTATTCTTTCTTTTACTTCTTCTATTCATTTAGCAACTTTGTTATGGTCCACAGGATCTTCATAGATACTTCTCCGAAATGTATCTACTTCCTCTTTTTTCAGCGGTCTATCAATTCTTTTCACCTTATTTCCCAATTCTCTATAAAACTTTTTTGGGTCATCAGTAAATTGCTTATTTTGTGCTTTTCCCTTATATTTATCTTCGTATCTTCTGAGTCATTCTGCCTGGTTTGAAATTTTTAGTTTGTGATCTCCAATAGTGCATAATAGATCCTGGTATGTTCTAATACTGCGCATTGCTTTTATGACATCTATCTTTCTTAATATTTTTGGTGATTTGATCTGTTCCCTCTAACAATGACACTTCTCATCTTAGCTGCTTTATAGTTTTCTCTTTTCGATATTTCCATGATGGTATTTGCTCCCCCCCCCCTTTTTCCTCACTACCCTACGTTCCTATGGTAGAATTTTATCAGTTATTAATTTAGCAGCACAGTAATATATTCTGTTTACTTCTGTTATATTGCATGGATCTCTATGGACAGTCCTAATTACTGTGTTCATTTGTTTTATCAAGCTTCTGACTTTTGGGGTTTTATTAACCTTCTGCAGTCTATTTCTCTCATTGATCTTGATATATCTGTCTTTGTCTATTAAATCAAGCAATTCTCTTAAGTCCTTTTCTTCCATGCTGAGGGCACATCCCTTGTTTCCCATTATCTGCTGGCATTCTATATAAAGTTCTATAACATCTTCTTGTGGCACATTCTCTTCAATTTCATCATGTGTCATCTGTTGTTCTGTCATATGGGAACTCACTGGCCTATCACTCCAACATTGACTGCATCAGAGTTTCCACAGTTTCCTGTTCCTTTCCTTCCTGTCCAGCTTCAAGTAAACTTTTATACAGGTTTCCTGTGGAAGGCTCCAAAATATCTTGATATGGCACCCGACCTGTTGCTTCCTGTTCCACTGGTTTCCCCTTAATTTGGATATCCATTCCTCTGTCCTGTTGTGGTGCTTTCTGTATTCGATTTACTACACTGAATCCTTCTCTTTGCAGCTGTTCCATTACCTCAATTTTAATTTATTTGACTTCTCCATTGCTAATCTCTTTTTCTACTTTAACTCTTAGCCTTCTTATTTTTTGTATTGTAAAGTTTTCCATATCCGGATTCCTTTGCCTATATTTTTCTTCAAATATCTTTGGTGCTGCTCTTTTTGCATTGGTTAGTTTTGCTTTCTCCTTTGCATAAATATTACACCATATTAAATCTCTTTTCCTTTCCCCTGTCCATATTTCTTCTTCACATGTCTCCTGCGCTTCTTGCTTTTCCTTATTCTGGGGACCCACTCCATCATGCTGTGATATAGACTGTTTTAGACCTTCTACATTAAATCCTTCACTTCACAGGCACTCCATAACTTCAGCTTTTATTTCTTTAACTTCTACTTTACTAATTGTCTTTTCTACATTACATCTTTGTGCTTTTAGTCTTTCTATTGTGAAATTTTCCATATCTGGATGCCTTTGCCTGTATTTTTCTTTGAATATCTTTGAAACTGCCTTCTGTATATTAGTTAACTTGGCTTTCTCCTTTGTATAAATATTGCACCACATCAAATCTCTCATTCCCATGTCCATATTTCTTTTTTATATTTTTCAAATATCTCTAGGTTTTGTTGTTTATATTTTCTCACTTCCTCAGAGGCTTCTTTTTCCAAAGAGATCAAAGTTTCTTGATCTATATACTGCTTTTCAAAAATAAGCCGCGGTGGTACAGCGGTAGCGTTGTTGCCTCACAGTAAGAGGTTCTCCCGTTCGATTCACGGCTGGAGTGCCTTCTGTGTGGAGTCTGCATGTCCTCCCTGTGGTTGAGTGGCCTCTGAAAGACATGCATAAATGGGCATACCTTCGCTGAAGGTTGGGCTGGCAGCTCATCACCATAAAAATCTACTGCCAATCATTAGCGGACCGGAGTTCTGCTGTGGCGACCCCTAACCGGGAAAAGCCGAAAAGACAAACATACTATTTTTCAAAAATGAGCTGTATTAATGAAAGCAAACTTTTATTTGAAGCTTGTGACCGTTTTTCCTACGGAAGTATTTTTCTTTCCTCTAATTTCTCTCTTAATCATTTTGTATATCTTGTGTTTGGAAATTCTGGGCTTTTTACATAATAGTAACAATTCCCCATTAGAGATCAGCCTCTGATAACTTACCATTAGGGTTGCTACCTTTTCATATGCCTAAAGTGGGACACTCTTCATGGAAACACAATTTTCCATGAGAAACCATAGCTAAAACCAGTCCAAAGGACAGGACTTCACTTTGTTGCCAAAGTAAAAGCCCATTTTGTATTCAATTTGAATAATTTCTGTTGTTTTAGATCATATTAAGGTGTTTCAGATACAAAATGTTTTAGCATCTACTGTAGGAAGTACAGTTTGTCTTAAAATCTCAGACATCTGTCATTTTTTATGTTTATTCTTTGGGTGCAATTGCCTAAAAAGGGATAGGTGATAACCTTACTCATCACTGACTCACCCAAGTTGCTGCTTCAGCCAGCGTGTATATATTACACACACACACACACACACACACACACACACACACACACACACACACACACACACACACAGTCTCTTCTGGCTACCACACATAACCACTCAACTGAGAAAGGACACTTTTAATAATGCACAGTGAAGAACACAATCTAAAACTTGGCTTGTCGGTTTTTTTGACTGCCATATGAAAAGATGTTTCCTTCTTCTAGTGACCTCAGAATAGTCAATACTTTCCCATAGATTAATGATTTTACCAAGTATCCATAAGCTGTACAAAATACTCTCTGCCAAGGCTAATATCAAGTTTACTAACTTTATTTAGGACAGTTTCAATCAGAGATCAGGGAAAAACCATGATGTGCATGGTCTCAAGGAGTCCTGAGCATTCTGCCAGTTTATCAATCATGTATGACAATTTGTCCAGTCTTCTCTGTCAAGAATGCCTCTTAAAGGGACGGCCTTCTTGTGACCCCTATCCTCAACATCCACCTTCTGAGACTTGTACAACTCAATCTGCATCCCAGCCAACACTAAACAATGTTCGGCATCACTAAGCTATGCAGAGACTTCTTCCATATGCAGAGACTTCTTCCAGCTGATCCAAAAATGAACTAGCAGCCTGTTTTCTTAGTTTCAAGTACAGTTTAATACATAAAAGCACTTGATTTCTCATTGAGTTTTACCAACTCGGCCATTACCAAGTTTCATTTTAGACTTATTAGACTCTGTATCATGCTAGTCTTTCTGCATGTTCATCAACTTTTCTGGCTGCACTGAAATTATCAGTATCAATTTTTCAAAATGGGGAAAAAAAATAGTATGGTGAAAGCTAAGGCACTTGCCCTGATGACAGAGCTGTACGAAAAAGTTTCATCTTTGGTAATCATCAAGATTTGCACCACAGGCTTCAAGATGTTATGCAGATGAAACTATTTTTAGGCTGCCAGCTCTACCTCACATTTCTCAAAATGTACTACTACATATCAACTTCTATGAAAGTCTGTCCTCAATGAAAAGTTGAAGAAGAAAAAAATAAAACAAAAAAGGGAAGGCAAGAAGCAGCAGTAGCCAGTCAGGCAGGGGTTGGAGGAAGTGTCTAACAGACGATGGGCCTTCTTCTTATAGATCTTCTCTTTACAACGAGTACCATAACTTTCATATCTGACAAGAAGAGGTTGTATTTTGGTAGCCCTTAGGGAATTGCCTCTAGTTAATCATTCTGAGAGGCCACTCTATGGAAACCTGCCTCTTACAAGAGTGGCTGCACATGGAAACCTAAATCTGGGAAGAAAGTCATGCTTATAGTGTCTTGCAAAGGATGGATGAAGACAGTAGCAACACTGATGTTATCTAAGGTGGTAATACACAATAACACTTTTCCAACTTACTGGAACAAAAGGAGATATAGTTACTCAACCACTTGTAATGGGTCTGTTTCACTAGCTATGCTGTATGTTAGCAAGGGATATATAAATGTTGGTCATACTTTCTGTATGGCCTGGTTTAATTTGATTAGTATATGATCCGTCTACAAGCAAATAGAGAAAGAGGTACTCTCTAATTAGTGTGGCAAGAAAGAAAAATGGCAAGGAAACTGCTTTGTTCAGTTTGATTTCTATAGATTTCTATAGCCAACTGGGGCATAAAGGATGGATTAAGCTTGATGATAGCACTCTCTTTATGCTGTTTCTGTCAAACCTACATATGTTTTTTTTTTTTTTCATAAAGCTCCACAATTCTTTTAGTAGACAATTTAACAACTAGGTAAAACATTTTCTGGAAACAAAACAGCGTGACTGATTTTGATGGCTCAGAAGAAGGGTCAGCTTTTCTAATAAGTAAACACCCCACTGCAGAAATTAGAGAGCTGGGTTCTCCTAATGGAGGTGAAAGCTGTTAAGTGCCCCGAAGCAAAGTTCTACCTATCTTTAGAGAAACTACTGTAAAAAATCTTGCCATAAGCAAAAAATTAAAAATGGCTATCAAATGCACCTTAACAGAGACAATGTTAAAAAAGTGTCAAAGATTTCGGACAGTTAATGCACAGCCTAGGGAATAAGTGATAAGAAATTATCCAAGCCTTAACTTGCAGCCCTGTATAGTAAATGCAATCCTTTCTTAATTATACATTTCAGAGAAGGCTGCCTCTGGGCAAATACAATAAAGATGACTTTATCAGAGAAGACATGAGACCTGGAAATGGAGCAGACATGTTGTTAATTTCAGAGTACAATGACACATATGAATCTTCCCTGATGGATGAGACAGAAGCATCGTTGAAGGAAGAAACCTCAATGAAACCCTGTAAAGAATGATGGAACTAAGCCTGCAGGGTGCAAGCCAAATTAGGATGGTCTTGTGTAGTCTGGCCTTCCATATGCACCT
The DNA here is from genome assembly GCF_019279795.1 of Protopterus annectens. Classification (NCBI taxonomy): domain Eukaryota; kingdom Metazoa; phylum Chordata; order Ceratodontiformes; family Protopteridae; genus Protopterus; species Protopterus annectens. The sequence continues at coordinate 1,919,844,587 of NC_056731.1, forward strand.
CACCATAAGAGGAAATTAACAGAAAAGACAGTCTGGCCACATGTGAGTAAAAGCTTTCATTGACAGCCCTCCGGGAAGATAATAAATGGAGAAGAAAATGAACACCTGAAGTTGGTTGGGGAGGCAAAGAGCTGACATAGTGGATTACTCCCAAAAGCAAAAAAATATCTTGGCCAGTGATGGTCTTAGAGACCACTTGTTAAGTATTAGAAGGCAATGGCTTAACCTTTCATCTAGGTTCATAGGTTAAGAAAAGGCTACTAATCCAGTGGACCATTTGTAGCCTAGCCACAATATCCCATATTGTAGGTATCCACTAACATGACTAATTTGTACCAAGTTCCTAACCCTTTCAATGAGGGTTTCAGCATCCAGACCTAGGGTGCATTTAAAACTACCAATCCATCCATTCATCCTGGTGACACTTAAAGAGGGTTAGAAAGCTACTTTGCTTTATATCTGCAGGAAGTCTATTCCATAAGAGGGATTCTTTGGGATCTCTATCTTGCCAGCAAGTCACAGTTATGTTTCAGTGGAAGTTAAGATCTTGAGTGGGTGTTTAGGGTTTTATTAGTTTTGAGGATGCAGGAGATTGCATGTGACTGAATCTTTTAAGGCTATGTAGCCTAGACAGAGTTCACTTATCAAGAGCCTATAGGAAACAGAAACAGAAAGTGCATGTTAAGGCAGCCTGAGTAGTTGAAGGACATACCATTGATTTTCTTAGTGAGGAAACAATGCAGTCTCACAATCTGGGTTTTACAATTAGACAAGTACATACCAAATAGTCCATTACTCTCTAGGGAGTAGAGAAGGATGATAATTTACTTAGCTCTGGAATAATCACCTTGGTGATTAGTCTGGCAAGGTAAAAGGATCTTCCAACAACCATGGATATATGATGATCAAAGGATAGTTTATAGTCAATGAAAGCGCCCAAGTCCCTAATGGCCAATTCAATTTTCAAAGGGGTGACACGCCTATGTGATAGATGAATGGCTACCTAGTTTTCCCTAAGGACACAACATTATATTTCTTACCATTTCATTTTAGACTGTGGTCCAGGCACCAATTAGTACATGTTAGTCCTTCCTGAAGTCAGAAGAGGAGTTAATGACAACTCCAAGTTTGCAGTAATCTGCATTTACAATGCACTATACAAATTAGCAACAAAATGCAGCCCAGCTGACCGATCCTGACATCTTTGATAACTACCCTTATCGAAGAGAGCATACTTCCGCACTAACAGACTAGGTTTTATTACCAGTCTGCTATTCAGTAGGAATCTTAGGAGTTTACATAACACTTTGATTAGCTTAATGACAATGCCAGAATATTGGATGGTATCAAAGGCCTTGGCTAGGTCCAGGTGGACAGTATGAACAGATCTGAGTCTAATACATCAGTGAGACTTGCTTACCTGGTTCAGGAGGCAGGCTTTGCCTTTAACAAACCCAAACTAGCTTGAGTCCAAGGCTTACAGACTGCCTCATTAAGACCTACTGCATTGCAGACAAGATTAATGAGGTCTATAGGTCTACACTTTCCAGGATCAAAAGTGGACCCTACCCCCATACAGTGGATGACTACCATAGTTATCTGTTCCTCTGACACAAATCCAGTGAACAGGCTGAGGACAAAAAACTTAGTAGCAAGTTTACCAGTTAGCATTTGGTGCTGACAAAAAGGCAGCCTAGTACATTATCAGGACCCATACAGCTAGTGTTCCTAACCTTGGAGAGGACATTCAGGACTTCCTTGAAGGTGATCAGAGGAGCTTGTGTGGGTGTGCTAATAAGTTGGGGAAAGTTAATGAAAGATAGGGGAGTGATGTTAGAGGACTCTGTTCACTAATATGCTGGCTACAGCCTCAGGAGACAAGTGTTATTGTTACTGCTGTATATTACCTATGAACATAGCTGGGCATTACCTCTAAGATTTCTGACATAGCTGAAAATGGATTTGTAGTTGTCCTTAGCAAAGGTAGCAATTCTCAATTCATAATGTTTTGAGGTGGGCATAGACATCATCTGGAAAATGTGGCAGCTTGCAAGATGGCCTCCCACAGAACAGGAGTCTGCCACAAAAAGCAAACCATCTGATTGACCCATTGCCAAACTCTCATGGCCTCATAGCACAATGGTTAGAGTGTACCCTGCTTGTTTGCTGCAACACCAGATTCCAGACAAACTGTCAGAATGGATGGATATAATATCTTTGAAGAGGAGATAAGAAGGCTTGCATGAATAACAGGACTGCCCTTATTACCAGGAAACTGATGTGTAAGACCTACTGACACCACCAGATTCCCCTGTGATGACTGCCCAATGAAGTCCTCTGCTGCCTCATAAGTCTGTAAAAAAGATTAATATCACAAATGTGTACCTTTGTTAATCAGAAACATACCACTGAGTCAAATTCATCAAATCAGTAAATAAATGAAACCTGAGTTGAGTGACCAGAATTTACAACTGTTGAAAAACATCTTCTGCACTAAATTCGACTTTGTTATACTCAACTCATTTAACATCTCACTTGATTTTCTATTTTAAAAAAGAAACAACAAAATACATTAACACAGCAGGAAGGGATTTGTTTTCCCAAAGCAGGGGACTACAGCGGAACATCCCTCTCATACATACAGTATATGTGTATGTATACGTACATATTTTGACTCCAAATCACACAACTATGAAGCAAGAAAAAATTCCAGAAATGCAAAAACACAAATACACAGTCACTTCACTGCATAAACTGATATAATCCAATGAAGTGACAATGAAAATATCCAACAAACTAATGATAGGACTTTGATTAATAGTATTACCATGAAATACAATTAACAACTCTCTACGCTCCCAGACAAAAGGCTTCCCTACAATGTTAGCAAGGTCCAGCCACCAAACCAGGTGAAAAATTACAAGAATTGTACGTTCACAAAGGAAAATGAAAGACCGTGAACATTCTGAAATCAATGGATTTGGGAGTCCACTATAGGACTATGAGGAGAAGTCATGCACATGGGATCACAAAAACTGATGCTATCATCAGCCTTAAGACTTTGTGGCACATTTCCACAGTCAAAGCCTGGGAGGACAAAAGGATAATTTGTTTCAGACACTGAAGCTTTTCTAGAGGTAAATGCCCAACAAATCCAGGTGCCATTTTTACATGGACATAAATGCCTTGGCAGCCAAAAAGTACAGTTTTGTACCTACCATAAATGTAGATGTTTGAGTGTTCACCCTGCTGCAGTCATCACACTTGGGTTATCCTGCCGTCAGGCGGTCCCGCAGTCGGCCTGAGTTCCAAAGTCTTGGTCCGGCGTCGGTTGCTGTCGCTTCTTCCCTGACGTCAGTGCGTCAGGGGTATATAAGAGGCATCAGACGCCATTTTCTTCAGTTTTTCTTGCCCCAGATGTCAGGTGCCCCCAATAGGTAGGCAATATATATATATATATATATATATATATATATATATATATATATATATATATATATATATACACACACACACACATACATACATAGCTATATAAAAATAAAACAATACCTTCAGGCACAAGCAAATACACCACAGAGGTTGTATAGGATAGAGTGGCATAGATAAGTTCTGCTAATTCAGAGGGGATGGAGGGAGGGTAACCTGGACTGCAGCAGGGTGAACACTCGAATATCTACATTTATGGTAGGTACAAAACTGTACTATGTTCATCGTGTTACCCTGCTGCAGTCATCACACTTGGGTTGAATCCCAAAGCTAAGGATGGGTGGTGGAGTTAAACAGGGTTAGAAGAAGCTAGAAGGCCCTGCAAAAAGTACAGTTTTGTACCTACCATAAATGTAGATGTCCGAGAGGTATGCATCTGCAGTCCTAACAAATGGGTTGTCCTGCCTCAGGCAGCCCTTCGGTCGGCCGGATTCCAAAGTCTGGGTCTGGCCTCGGCTGATGTCGCACTTCACCTGACATCATAGCTGCTGTCAATTGGGTATAAAGGCATCAGCCGACGCCATTTTCCTCAGTGTTTCTTGCCCCAGATGCCAGGTGCCCTCTAGGAAGGCTAAATTTGGATAAATGCAAATGATTCCAAACAGTAGAGAGCAAATAAAAATAAACAGGTATATACATATATACAAACAAATACACCATAATAGATTCCCCCAGCCAGCTACAAGATGGGCAAATACCCTAGGAATACCACAGAGGGGAAGGGTGGGTAATCCTGACTGCAGATGCATACCTCTCGGACATCTACATTTATGGTAGGTACAAAACTGTACTATGTCCTTCAAGGATGCATCCGCAGTCCTAACAAATGGGTAGAATACATACCATAGCCAAACTGGGGGAGGAGGTACTAAGAAGATTATGGTGTAGTTAGGATCCCTTGCAAAACAGCAGTGGCAAAACCTGCTCGGGATCTGGAGTATAAAGGTAGATTATAATGCTTGGCAAATGTATGCACGGAGCTCCAAGTAGCAGCCTCTAAAATGTCTTTGGTAGCCACTCCTCGTAAAAATGCTGTAGTAGTGGCTGTAGTCCTTGTGGAGTGAGGTCTGATGTTTTCTGGAGTTGTCTTTCCATGAAAAGAGTAACAAAATCTAATGCAATTTCCTATCCATTTTGAGATTGTCTGTTTTGAAATTGCTTTTCCTTCCATTCCTGTTGCATATGCTACCAGAAGCTGGTCAGTTTTTCTATTGTTCTTGGTTCTGTCCAGGTAGTAGCGCAATTGTCTGTGCACATCCAAGGTATGCAGTAGTCTTTCCCCCCTGTTCTGTGGGTTGGGGAAGAATGTTGGTAGGTGGATTGCTTGGTTTAATGATACCCTGGAGACCACCTTTGGCATAAAAGTAGGATTAGTTCTCATGGACACTCTATCCTGATGGAAGATAAGGAAGGGCTGTACTGCCATTAATGCCTGTAATTCAGAAACCCTTCTTGCTGAAGTGATTGCAAGCAGGAAAGCAGTTTTCCAAGATAAGAACTGTAATTCTGCTGTTGCTGCTGGTTCAAAAGGGGGTAGTGTTAACTTTTCTAACACAAAGTTCAGGTCCCATGTAGGCAAAGGTGGCTTCCTTGGTGGCTTTACATTTTTTATTCCTCTCAGAAACTGCCTGAGTAGAGGATGAGAGAAGACTGGAGGATCCATGTTGTATTCTGCTGAAATTGCTGATGCATGAATCTTAATGGAGGAGTAAGACAGGCCATTGTGGAAAAGCTCTGCTAAATATTCCAGGATGTTAGCTATGTTTGCCAATGATACATTTTCTCCTTTTGCTGCACTCCAAATGAGGTATCTTTTCCATTTTGCTGAATAAGTTTTCCTTGTTGAGGGTCTGCGAGCCTCCAGGATAATGTCTTTAACCCTTCGAGATAAATCTGGGTTATTTTGTTTCATGTAATGTTCCAAGCAGCTAGCTGCAGTGTTTTCAAGTCTGGATGCAGGATTTTGAAGTTGTTCTGTGTTAGCAGTAAAGGAACTAGGGGTAGAGGCCATGCGTGTTCCCGAAACATACTCCTCAGTAGCGGGTACCAATGCTGCCTCGGCCAGTCTGGAGCTATCAGGATGATCCTTGGGTGATCTTCTTTGATCTTCAGTAGCACTTTGTGCATCAAAGGAAGAGGTGGGAATGCATATGCTGTCAGGTTTTCCCAACTGAAGGATAGGGAGTCCACCTTCCAAGCAAGTGGGTGGTATGTCCTTGTGCAGAATTTTTTCAATTGGTGGTTGTGTGGGGATGCGAACAGGTCTATTTCTGGTAGTCCCCATTTCTTTGTAATGGATTTGAAGATGTCTGGATGCAGCATCCATTCGTGGGCATCCGTGGTAGTTCTGCTTAAGATGTCTGCTAGTATATTTTCAATATGGCCTGGAGCTGAATGTTGAGGTTCAGGGCCACATTCCAGAGGTCCATTGCCATCCGACATAGAGGATATGAATGTGTGCCTCCCTGTTTGTTGATATACCACATAACTGTGGTGTTGTCCGTCCTTATCAGCAAATGACCCTGTTGAAGAAACGGTCTGAATGCCTGAATTGCCTGCTTTACTGCCAGCATCTCTTTTTGATTTATGTGTAGGTTCAGCTGGTCTTGTGTCCATAAGCCTTGTATGCACTTGTCCACCATGTGTGCCCCCCAACCGAGGTCTGAGGCGTCCGTGGTGATAGTCTGGCTTGGGTGAGGGCTGTGGAACGGCAGTCCTTTGTTCAATTGACAGGCCTGAGCCCACCACTGGAATTCTTGCTTCAGGCATGGAATTATTGGAATTTGGGCTTCTAGGCTGTGCTTGTGCTGAGACCATAAATTCCTTAGGTACCACTGTAACTTCCTCATATGTAGTCTGGCATGTGGAATCAATATTACGCAGGATGCCATGTAACCCAGGGCTTGCAGGACTTTCCTTGCTGTAAGCTGGTTCTGCGTTGTTAATGCCATGAAATAGAGTGGTAGTTGCTTTTGCTTTTCTGCTGTGAGGAATGCCATTTGGTTTGATGTGTCCAGTTCTGCACCCAAGAAAGTTATCCTTTGGGATGGTATCAGCCTTGACTTTTTTATGTTGACTGTGTATCCCAGGGCTTGCAATAGGTGAATAACCTTTCTCAAATCTTTTGTTAATTTGTTTTTGTTGTCCGCTTGTAACAGGCAGTCGTCCCTGTATGGATAAATTTGAATTCCCTGAAGCCTGCAATGAGCAATTACTGATGCCAGGCATTTCGTAAATACTCTGGGCGCAGTAGATAAGCCAAAAGGCAATGCTGAGAATTGATAATGCTCTGATCCTGCAAGAAATCTGAGGTATCTTCTGCAATTTGGTCGTATGGGGACGTGCAGGTATGCCTCCTTGAGATCTAGAGTTACCAGCCAAGACTCCTTGCCCAGCATGGGAAGAAGTTGCTGTAGGGTCAGCATCTTGAATTTTGGAACAATGAGATATGTGTTCAGAGCGGACAGGTCGAGAATAGGTCTCCATTGGTTTTCCTTTCTTGGTACCAGGAAAAGTCTGGAATAAAATCCTTGTCCTTGTTCCATAGACGGTACCTTTTCTATAGCTCTCATCCTTAGTAAGTGGTCTATTTGTTCTAGAGCGTTTGTCTTTTGGTTTGGTGGTAGGTTTGGCATTCCTCTCTTCCTTGGTAGAGTATGGAAGTGAAACCTGTAACCTTTGTCTATTGTCTGTAAAATCCATTTGTCTCCTGTAATGTAATGCCAGTTTACTGAAAATAAGGCTAGCTTTCCGCCTAAGGGTGCTTCTAGTTGTTCCCTGGTAGGCGGTATCAGAGCCAAGTCACTGTGATTATCCTGTGGAAGTGGTAGTGGCTGGATCTGTGGCAGTACTTCTCTGGTTGTTAGGCTGCCACTGACGTCCCCTGTAGGCACCTCTGGATTGACCTCTGCCTCTTGGGCACCTATTTCTGCCTCTCTGTGCTCTGGTGGTGTCTGGAAAGGACCAATTCTTAGAAGGCCAATTCCTACTAAACCTCGGAGGCTGGACCTGTAAGAAATCCTTGACTGTTTGGACAGATTTTGCTTTTTCTTCCACCTTCTTTAATACTTGCTGTGCAGGGGAGCCAAACAAACTGTGTTTTTCCATGGGAGCATCTAGGAGCTTTGACTTTACATGGTCTGGTAAGGATTGCTCTTTTAACCATGCATGCCTTCTGATCACTGTACCAGTCATAGCTGATCTAAAGGAAGCCTCCAGTGCATCATAGCCGCATTTTAAGGAATGATTACTGACCTGCTGAGTGTTATGTACCAAATCCTGAAGGGACTTACGGTCTAAAGGTTCAGGAGAGGACAGTTTTTTAGTTAGCTGATCTAACAAAAATTCCTGATACTGAATCATGTGGAATTGACAGTTTAAGGCCCTAGCCAAAAGAGTAGCAGAAGTATAAACTTTTTTACCCCATCTCTCTAATGCCCTAGATTCTCTTTCAGAGGGTAGGGGGTTTTTGGCAGAGGCAGCTGCTACAGCTTTGGGGCCCTGTGAAATAGTTTCAGGATCTGCAATAGGAGCCTTATACAAGTGATAATGTGTGTCCGGAACCCTGTAGTATCTGTCGGGCTTAGCAGGGGCCGGGGAAGAGAGTCAGGGGCAGTACAAGCATCATTAAATGCATCATCCACAACTGTAAGTACTGGAGGAATGGCTAAAGGCCTATGCTGTGGCAAATGTAAAAGGTCCTAAGCCTTTTCCTAGAATCTGAAAAATCCTGGCCCTGCCATTGAAATTGTTCTCTCATAGCATGCAAGGTTTCCCCAAAAGAAAATTCCTCAGGAGGAGAGGCAGAAGGAATGGAGTCTTCTGCGTCAGAGTCCTCATATGGAGAATAAGGGCCTTCTGGAGGATTTGAGTTTTCTGAATCATCAGAGGAATAATCTGTAGAAACTGGCTCAGGGGGCTCTGCTCTAGGCCTCTTCTCTGGAGGGGGATGAGAGGCCCTGTCAGGGTGAGGTTGGGATCCCCTGATCAAAGAAATGAGATCCTCTGCCAGGCTACGCATTTGAGTACTAGAGCTAGGCCTCTGTGAGGGGGTTTTAGCAGGCACGGCCTTAGAAGATTTAGCTGCTTTAGCCCTCGAAAAAGCCTTAACTGACATGGATGCAGGGGGCCTAGCAGCTCCACGTGCAGGAGTAGATATGTCTAAGGGAATAGTATCTGATAAATCCTGAGAACCTGCAAGAGCAGGTGGAAATTCAGTAGCAGATTCAGCCATGCTGGATGAGTCCTCGGTTGTAGGAGGCATGCTTTCGGCTGAAGGAAGAACCGAGGACTCGGTTTCAGCCGAAACCGAGACACTCGCGGTTGGCTTAACCGCGGTTTCGGCTGAAACCGCGGACCGCGAGTGTCGGTCCTTTTCCTTACGCTTTTTAGCTAATTGTGAAGTCGGAGTCTCCGACGGCATGTTGTAAGCAAAAGCGGAGCCGAAAAACTCCTCTGCAAACTCCGACCGACGTCTAAGTGTCCGTCGGTTGAAGGAAGCACAGGCTAGACAAGCTGCTACGTCGTGGTCTGGGCCTAAGCAAGGAAGGCAGTAAGAGTGGAAATCCTTATGAGGTATTTGTTTCCCACAAGTTAAACAGTTATTCACTTTTTCTGACATCGGCTGAGGAAAGAGTCCCCAACGGGGTACTTAGCTTTTTAGAAGTCTTCGGTAGTAGTAATCTCTGGTTCTGACAGACTGGCACTTGCGAACAGCTTCTGCTTCGGGCGCCACGCAGCAAGAAAGACTGAGGAAAAGGGCGTCGGCTGATGCCTTTATACCCAATTGACAGCAGCTATGACGTCGGGTGAAGTGCGACATCAGTCGAGGCCAGACCCAGACTTTGGAATCCGGCCGAACGAAGGGCTGCCTGAGGCAGGACAACCCATTTGTTAGGACTGCAGATGCATCCTTGAAGGACATCTGCAGTGGCAAAACCAGCTCTAGTCTTAGAATATAGGGGTAAGTGATAGTGTTTGGTGAAGGTGTGCACTGAACTCCAAGTTGCAGCTTCCAGAATATCCTTGGTTGGCACTCCCCTGAGAAAGGCTGCTGATGTAGCTGCAGCCCTGGTGGAGTAGGGCCTAATGTTAGCAGGTACCGGTTTCCCATGATGAGTGTAGCAGAAACTTATGCAATGGCCTATCCATTTAGAAATGGTCTGTTTTGAGATAGCTTTTCCTTGTGATCCTGCAGCATAGGCTACAAAGAGCTGTTCAGATTTTCTGAATGTCTTAGTTTTATCCAAGTAGTAACATCATTGCTTGTGAATGTCCAAAGACTGCAGGAGTCTTTCTCCTTTGTTCTGGGGATTTGGGAAAAAGGTGGGCAAATGAATGGTTTGGTTTAGGGCCACACTGGATACCACCTTTGACATAAAGGTAGGGTTAGTTCGTAGAGAGACTCTGTCTTGATGAAAAATGAGGAAAGGCTTCACTGCCATTAGTGCCTGTAGCTCTGAGACTCTTCTAGCTGAGGTTATTACAAGTAGCAGGGCAGTTTTCCATGAAAGAAATTTTAAATCAGCTGAAAATGAGAAGTTATGTACCTACCATAACGTTCCATGTTAGTTGTCTTCTCTCACCTTCTTTCTTGCTTGATGGGTTCGGAGCCGATCCTCGGCTCACCACTGCTAAGCTCGAGAGTCACTTTTACCAGCTCGAGGCAGCCCCATATCCCATGATGCAAGGCGGTAAGTACCCAGATCTCGTTTGATGACAAAAGGCAATAGCACCTAGCATAATAACTTCCAAAAGGAAGAAAGAAGGAGAGAAAAAAACTCTGAAGGATGGTAGAAGGACCAGCACTGTATGGTCTTCAGAAGCATACTTCCTAGTAGAAAGAAAGGTCTGTCCAGGCCTGGGGGAAGGAGGGAGGGTCGCAAGAAAGAAGGCGAGAGAAGACAACTAACATGGAACGTTATGGTAGATACATAACTTCTCAATGTTAAGTTGTCAATCTCGCCTTCATTCTTGCTTGATGGGACCGCGTCCCTAGCACCTCTATCCTGGGTGGCTCAATGGAACAGACTCTTGAGAACTGTAGAGCCAAAACTGGCTCTGTCCCTGGAGGCCAAATCCAATTTGTAATGGGAAACAAATGTATGAGGAGTGGCCCAAGTGGTTGCTGCACAAATAGTGTCTAATGGAAGTCTAGCTTGAAAAGCTGTGGAAGTGGCTAAGCTTCTGGTTGAATGTGCTTTAGGTTTTGAGCACAGCTGTTTTCCCCTGAGCTGATAAATTTCAGAGATGACAGAAGAAAGCCATCTAGATAAGGTCACTTTTGAGACAGGAAGGCCTTTCTTGTTATCAGCATAAGAAACAAAGAGTTGATCGGATTTCCTGAATTGTTTTGTTCTATCCAAATAATATCTGAGTTGGCGGTGGACATCAAGATAATGTAATTTTTGTTCTGATCTGTTTGAATAGTTTGGGAAAAATACAGGAAGATCAATAGCCTGATTCAAATTAGTCTTTGAGGCGACCTTAGGCAAAAAGGTCGGATTAGTTCTCAATGATACTCTGTCTTTGTGGAAGACTAAATAGGGGGGGCGAACAGATAAAGCCTGAAGTTCAGATACCCTCCTAGCCGATGTAATAGCAACCAGGAATAAAGTTTTCCATGAAAGAAATTTCAGGGAACATGAAACAGCTGGCTCGAAGGGAGGAAGAATCAAGGATGTCAGCACTACATTTAGGTCCCATTGAGGAGGAGGACTCCTGATTGGAGGTTTCAGGAGAAAAATTCCTTTCAAGAAGGCTCTACAAAGCCTGTGGGACATAATGTTGTGATCTGCGAACCCAACATGAAAGTTCGAGATAGCGGCCAACTGAACTTTGACCGTGGAAGAAGAGGAGCCCGCGTGAAAAAATTTTCGCTAAGAAATCCAAAACTGCTTGTACTGGAGCAGTGAAGAGATCAATATTTTTGGCTTTTGCCCAATAAGAAAAACGTTTCCATTTGCTAGTATAAATCCTCCTAGTAGAGGATTTTAAAGATGCTACTATGATGTCTCTAACAGGATTAGAGATCAAAGGAAGCCTGGCTAAGGAAGGAAGTGGAGCAACCATGCTGTGAGGTTGAGAGAAGGAATAGACCGGTGCAGCTGACCCGATTGGTGAATCAGAAGATCTGGTACTGGGTCCAGATGCCACGGCTGCACCAAAAGGTGACGATGGAGGAACGGGAACCAAATTTGTCGAGGCCAATAAGGGGCAATGAGAATCATTCTGGCTCTCAAAACGGTGGCTTTCTGGATTACTTGTGGGATCAGAGGAAAGGCATAAAGAAGTCCCTGGGGCCAATCCTGGGTCAGAGCGTCTCTGGGGGGATGGCCTGGCAGTGGGAAGAGAGAGAAGAAGTCTGGGCATTTGCTGTTTTGGGGAGTAGCAAAAAGATCGCAACATGGGCGACCCCATTCCAGAAAAATCTCCTCCACTATAGATTGTTTGAGAGACCACTCGTGAGGCATGAGAATAGCTCTGCTCAATCTGTCCGCTAAAATGTTGGTTTTCCCAGGGATATGCGTTGCTACCAGAAACCGATGAGAGGAGATCGCCCATTGCCAAAGTCTGAGCGCTTCTCGACACAAGGGGTAGGACTTGGTTCCGCCCTGTTTGTTGATATACCATACTACAGACATGTTTGTCTGTGTGGACTGCAATTGTCCCCAAGGGAAAAAAGTCGTTGAGGGCTTGCAACGTTAAAAGCACTGCTCTCATCTCTAGGACATTTATGTGCAGGTGGTATTCGAACGGTTGCCACGTCCCATGAACCATCCTGCCCTGATAATGCCCCCCCCCCACCCGATCAGGGAGGCATCCGTAGTGACAGTGGCTACCGGGGTTGGGGGTACAAAGGGTCTGCCTTGGTGAATCTGGGGAGAAGTAATCCACCAAGAAAGATGATTCTTGCAAATCTGTGTCACCAGTATTTGGTGACGCATCGGACGTTGTTGGTAAGACCACTGAGTGAACAACATCCACTGAAGAAGGCGCATATAGAAGCGAGCCAGGGGAAGAAGGGTAATGGCCGCAGCCATGAGGCCCAACACTTTTAGAACCATTCTGGCTTGTACTTTCTTGCTGGCTAGAATGATTCTCACGTGATCTTGTATATCTGAGATTCTTTGGTCTGTGAGGGTAGCTGACATCCGAACAGTGTTTAAGTTTGCGCCTATGAAAGTAATAGACTTGCAGGGCAACAAGGAGGATTTTCCGTAGTTGATCGAGATGCCCAATTGAGTGCAAAGATTTATTGTGTAATCCCTGGCTTGAAGAAGCTGATGCCTGGTGGTGGCTGAAAGGAGCCAGTCGTCGAGATACGGAAACACCTGGAATCCTTGACGTCTCAGGTGAGCCGTGACCACTGCCATACATTTGGTGAACACTCTGGGGGCTGTAGTGAGACCAAAGGGCAGGGCTCTGAATTGGAAATGACTGGACCCCAGCCGAAGCGGAGAAACCTTCTGGAGCGTCTGTGAATTTTTATGTGATAGTACGCATCCTGAAGATCTATTGAGCACATCCAGTTGTCCTTCTGTAAGAAGGGCAGAATTGACTGAAGTGTGACCATTCGAATCTTGTCTTTCTCACAGACTTGTTGAGTCTGCTGAGATCCAATATTGGTCTCCAGTCTCCCGTCTTTTTGGGGACCAAAAGAATCTTGAGTAGATTCCGGCTCTGAATGATCTGTTGTAACTGGCTGAATGGCTCTTTTTGCAGAAGTTTTAAACGTCTAACTCTGCAATTTCCCTTAGACCGGGTGGAACATCTGGAAGGGAATTTGAGTGAGAAAGGAGTTTCCTCGAAAGGAATTTTGTAACCCTCGGATATGATCGACTGTACCCATCTGTCTTGAGTTAGGAAAGCCAGGCTTCTGGGTACAGCGATAGTCTTCCCCCGACTGCCTCCAAGGATGGACAGTCGGGCAACATCTCAGGGATGCTGAAAGGGCTTGTCAGAGAGAGGCTCTCTGCTTCCCTGGTTTTGTGGACCCCTCTGCCTCTAGAGGCGTCTGTTATTGTTACCCCCTCTGCCTCTAGGGGTAAATTGACCACGTGAATCCGGCGTGACTCCTTGGGATTTGCGGAACCACATTTTGCCACCCTTCTGTCCTTTAGGGTAAGGTCTAGAAGGGGTGGAAAACGGACCTCTGGCAGAAAGAGTCTTGCCGTCCTGCTCACACCTGGTCAATGTTTCCTTCACTTGAGGGCCAAACAAAGCTGACCCATCAAAGGGAGAGTTTGTGAAGGACGACTTAAAGGGATCTGCAAAATTACAGAGCCGCATCCAGGCTTGGCGTCTAAGAGCCACACCTGTACCTGCGGCCCTACTCGCTCCATCTGCTGCATATGATATCAGTCGCATGGAGGAGTTAACAATAGAATTAAGGGTTCCTAGCTGCGAAGCAATTTTTTCTTGAGCCCCTGCAGCTGTGGGATCCTGTACTACTTCACCTAGCTCCTTAAGGATATCCCTTTGGAGTCTGGTGAAGTGACATAAGTAGTTCAGCGAGCGCATAGCAAAGGCCGCTGAAGAGAACATCCGCTTACCATACCTATCCATGGTCCTAGAGTCCTTATTAGGAGGATGGACAGGTACGGAAGGATCTGCAAGTTCCTTCTTAGTGGCAGCCGCCACCACCATGGCATCAGCAGGGACACCTTTCGTGAGAAATTGCTTGCCCGAAGGGGCAGTAATAAATTTAGAAGGCCTCCTAGGAACTGGATCTACAGAGTCAGGAGCAGCCCAAGCCTTTCGAGCGATAACCTGCATAAGGGGGTCGAAAGGCGGAGACACCCAGGAGGTGGAGGGCCGAGATCCAAACGCCTCCATGTATACCGACTCATCCTCAGAGGGATTATTGGGAGGGCCAGTTTCCCCTCTGTTTAAGGAGTTCTAGGATGTCTGAAAAGGAGACATCCTCAGAGGGGGATCTTGGGGATCCCTCCGACTCATCTAAGTCGGTATCTGAAGTGATAGACTCGGGGAGTCTCGTGTTTCCTCTTACAGGTCCTCTTGCGGAGGATCCCCTGACTGTTCAGGAGAATCCTCGGAAGAGGGGGTTCTTCCCAGTGGGGAAACCTGAGGCGGAGGATCTCTGGGTCCGGGAGCAAGAGAGATGGCAGAGATATCGACAGGCACCGTGAGGGAGGAGCTAAGGGAACAGACTGCTGGCTGAGTCCAGTGGCTAGCACACTCTTCATCACCTCGAAGGCTCCTCCCAGGGAGGTCCGAGAGAACCCGTTCAAGAACCAGGAACTCCAGGGCCCACCGAAGGGAAGGCTCCGAGGCCGATGTCGGAGCCGAGCTCACCAGGCCGAGGCTCCAAGGGAAGAGTGGGGTCGGACAAGGGTCCGATGCCACTCACCCCTCGGAGGAGACCAGGAAGCCCGACCACCGAATCCCTCTAAGGAAGGTCTCGAAGAGGAGATAAGAGTAGAGGCTGAGGGAGCAGAAGGGGGGGTATCTGTCCCTCAGCCATAGCAGAAACCATTCCCGAAGACTCCAGCTCCAAACTCTGAGGTAGAGTCGAAGGAGGAACTGCAAGGGGGTGTGGACTAATAGTCGTCTGTTGAGACGGACTATGTAGCATCTGGGCCAGTGCCTGCGATTTTAATAATCTACTGACCACCCTCTCTAAATCATGGTCAGATAGCCTGGATGACCTGGATGATCGGCTCCGATGGCTCCGTTCCGAGAGGAGAGGAGAGGCCGGAGCCGAAAGTATCGGTTCCAAGGAAGGGGACCTAGACCTCTTCCTCGAAGGAACCATCGGAGCCGAAATCATGGATGCTGTCGGGCCGACAACTTTCGGCACCGACAGAAGGTCTCGATGTATCGGCACCGGCGGAGCCGATACAGACATAAAGTAACGGTGTCGGAGCCGGTCGGGCGCCGACACGGCCTGAGCCAGATGGTGGTGGGAGCCAGTCGGAGCCGTCTCCTATGTGACCGAACCATCGGCACCGATAGCCATCGGTGCCGAGGGTTTGCAAACTAGGATCGGCTCCAGCGAGCGATCTCGACTCTGAAAGAGTCGGAACCGAGGCCGCAGGCTTAGAGACAGAAGCCTGGGCCTTGGAAGACTTGGAAGTCTTAGTTGGGGCCGATTTAGCCGGAGAGCCCTCCGGTTTAAGAAGGCCCCTCAAAATCAATTTGTTTCTCCTTTCCTGCAGGACTCTCTGGCTAAAAGAATGACATATTGCACAGGAGTCCTGCAGGTGGAGAGGTCCCAGGCAGTATAAGCAAGAAGTGTGACCGTCTGTCAAAGACATCTTCTGACAGCACGAGTCACACTTCTTAAAGCCTGAGACCCTTTCCTTGGACATAGTTGCAGAAACAACACAGCCTAAGAAACAATTATCCCAAAATTAAAGAAATCACTAACCTCTCACATACACACACACACACACACACCCTAACAAGGGGGGGGGATGGGAGGGAAGAAGGCCTGACTAGAATTTCCCTCACTTCTTAATTTTTTTTAGTCAGAAAAGGGACTAAATCTAAACTAAAACTGTTAAATATTAGTTTTAAGTGAAAAAAGGGGCAAAAACAGTAATATATAAATCACTTACCAGGAGCTGGTAAAAGGAGGACCTCATCAGCGAAGCGGCAAACAAGATCTGGGTACTTACCGCCTTGCATCATGGGATATGGGGCTGCCTCGAGCTGGTAAAAGTGACTCTCGAGCTTAGCAAGTGCCGAGTCGGAGCCGAGGATCGGCTCCGAACCCATCAAGCAAGAATGAAGGCGAGATTGACAACTTAACATCGCTGGTTCAAAGGGTGGCAGTGTAAGCTTTTCCAGAACAAAGTTGAGATCCCAAGTAGGTGTTGGTGCTCTCCTGGGCAGTCTTATGTTCTTAGCCCCTCTGAGGTACTGTCTTAGGAGTGGATGTGAGAATAAAGGAGGATCCGTGTTGTAATGAGCTGAAATTGCTGAGGCGTGGATCTTAATAGATGAAAAGGAAAGTCCTTTGTGCAACATCTCAGTTAAATATTGTAGAATCTGAGGAATGTTTGGTTCAAGGGGATTTTGGCCTTTAGCCTGGTTCCAGGCGCAAAATCTTTTCCATTTGTCTGAATAGGTTTTTCTGGTGCTGGGCCTCCAGAATGACATCCATAACAGCTTTGGATAAAGGAGTTGGCTGGTTGTTTAGGTAATTTGCCATGCAGCCAGGTTTAAAGTCTTGAGTTGACTGTGTAGAATCTGACGTCTCGCTGGGTAAGGAGGTGAGGAATTTGTGGTAAAATCCATGGTGGGCCGTGGGCCATGTTCCTTAGAACTGGATACCAATGCTGGTGTGGCTAGTCTGGTGCAATGAGTACCATTTGTGGCCTCTCTAATCTGACTTTCAGCAGTACCTTTGCTAGAAGAGGCAGTGGAGGAAAGGCATACACTGTTAATGTTTTCGAACTGAATGAGAGGGCGTCCACTTTCCAAGCTTGTGGATGGAATGTCCTTGTGCAAAATTTTTGAAGTTGGTAGTTTTGGGGGCTGGCAAACAGATCTATGTGTGGGCATCCCCATTTTTGAGCTATCATTGCAAATACTTGTGGATCTAGTTTCCACTCGCGTGGATCCATGATGTTTCTGCTTAGGTCGTCTGCCAAAGTGTTTTTCTTTCCTGGCAGGAATTGTGCTTGTAACTGAACCTGGTAAGACAGTGCTGTATTCCACAAGGTCATTGCTTGCCTGCATAGAGGGTAGGAATGTGTGCCCCCTTGCTTGTTTATGTACCACATAACTGTGGTGTTGTCCGTCTTTATTATTAGTTGTCCTGGGTGTAAGAAGTCCTTGAAAGCTGTTAGGGCATACTGTACTGCTAGCATTTCTTTTTGACTGATATGCAGATGCCTTTGATCTGTAGTCCATTTGCCCTGAATGCACTGTCCTGCCATGTGTGCTCCCCAGGCATAGTCCGATGCATCTGTTGTCATAGTTTGCCTGGCTGTGGGTAAGGTGAAAGGCTGACCCTTGTTGAGGTGACATGCCTATGCCCACCATAGAAACTCCTGTTGAAGGCAGGGAATGAGTGGTATCATTGTTTCCAAGCTGTGGCTGTGCCGAGTCCATACACTTTTCAGGTACCGTTGTAATTTCCTCATATGCAGTTTTGCAAATGGTATTAGTAGTATGCAAGAAGCCATGAATCCCAAGGCCTACAGAATTTTTCTTGCAGGGAGTTGGGTCTTTGTTGCCATTATTTTGAAATATTGAGTCAGCTGTTGTTGCTTGTCTGGCATGAGATAAGCCATCTGGGCCGTTGTATTCAAGCTGGCACCCAGGAATATTATGTTTTGTGAGGGCACTAGTTTTGATTTCTTTTCGTTTACTGTGTACCCTAGGCAACTTAGAAGGTGTTTGACAAATGCCAGATGCTTTAAAAGAATGTCCTTGCTTTCTGCTTGAATAAGGCAGTCGTCCAGGTATGGGTATATTTGAATTCCTCTTTGTCTGCAGTATGCAATTACTGGTGCCAGTCATTTTGTGAAGACCCTGGGCACAGTAGATAAGCCAAAGGGCAGTGCAGAGAATTGATAATGTGTTGAACCTGCAATGAAGCGGAGGTATCTTCTGCAATTTTGTCTGATAGGGACATGCAGGTATGCCTCCTTGAGGTCCAACGTTACTAGCCAAGCATTCTTGCCCAGCATGGGAAGAAGCTGCTGTAGTGTTAGCATCTTGAATTTTGGTACTTGCAGATAGGTGTTCAGAACTGAAAGATCCAGAATGGGTCTCCATGCTTTGTCTTTTCTTGGGACTAGAAAGAGTCTTGAGTAAAATCCTTGTCCTTGCTCCTGTGTAGGTACTTGCTGAATGGCTCTCATGTCCATGAGAGTTGTAATTTGTTTTTGTGCCTCTGCCCATTGATTTGGTGGCAGGTTTGGCATTCCTTTTTTCCTTGGCAAGGTATGAAAGTGGAATCTGTATCCTTGTGAGACAATGTTTAGGACCCATTTGTCTTTTGTGATGATGTGCCAGTTGTCTGCAAAAAATGCAAATTTTTCTCCCAAGGGAGCTGCCAGGAGAGATTTGCTTGGTAGTTTGAGGACTGAGTCATTGTGTTTGTCTTCTGCTAGCTTGGGGCCTGTCTTCTCCCCCTTTCTGGGTAGCAGTACCCCATTGGCGAGGTTTGTAAGGGCCTTGTGACTGACCTCTGCCCCTTGGGCGTCTGTAATTGCCACTCTGTGATCTGTCAGAAGCTGGAAAGGACCAGTTTTTGTTGGCCAATTTCTGCTGAAACGAGGGAGTTGTACCTGTAAGAAAGAAAATGGAGGAGAAGGCAAAGTCTATGCAGACGGTAAAGGATTTAAGACCTCTTCTGCTTTGACACCAAATAATACATCCTGCTGTAAAGGTGCATCCAATAATTTTGCTTTACATGATCAGGCAGGGTTTGTTCTTTTAACCAAGCATGTCTACGTATGACAGACCCAGTAACAGCTGCTCTACAGGAAGCTTCCAATGAATCAAATCCACATTGTAAAGTATGTTTGCCCACCTGTTCAGCTGCATGCAACAGATCCTGCATTTCCTTGAATTCAGACTGTTCTTTATGTGTGTTAATTTTTTGCTTTAATTGAGACATTAGGAATTGCTGATATTTCAGCATGTGAAACTGACAATTTAATGCTCTCATAGCCAGAGTTGCTGAGGTGTACCTTTTCTTTCCCCATCTATCTAGGGCTCTGGAATCCCTTTCAGAAGGCACGGGATGTTTAGCCATAGAAGCTTTAGCCCCCTTGGGACCCTGGGAAATTGTTTCTGGGTCAGCCACAGGACTTTTATAAATGAATTTGTGTGAGTCAGGCACTCTGTAGTATCTGTCTGGTTTGGCTGGAGCAGGAGGTAGAGAGTCTGGATTTAGACTAGACTCCAAGTAAACATCATCCACAATATCTAAAACTGGAGGGATAGCAAGAGGTCTGTGCTGGGGTAGTAAAAGGAACTCTCAGAGCCTTTTCTTAGAATCAGAGTAGTCCTGGCCTTCCCAGTGGAAATGTTCCCTCATGGCATGTAAAGTTTCCCCAAAGGAGTAGTCTTCAGGGGGAGATGCTGAGGGGATAGAGTCTTCAGCATCAGAGTCTTCATAAGGGGGAAAAGTGTAATCCTGTTCCTCAGAAGAATCTGAGGAAATTGAAACCTGGTCAGAGGAAGCATAATCCTCCTCTTGTCTTGGTCTTTTATCTGAAGGGGGATGGGAACCCCTGATTAGGGTAATCAAATCTTCAGCCATCTTAGGCATCTGTTTCTTAGGCATGGGGCCTTGAACTGTAGACTGATGTACAGTCTTTTTTGGTTTTAATGGAGTTTTAAGCTTAGCATAAGACTTAATGGTGAGTGTAGTCGGTCTGAAGACACCTTCTGCAACCGAAGGTGTTTCCACTGCACCGGGGTCTCCTTCTGCTCCGGTGTCATAAGGGCCTAATGAAGATGGCTGTGTCGGCCTAGTACACTCCGCTTGAGAATCCGCAGCTGTCTGGGGTTCCAATTCTGCGGTCTTCAGGGGCTGCGTAGGCGCCTCACTGAAAACCGGAGAACCGGCAACAGGCCCAGCAGAGGCCTCGGAGTCTGGCTTGTTCCTAGGCTGCCTGTCCTTATCTTTGCGTTTTTTATGCATGCCGGTCGTCGGCTGCTCCGACGGCATGATATAATTAAGTTTCCTACGAAAGTAATGTCGTGCGAAGTCAAAACGGCGTTTGATAGTTCGTTTATTAAACCTAGCACAAAACCGACAACCTGTGACGTTGTGGTCTGGGCCTAGGCAAGGAATACAGTAAGAATGGAAGTCCTTATGAGGTACTTGCTTCCCACAAGAAATGCAATTGTTAACTTTTTCTGACATCGGACTGAGGCAAGAAAAGGTTCCCAAACGGGGTACTTAGCTTTATTGAAGACTTCGGACTGAAATTTGATTCGAAAATCTCAGGTGTCGGCCGACCGGCACTTGCGAACTGCTTCTGCTTCGGGCACCGCGCGGCAAGAAAGACTGAAGAAAATGGCGTCGGATGCCTCTTATATACCCCTGGCGCACTGACGTCAGGGAAGAAGCGACTGCAACTGACGCCGGACCAAGACTTTGGAACTCAGGCAGACTGCGGGACCGCCTGACGGCAGGATAACCCAAGTGTGATGACTGCAGCAGGGTAACACGATGAACATCAGCATATGCTGTTTCCTCTGGATAGACACAGGAGGAAGGACATCATGACCACTTAAAAGGACTCTTTGAGGACTTCCACATTTACATTTCAATACCTTAGAACCAAGATGGATCAAGGTCTCATCTTTGTGTTATAAAACTAATTCAGAGTATCCTTATTCACTGTGGTTCTGTGTGACCTTTAAGATGGTTCTTTTGCTAAGAAGCTCGAACACCTCCTTCTTTGATAAGGTCTTCTGATGGGAAGGGACATCGGGCAACAGCAAAGACAGGGCACAAGGGGTAAAAAGAAAGGCATGGGCGATCAATTGGTTATGTTTTGTTACGGCTCATTAATTGTACATTTTGTTATTCGTCTTGTGCTCAAAATCATTAACAGTCAATATTGTGAGCACATCCATTATGCACTCTTCATCAAGTGACATATGTTGCTTGTAGGCAAATAGGCTTGGCTCTGTATTACTGTGTTCCTTACCTGCAACCAATGTCACTATTTAATCTGCACTACGTTGCAAATATTGCACACTGTACTATTTTAAGTAAAGAAACTGCTACTCTTTTTTACAACTGTATTGACACTTGGTATTGTTTTTTGGTTCAGATCATGGCTGAAAGGGGTTCTCTGAACCAGCTCACATACCCACTGTTTCTGTAAACCCTTATGTTAATAATGTTTTGGTGGACTTCCTCTACAGTTGTTTATTCTGAGTGGCAAAGTCTTCGATGTTTTAACACTTTAGTCCATCTCCTTCAATGGGCTGAAACATTTTCCACTTTACCAAATGCTACACATCTGGCCAGCAAAACACAATGTAATGCCAAAAAGTCTGAGTCGATGCTCATTGCCACCAGAACAACTTTCATTACTTTAAATGTTTGTGTAACTCCCCACTGCTGGGGAGGTGTGTACCCATGAAGACTGAATGCTGTAATTAAATCAAAAGGTGCTTCAACAAAGTATTAGTTTAAGGGTGTGCACACTTATGCAAACAGCTTATTGTATGTTTTTTATTTTTTATATTTTTCCCACTAACAGATTTGTTTTTCAATTGAACTGTACAGGTTATAGGTCACATTAAAGGTGGGAAAAGTTTGGAAATGATTTAATGCGGTTTCATTTTTTTATATCACAAAAACCTGGCATTTTAACAGGGGTGTATACACCTTCTATATCCACTGTATATACGTGCACTTGTGAGCGCGCACATACACACACACACACACACACACAAACACCTAGTAACTTTTGCAATTTTTGACTACAGAAAAAAAAGACAACGCTTCCTCTTGTCTGATAAGGGGAACAGAGAAAGTACATGGAAAAGACTGAAATAAAATGAAATGGTACGCAGCCTAAAGTTAGGCAAATAGTGATTTCAAAAAAGAAATTGAAACAATGTAACAAAACTTTATTAGCAGTGATAAATAAGGGCAATTTAAGAGCCCCTCCAGGCCTAGTAAATTGTTTGCTAATTGTTAACAATCTTTCAGACTTTTGTTTGAATTTATAAAGAATGAAAATATTTACTTTGTAAGCTAATATCCTTTAGGACTTAATTAAGCAACATTTTCAATACAACTATGTATTCATTGGTTTACAGGGAATAATCATCTGATACTTCCTGGAAGTAGGAATCTCATATTACAGCAGTCCACAAAGATAACTTAATTATGTATTCCATTAAAGGAACCATGCAGTAATTGCCTGTAAATACATTTTACTAGTCCTTTTAGAGAAACTTTTATAGTGACACTAAATCCTGATGGCACTAACACTTTCCAGTTACTATCCTTAATTTTAAATTCACCCACATATTAAAAAATAAACAAGAAGCTAATCATGGAACATTCACTATGTCTAATCTGAGTTTTTGTCTTCAGTATGCTGCAAATACTGACACTGTTGAAAAGACTGCTGTTTACTACATTAGTAAAACAAACCTTTAACACAGCCCACTAAAACAAAGAGATGGGTGGTCCTTGGTGCTGGTTGACCGTCAACTCTGTGTGAACTTCAGCTTCAAACTACCAGAAAGCTTGCTTAGGATTGTGTGTGTAAATAACGGACTAGATTAAAAATTACTTTAAAATAAACAGGAACTCAACCTGTTCAAAGTCAAAGATGTGGTTGTCACTGCAACTGTTGCACAGTTTCAGTGACTGTTAATCCAATGTGATAAGAGGTCCCTTCCTCCTAGGACAACTCTGGTTACACAGAATGAAAACAAATGAGCAAATGTGTGCTACATGAAAATACACTAACAAAATAAAATAAGCAACGTTTTCATCACACTGCTATAAACACCAAGTGTTGCACAGTTTCTCTCAGGAAAGTGCTTAAAAATAAGTGAGTAATCAATGCTGAACTATAATGTTACTAATTACTGCCTAGGGGGGTCCAGATATTGCATTACACCAAGCACATTGTGTTGTGTTATAGGACTCCTCTAATACAAACTGGCAGCAGCAAAAACCAGCATGACAAAAGGGCATTCCCAGAGAGGGGAACACCCACATGGTGCACGGCAGACTGATGAAGCATTTCTGGTCTCTCACTCTCAGTATGTCAGTCATTAAGTTAGCACAGAAAGGAAGGAGGTCAACTGCAACCATCAATGCATTTCAGCATTAACTGCTAACTTCTTGTTAAGAACACAACTGAAAAGGACCATGCATAATTAGCCTCCCATCAAACCAGGTGGCACTACTAAGAATTTTTTTCCCTTCCCTCCTTTTCATATATAATTCTACCTTCTGTCAGGTATTAACCTTGCGTATTAATGCAACCAGGAGCCAAAGCTTTCATAAGTCGCCAAATTATGGAGAAATGACTCACTGTTGCCATATTCCGGCAACTCTGCATGTGGTGCAAAATTTGTTAACATTGTTTGGTAAAAATCCATTTAATTACATTATTGTTGACTTTCCGTTTATAAAAGTTTCTTCTTGATATGACTCAGTGGTATTTGGCTGCTAATGAAAAAGGTCATATTAACGGAACCAGGACCAAAAGCTTTCAGAACTCACCATACTGTGTTGCCCTTCTGAAGAATGTTTGCACTAACAGTTTACCAACAATGCCAGGCTGCAGTCGGTAGTGATTTACTAGAAGGGCAACAATGTAAGGTGACTTATGAAAGCTTTGCTCCTGGTTGCATTAGCATGCAAGTACCCACAACTCTCCTGATCTGTCCTCTAATAAGAAGAGGTCACACCAGATACAATGTAAAAGCAGTAAAGCTAAACAATAAAAACATTCTAGATAAGAGACGAAAAAAAAAATGAAAGTTAAGAAAGTACAGTTTTGTACCTACCATAAATGTAGATGTCCGATAGGCATGCATCTGCAGTCCTTACAAATGGGTTGTCCTGTCGTCAGGCAGCCCTTCGGTCGGCCGGATTCCAAAGTCTGGGTCTGGCCTCGGCTGGTGTCACACTTCACCCGACGTCATAGCTGCAGTTCTTCGGGTATAAAGGCATCAGCCGACACCATTTTCCTCAGTATTTCTTGCCCCAGATGCCAGGTGCCCTCTAGGAAGGCTAAATTTGGATAAATGCAAATGGTTCCAAATAGTAGAGAGCAAACAAAAAATAAGCATGTATGTACATATATACAAACAAATACACCATAATAGATTCCCCCAGCTAGCTACGAGATGGGCAAATACCCTAGGAGTACCACAGAGGGGAAGGAGGGTGGGTAATCCTGACTGCAGATGCATGCCTATCGGACATCTACATTTATGGTAGGTACAAAACTGTACTATGTCCTGCAAGGATGCATCTGCAGTCCTTACAAATGGGTAGAATACCATAGCCAAACTGGGGGAGGAGGAGAAATAAGATTATGGTGTAGTTAAGATCCCTTGCAAAACAGCAGTGGCAAAACCTGCTCGGGATCTGGAGTATAAAGGTAAATTATAATGCTTGGCAAATGTATGCACGGAGTTCCAAGTAGCAGCCTCTAAAATGTCTTTGGTAGCCACTCCTCGTAAAAAAAGCTGTGGTAGGGCTACACTCCTCGTAAAAAAAGCTGTGGTAGTGGCTGTAGCCCTTGTAGAGTGAGGCCAGACGTTTTCTGGAGTTTTCTTCCCATGGTAGGAGTAACAAAATCTAATGCAATTTCCTATCCACTTAGAGATTGTCCGTTTTGAAATTGCTTTTCTTTCCATTCCTGTTGCATATGCTACCAGTAGCTGGTCAGTTTTTCTGTTGCTCTTGGTCCTGTCCAGGTAGTAACGTAATTGTCTATGTACATCCAAGGTATGCAACAGTCTTTCTCCCCTGTTCTGTGGGTTGGGGAAGAATGTAGGTAGGTGGATAGCTTGATTTAAAGATACCCTGGAGACCACCTTTGGCATAAAAGTAGGATTAGTTCTCATGGACACTCTATCTTGATGGAAGATCAGGAAGGGCTGTACTGCCATTAATGCCTGTAGCTCAGATACCCTTCTTGCTGAAGTGATTGCAAGCAGGAAAGCAGTTTTCCATGATAAGTATTGTAATTCTGCTGTTGCTGCTGGTTCGAAAGGAGGTAGTGTCAACTTTTCTAGCACAAAGTTCAAGTCCCATGCTGGCAATGGTGGCTTCCTAGGTGGTTTTACATTTTAATTCCTCTCAGAAACTGCCTGAGCAGAGGATGTGAGAAGACTGGAGGATCCAAGTTGTATTCTGCTGAAATGGCTGATGCATGAATCTTAATGGAAGAATAGGACAGGCCGTTGTGGAAGAGCTCTGCCAAGTATTCCAGGATGTTAGCTATGTTTACCAGTGACACATTCTCTCCTTTTGCTGTACTCCAAATGAGACATCTTTTCCATTTTGCTGAATAATTTTTTCTTGTTGAGGGTCTGCGAGCCTCCAAGATAATGTCTTTAACCCTTTGAGATAAATCTGGGTTATTTGGTCTTATGCAATGTTCCAGGCAGCCAGCTGCAGTGTTTTCAGGTTTGGATGCAGGGTTTTGAAGTTGTTCTGTGTTAACAGCAAGGGAACTAGGGGCAGAGGCCATATTTGTTCCCGAGACATACTCCTCAGTAATGGGTACCAATGTTGCCTTGGCCAGTCTGGAGCTATCAGGATGATCCTTGGACGGTCTTCTTTGATCTTCAATAGCACCTTGTGCATCAAAGGAAGAGGTGGGAATGCATATGCTGTCAGGTTTTTCCAACTGAAAGATAGGGAGTCCACTTTCCAAGCAAGTGGGTGGTACGTCCTTGTGCAGAATTTTTTCAGTTGGTGATTGTGTGGGGATGCAAATAAGTCTATTTCGGTAGTCCCCATTTCCTTGTAATGGTTTTGAAGATGTCCGGATGCAGCATCCATTCGTGGGCATCCGTGGCAGTTCTGCTTAGGATGTCTGCTAGTATATTTTCTTTTCCTGGCACAAAAATTGCTTGTAACTGAATGTTGAAGCTCAGTGCCACATTCCAGAGGTCCATTGCCATCCGGCATAGAGGGTATGAATGTGTGCCTCCCTGTTTGTTGATGTACCACATAACTGTGGTGTTGTCCGTCCTTATCAGCAGTTGACCCTGTCGAAGAAATGGTCTGAATGCCTGAATTGCCAGTTTTACTGCCAGCATTTCCTTTTGATTTATGTGTAGATGCAGCTGGTCTTCAGTCCATAAGCCTTGTATGCACTTGTCCAGCATGTGTGCCCCCCAACCGAGGTCTGAAGCGTCTGTTGTGATGGTCTGGCTTGGTTGAGTGCTGTGGAAGGGCAGTCCCTTGTTTGTTTGACAGGCCTGAGCCCACCATTGGAATTCTTGCTTCAGGCATGGAATTATTGGAATTTGGGTTTCTAGGCTGTGCTTGTGCTGAGACCATAAATTCCTTAGGTACCACTGTAACTTTCTCATATGTAGTCTGGCATGTGGAATCAATATTATGCAGGATGCCATGTAACCGAGCTTGCAGGACTTTTCTTGCTGTTAGCTGGTTCTGCTTTGTTAATGCCATGAAGTAGAAAGGGAGTTGCTCCTGTTTTTCTACTGTAAGGAATGCCATTTGTTTTGATGTGTCCAGATCCGCACCCAAGAAGGTTATCCTTTGGGATGGTATCAGCCTTGACTTTTTTATATTGACTGTGTATCCCAGGGCTTGTAGTAGATGAATGACCCTTTGCAAATCTTTTGTTAATTTGTTTTTGTTGTCCGCTTGTAACAGGCAGTCGTCCAGGCAAGGGTAAATTTGAATTCCCTGAAGCCTGCAATGAGCAATTACTGATGCCAGGCATTTCGTGAATACTCTGGGCGCAGTAGATAAGCCAAAGGGCAATGCTGAGAATTGATAATGCTCTGATCCTGCAAGAAATCTGAGGTATCTTCTGCAATTTGGTCGTATGGGGACGTGCAGGTATGCCTCCTTGAGATCTAGAGTTACCAGCCAAGACTCCTTGCCCAGCATGGGAAGAAGCTGCTGTAGGGTCAGCATTTTGAATTTTGGAACCATGAGGTATGTGTTTAAAGCGGACAGGTCGAGAATAGGCCTCCATTGGTTTTCTTTTCTTGGTACCAGGAAAAGTCTGGAGTAAAATCCTTGCCCTTGTTCCATAGATGGTACCCTTTCTACAGCTCTCATCCTTAGTAAGTGAGTTATTTGTTGTAGAGCTTCTGCCTTCTGATTTGGAGGTAGGTTTGGCATTCCTCTCTTCCTTGGTAGAGTATGGAAGTGAAAACTGTAACCTTGGTCTATTGTCTGTAAAATCCATTTGTCTCCTGTGATGTAATGCCAGTTTACTGAAAATAAGGCTAGCTTCCTGCCTAAGGGTGCCTCTAGTTGTTCCCTGGTAGGCGGTGCCAGAGCCAAGTCACTGTGATTGTCCTGTGGAAGTGGTGGTGGTGGCTGGATCTGTGGCTGTACCTCGCTGGTTGTTAGCCTGCCACTGACGTCCCCTGTAGGCACCTCTAGATTGACCCCTGCCTCTTGAGCGTCTATTCCTGCCTCTCGGAGCTCTGGGGGTGTCTGGAAAGGACCAATTCTTGGAAGGCCAGTTCCTGCTAAACCTTGGAGGCTGGACCTGCAAGAAATCCTTGACTGTCTGGACAGATTTTGCTTTCTCTTCCACCTTCTTCAGCACCTGCTGTGCAGGGGAGCCAAACAAATTGAGCTTATCCATGGGAGCATCTAGGAGCTTTGATTTAACATGGTCTGGTAAGGACTGTTCTTTTAACCATGCATGTCTTCTGATCACTGTGCCAGTCATGGCTGATCTAAAGGAAGCCTCCAGTGCATCATAGCCACATTTTAAGGAATGATTACTGACCTGCTGAATGTTATGTACCAATTCCTGTACAGATTTTTTGTCTAATGGTTCATCCGAGGACAGTTTTTTAGTTAACTGGTCTAACATAAATTCTTGATACTGAATCATGTGGAATTGACAGTTCAAGGCCCTAGCTGAAAGAGTAGCAGAAGTGTAAACTTTTTTACCCCATCAAGGCCCTAGATTCCCTTTCAGAGGGAGGGTTTTGGTAGAGGTAGCTGCTACAGCCTTGGGTCCCTGGGAGATAGTTTCGGGATCTGCAAAAGGGGCCTTATACAAATGATAATGTGTGTCCGGAACCCTGTAGTACCTATCGGGCTTAGCAGGGGCCGGAGGAAGAGAATCAGGAGCAGTACAAGCATCATTAAAAGCATCATCCACAACAGTAAGTACTGGAGGAATGGCTAAAGGCCTATGCTGTGGCAAATGCAAAAAGGTTCTAAGCCTTTTCCTAGAGTCTGAAAAATCCTGGCCCTGCCATTGAAATTGTTCCCAGATAGCATGCAAGGTTTCCCCAAAAGAAAATTCCTCAGGCGGAGAGGCAGAAGGAATGGACTCTTCTGCATCAGAGTCCTCATAAGGAGAAAAAGGGGCCTCTGGAGGGTCCGATTATCTGATTCATCAGAAGAGCCATCTGAAGAAACTGGCTCAGGGGGCTCTACTCTAGTCCTCTTCTCTGGAGGTGGGTGAGAGGCCCTGTCTGGATGTGTTTGGGATCCCCGGATCAAAGAAATGAGATCCTCTGCTAGACTAAGCATTTGTGAACTAGAACTGGGCCTGTGAGAGGGGGTCTTAGCAGGCACAGTTTTGGTAGTTTTTGCTGCTTTAGCCCTGGCAAAGGCCTTAATTGACATGGATGCAGGAGGCATAGCAGCTCCACGTGCAGGGGTAGAAATATCCAAAGGGATAGTATCTGATAAATCCTGTGAACCTGCAGGAGCAGGTGGGATTTCAGTAGCAGATTCGGACAAGCTGGATGAGGCCTCGGTAAGTGGCAAGCTTTCGGCCGAAGGAAGAACCGTGGACTCTGTTTCAGCTGAAACCGAGACACTCGCGGTTGGCTTAACCGCGGTTTCGGCCGAAACCGCGGACCGCGAGTGTCGGTCCTTTTCCTTGCGTATTTTAGAAGTTTGCGTAGTCGGAGAATCCGACGGCATAATGTAAGCAAAAGCAGAGCCGAAAAACTCTTCAGCAAATTCAGACCGACGTCTAAGCGTTCGTCGGTTGAAAGAAGCACAGGCTAGACAAGCTGCTACGTCGTGGTCTGGGCCTAAGCAAGGTAAGCAGTAAGAGTGGAAATCTTTATGAGGTATTTGTTTCCCACAATTTAAACAGTTATTCACGTTTTCTGACATCGGCTGAGTCAAGAAAGAGTCCCCAACGGGATACTTAGCTTTTTAGAAGTCTTCGGTACTTGTAGTAGTAATCTCTGGTTCTGACCGACCGGCACTTGCGAACAGCTTCTGCTTCGGCGCCACGGCAAGAAAGACTGAGGAAAATGGCGTTGGCTGATGCCTTTATACCCGAAGAACTGCAGCTATGACGTCGGGTGAAGTGCGACACCAGCCGAGGCCAGACCCAGACTTTGGAATCCGGCCGACCGAAGGGCTGCCTGACGACAGGACAACCCATTTGTAAGGACTGCAGATGCATCCTTGAAGGACATCTTAAGATAGTGGATTTAGAAGAGAGGGCCCATCCTCAAACTAAAGGACTAAGAACAAAAGCATTGTGACCACGTGTCATGTAAAGTTTTCACACGCTGTCAAAACACTCCATATAAATGCAACACAAAGCAGCCTCTACATCTCATAATCTCATATCTTGGGTGCAATGCACAAAAATATTATAACTTTGGAAAGGAGAAGCATGAGAAGATAGGTGGGAAAAGGGCCTGCTCTTCTGGACCTATTCAGATGGTTGCAGAACAACTTTCAAATCTGGAGAAATGACCATCCTTCTTAAAAACAGGACATCGTTACAACCACAAATTCCAGGGATGGGTCTCCTTTATGGAACATAGGGACAATATTAAGCAAGCGAGCACAGGGACCATAACATGACTAGCCATATACACGTTTAAAAAGACATGTTTAAAAGCTCTTGCTACCATTTACAAGTACTTAATAGTGTTAATCTGTCAAACTGAGCAGGACCGCATGTGATAACTCTGGTATAGATTTCGGTTTACCCACAACTGTTAGGCCTAGCCTTAAAGACAGCCACAGTAACACTTTGTTTATCCTGTAGTAGCAGCATGTTGATTTAAGAACTGATCCCTCCAGTTAGTCTTGTTTTTATTTGTTGATTTAGGACCCTAGTACAGGTGTTTGCAGAGTGACTGGCTTTGTGAATAAAAATATGTGATGAAAAAGGATTTTGCCTTTAAAGGCTCAAAAATCAAAATACCTCTGTTTCTCTGAGGTGACGTAAAGACTGTCACACTGATCTGTTAAGATAAGTTGAAGGACTGAAGACCTTAATTTTCTTAGTTAGAAATCTTTGGGGCCTTTCCATCTGAGCAACGTGTGTGTGTGTGTGTGTGTGTGTGTGTGTGTGTGTGTGTGTGTGTGT
Source organism: Protopterus annectens (assembly GCF_019279795.1). Classification (NCBI taxonomy): domain Eukaryota; kingdom Metazoa; phylum Chordata; order Ceratodontiformes; family Protopteridae; genus Protopterus; species Protopterus annectens. The sequence goes on from NC_056731.1 coordinate 1,919,875,090, forward strand.
GTGTGTGTGTGTTGGGGGGGGGGGGTCTAAATTTGATGACTGGCCCAACACTGGAATGTAATCATTATTAAACTGCCCCAAAAGGACAGCTGGAACTGCACATCACATCCAGCTTATAGTGCCATGCAAAAGTACTGAGAGTAGACCAAGTAGCTCCTGCTGTAAAAGAGGTTATTGAGAGCTGTTTGCCTGAAAAATGCTGTGGATGTAGTAGATCACATGCAGACAGGAGTACTTCCAAAAGCTGCTGAATGAAAAAAATTCCACAGAAGTGGCATTGTCACAGGTACAGCCTTTTGATAAAAGAGGAAGAACAGTCCATCCTTAAAGAAAAACAGCATTAAGGAAAATTAAGTCAGAGAAAACAGCAGGCTCAGATAAGGTCACGATAGATATGATCAAGATGTTGTATGAGTTAGGGGAGAAATGGTTTCGGAGGTACTCATAGCAGGATGGAGAGAAAGGCATATTCCAGATGACTGGAGAATAAGCATTCTAGTACCGGTGTACAAAAACAAACAGGACATTCACAACTGTGGGCAGTATAAGGCATCAACCTCCTGTCACACTGCATGGAAGTACTGGAGAGGGTGACTGATATATAAATATGCAGAGTAGTAGAAAGTAAGATACGGGATAAGCAGTTACAATTAAGATCAAGATGCAGCACATCCAGCCTGATGTTTACAGTGAGACAGACTGTTGAGAAGAAGCTAGAGAGGAAGAATCCAACTGGGCATTTCCACATTTGGAGAAAACATATGACTATGTCCCTAGAAAAGTGACTTGGGTAGTCCTACGATAGTCTGAAGTCCTGAAAATCATCATCATCGACCCGCTTTCTCCCCATTTCCTATATGGGGTTGGGTTGTCCTTTCACTATCGCTCTCTATTCAGTGCCACTCTTCCACCTTCTCCGACACTCATGCCCGATTGTTGCAGGTCTTCTCTCACACTATTTGTCTACCTCCTTGCTGGATACCCTTGTTTCCTCTTGGCTCCTTCCTGTCTATCCCAAACCTTCTTCACCAGATTGTCTTTTGTTTTTTTTTGCACATGCCCCAACTACCGTAACCTGTTCTCTTCTACCCCTTCTGCAGTTGGTGCTACTTTGGCTTCTTCTCTTATGTCCCCATTTCATAGGTTCATAGGTGTTTAGTAGGCTAACGATCACAAGGGCCTTTTTAAGTCTAGCCATGCATCCCAAATCTCCAACAAGTTCTGATACCCTTGATAAGTGTAAGCCTGGGATATGAACCATTTACAGGTTACCTGTTTGCATCAGAGACTTAGGTGCTATTTCATCTGTCCTACAGTGTGCATCCTTCCACCCATCTCAGACACTTCATCTCTGCAGTCCCAGAAACAATGGTAGAATAAGTGTAGACTACTCCAAGGACCCAATGACACAAGTAAGAACAGTGTTTGGATGCAAAGAAGGGTTCCCGGTGGGGGTGCACAGCTCAGCTTTGAGCCCTGTTCACACCAGTGATAGCCTACTTTAGCAAATAGGTTGCGGGGAACAGATGAACAAAGCTACCTGCCTTTGGCCTGCTTTATACAGATAATGTGGCATTACAAGCCAACATCAAACAAGAACCTCAGCAAATGAAAGTGGAATGGAATGTAAAACTGAAAGTACATGGGATGAAAGAGAGTACAAATTTCATTTTTCTGTACTTTCTTGCTGTACTTAACTGTTTTCCACCTAAACGCAGACTTTCCAGCATTTATTGTGATTTAAAAGCTTCTGTCAGGTATTAACCTTGTACTTAGACTGCCTGCACCTGTTTTTGTTTAAATAATTTGTTTAACTGTTGTAGGCTACACACTAAAGTGCAATAGCCTGTTCTGATCGTCTGTAGTAGTTTAAAGCTGTTTTAAGTGTATTTTTTTACTGTTTTTTGCCTTATCTTTAAAAAAAAAAAATAAATAACAAAAAAATTCCTTGTTTCCTGCCTTTCTAAGCTAGTACAGTCCAGTTTTCAGGCTAGTGCTGAATTCAGGGCTGTGATACTAGTTTCCGAATTGCCCATACCTTACTGGGACAGAAGGAAGTTTCTCTGTTCACCTGTGAGAGAGGGGAGCTTTGAGCAACCTATCTGTCCCTGGAGTAGTGGTTCCAGCCCAGAAGTTAGTAGTTTATTGGCCATTTTGGGCTAATTTCTATCTCTTTCGTTTCCCTACTATAAGAACCGCGTTTGCACGGTTTTGCACATTGGGCAGTGCTGGTTAGCTACGGTTAAATTATTCCCAGCTCCCCTAAGTCTCCTCTTCAGTTTTTCACTTGAAACTAGTCTAACTCTCAACCTAAGCACTCAAATAGCATCTTACAGCTCAGAACTTGCTCAGACCTAATAGCAAGCACTAATATACCCTGACACTGATTGCCCAGCAGGGCAAGGCTCTTTATTCACCCCTCACCAACCAAGCAACTAAGCAGCTCACCCTACTATTCAAGCATGACCAAAGGGCAACTTCAGGTGCACTCTCCAGTCCAGCTGTGAATCTGGGTATCCTGATGCAATTTTACAACTGCCTCATGTACACAGACAACCCTCTCCTCCTACCACAAAACACTAACATATGCGAGAGATGCAATTATACAGTCAAACTGGAAGCTAAGCTGTCTGCACCAAAGACTGGAACACACAGTCAAGAGGAGAAGGTTAGCACTTGCACCACACCTCCAGCCGCACACAGACCTACTAAAACAGCACTGGCAAAAAATACACAAATACACAAAATCATACTCGGAGGCTCTAAATAAAAACTTGCAAAGGCATCAGAGACCTCCAAAGCAGACACCCAAACAACCTGCACTTCCCATCACAAACCAAACAACACATAAAACACAAAATCAGTGTGCTGCACAATCATAGCCCTTAAGGCGAAATAACATACCTAACACACTAGTAATAGGTGACTCTATAGTCAGGCACACTGACGTCTCACTCACTAGGCTGGACAAGCAGAAGGTTACTGTTAGCTGCCTGTTGGGACCCAGAATCCGCCACATAACACAAGCACTCAGGTCACTCCAGAACATGTACAAATATGACTCTGTCATTGTTCATGTTGGTGTGAATGACCTGAGACGTACCTCCCTGGACTACATGAAAAGAGACATGGAAGAGCTCTCTGATCATGCAGCCCAGGCTGGTATGACCCTGAGTAGCATCCTGTCCTCACCAAGAATGATACCTCAGTATAAAGAAAAAATTATCAATTTCAACAATTGGCTAAGCTTCTGGTGTCATTCAAAGGGGATCCAGTGTCTGTCAGCTTGGGATGACATGCTCGACAAGCCACGTTGCTTCGCAAGAGACGGCTTGCACCGGTCACCCCTAGGCTTTCGAATACTGGCCAAGACTCTTGCTGTCCCCATAGTGCCTTTTACAGGCAAGGCTCAAAATTCAAACCCACCTCCGTAAACAGCACAATTAACAAAAAACTGAGGGTTTTGCTACTCAACGCCAGGAGTTTAAGTCTGAAAATGCATGCACTCGAAGCACTCCTCAGTATGGAGAACGTTGACATCTGTGCAGTAACTGAAACCTGGTTCAAGGCTCCAGAGAGCACCCCAGCACTACAGAGCTACAACTCATACCACACATTTTGGCCACAGACCACGGACTGAAATACAAAAGGAGGCAGTGTATCCATATTCATCAAGGATACCTGCACCTCCAGGTTAATGGCGCAGCATGATACCTCTGAGATCATCCATGTAAAACTAACATCAGGCAAATCTGCAATGCAAATTGTGGCCTGCTACAGATCACCCTCCATGATTCAGGACCACCACTCCACCTTTCTGGAGACACTGGAAAACATGAAGGTCTTACCGGATATCTTGATACTGGGCGATTTCAATTACCCTACCATTCACTGGGAAAACTACTAGAGTACATATTCCCAGGCCCAGCACTTCCTGGAATTCATCAACTCAAACGCCATGGATCAGCTGGTAAACTCCCCTACCAGAGGTGAAAACATATTGGACCTGGTCATCACCAACATGGGCGACAGGTGTTCCACAACGGAGGTCAACCCGTCACTGGTTAGATCAGACCATAAACTAATCACTCTGGATGCCCACACCCCACCACCACCCCCAACTAAGGAAACCACAGTAAAAAACATTTCTAAAGCAAACTTCACCTTACTTAAGACAGAGGTGGTAAGTTTCACAGCCCCAACCCTAAAGAATAACGCTGCCCAAGATGCAGAAACCTTTACAAATGCACTCTATGAGCACCTACTAGGATGCATGGATCATGCCATCCCTAGCAAAACGAACACTCACTCCTCTAAGAGAAGGAAACCAGTCTGGTGGACCCCTGCAATAAACAGGCTATACAATAGGAGGAGGAAACTAGTTCAGAAAAAAAAGCAAATCCCAAGAAGGAAAGACATCCCTGATCTGTATCATTAAGAAACTAAGGTCCCTCATGAAATCATCCAAGGCTAACTTCAATAGAAAAATAGCCAAGGATTCAAAAGATAACCACAAATCCTTCTTTAGCTATGTTAAGAATCTAAGTGGCAACTCGCAAATATGCACTGAACTAGTGCAAAATAGCACAAAATATACTGAACCTACTGATATTGCCAACATCCTGGCAGATAGATTCAGTGCAAACTTCAACCCCCTCTAACCTCCAAAAGGGCCCACAACAATACCGGAAAAGTGTAGTGTCCCAAAAATCACAGACAGACAGGTGAAAATAGCCCTTTCAAAAGCCAAAAACACAGCGTCAACGGGGCCAGATGGTGTCCCAGGCTGCGTCTTGCACGAACTGCAGAACAAACTAACCCCCCACCTAAACACGCTGTCCAACCTCAGCCTCTCCACAGGCTACATGCCCATAGAATGGCGCACAGCAACAGTTATTCCTCTCCACAAAGGAGGGGCCACAACTGACCCTGGTGACTATCGCCCCATAAGCCTGACTAGCCTGGTCTGCAAGGCTATGGAGTGCATCATCATGGAACTCATTGGAAGTTCCCAATGTCTTTGTTAAACACTTGATCCGACCCAGTTCGGCTTTGTTAAGGGCAATCATGCCTACTAAACCTGGTTGACTTCTTCAAGACAGTCACCAAGGTCACGGACAAGGGAAAGGTGGTTCACATAGCCTACCTTGACCTCACCAAGGCTTTCGACACCATTCCCCACTTGGGTATTACAGAAAAACTCACCAGCATGAACATAAACCCCTAAGTCACAAGATGGGTTGCTAACTGGCTTACAGACAGAACTCAAAAGGTAAGAATAGCGGGCCCCAGGTCCGACACTAAACCAGTCACAAGTGGTGTCCCGCAAGGCTCGGTCCTGGGACCCCTACTGTTCGGCATATACTTCTCAGAAGTACAGGCAAACACAGGAGGACTATGGCTAACCAATTTGCCGATGACTGCAACCTGGGAGCCATAATTGACTCTCCGGCTGACACAGACATCCTCCAAAAGGGACTTACTGAGACGGACACCTGGTGTCAAAGTCATGGCCTCAAGCTAAATGCCAAAAAATGCATAGTCATCCTATTTGGGAAAAACAAAACACCCACGAATTACCACATAGGTGGCAGCCCCCTTAATACAGAAGAGGTAATAAGAGATCTGGGGACCCAGGTAGATAGTAATCTCTCCTTTGACAATCATATTGCCAGAGTAGTTAGGAAATCCTTCTATGTGGCCCATCTAATTAATAAAGGGTTCACATCTAGAAATAAAGAGGTTATAGTGCCCCTCTACTCGTCACTCATTAGACCCATCATAGAGTACAATGCCCCATTTGGGATGCACCTCACAAGACACTTCCAACAGCTGGAAAGAACACAAAAGTACCTCACCAAGAGGATTACTGGCCTCAAACATATGTCCTATACAGCCTGACTGAAAAAACTCCGGCTTTACTCAGTGGCATATCGCTTACTCAGAGGTGATCTCTGTCTGACTTACAAAGCCATGTCCAACTCAAAATTGATGGACATGCTCCACCTAAAGACATCCAAGTCACTGCGAGCCACACGCTCTAGTGAGCTAAACCTTGCCACAACAATAGAACATGCTGGAGGGATAGATTCCTGTTACAGAGACTCCCCATGCTTTGGAACAAAATTCCAAATTACATCAGGCAGAGTCCCTCACTAACACTCTTCAAGAGAAACCTTGACGAGTGGATGGGTAACAGAAAATACACCCCTGGGATTACTTCATTGGCTCTGCTTGACAGAGGATCAGTTAATTCATCAATCGGGCGGCGAAAGCCAACACACTCTGGCTAGGCTTATAGGGCAGATAGCCTAGTACCTACCTGTGAACCTATAAGATAAGACAGTCATCATAACAATGAAGGAGGGTAAATCTTAAGAAGTAAAAAAATGAGACAGATTAGAAAATACTGGAATGCGTTAACAGCTTCAAGTATCTGGAAGGAGTGGTTGAGAAGGGAAGTCTGTATGAGATGATCAAAGCCAGATTTAGAGGGGCTTCAGCCAAATCCCACATAATGCCAGGGGTAGTGCCAAAGAAGCGAAAAAGTAAGGTGGAAAAACAGTGGTGCAACCAATACTATTGTAGGTACAGAATCCTGGGTAGCGAAGGCAGAACAGCTGAGGAAGTGCCAGAGATGGTGATAAGATGCAAACTACAGGACAGATAAAGAAACTGGGATACAGGAGAAGAAGCCAAAGTAGTTCCAATTGCAGGAAAGCAGAAGACAATACGGTAAAGATTATTTGGGAAAGACAGGAAGAAGGCAAAAGAAAGTAAGGGTGTCCACCACAGAGAAGGATTATTTATTTGTGTGAGGGAAGACCTATGACAGTCAAGCAAGACTTTTGAAGAAGGTAGGAGAGTGGCACTGAATTGATAGAGTTGGCAAAAAAAATCGGGCTGTGGATGTAGAAAATCCTTTAACTAACTCAGCCTTTGATACTAAAGTTAGGGACCTATATCTACTGTGGTAGAAACCAATGCATTCAGATAACCATATTACCAAGGTAGCAAACATGTCTGGCCTAAACTTCTCTTTGAAAAAGAGACAAACAGATGGTTATCTTTTTAGACAGCCTGTTTTGTCAATATAAAACCTTAACTGCAGTATATATCCATACAATGGAGAAGATATTCTCCCAGCTTTTTTTATATTATTTGTTACCATTTGTTGACTAGGTAGATGAACTGGTCTAGTGACCCTTTTCATTCACAGAGTGAAATCACAGAGCGGCAAGTAATTAATTTTATGTAAGATACACGGACAGCTATATCACAGTAAAATAAAATCATGACCTGAAACTGAAAGTGAGATACTGTACCAACATTTAAAGAAGGTTAAATAAAAACAAAGTAAAGTAAATACAATGAGCGTGAGCTATCTTCCAGTATTTAGTGTGGGAAGAATACTTCATCATTAGACATAGTAGAGAAATTTTGGTCTGACAATTACGTAGATAGCAAATGTTGAAGGCATTAAACATTATTATAAAAGCACTTGCATAAGGAATCTTTTTACTGGCCGTTTTGGGTCAATTCCTGGCTCTTTCCAGCCCCTGTTATCAAGCACGCTTTAGAGTGCTTTAGCGCGGAGTTGCCACTAGAGCAGCATCGGGCAGCGCTGGTTAAACAAGGTTAAACTTTTTCTGGCTCCATAAAGTGTTCTACTAGTAATCTAAACAGTATATCCCTTAACTAAAAAGCGCAGCACTTGTTCCTAAAAGCTTTTACTTGTCTTAAAAGCATCTTCTTTTCAGGTTTAGCACTTCTGTATTATACAAAGTCCCTCACTAGCAAAACCCCCCCCCCAGGAGTACCCACACTTCCTTACTAAGTCCTCTCTTATTCAGTTACACCCCTAACTTCTAAATTTCTCTAGCATGTCGAAGGGCCAGATGCTGGCGTCCTCTCCTGTCCAGTTGGTGAATTTGGGAATATTGAGGCAATGTTACAATTGCCTCATGTACACTGACAACCCTCTCCTCCTCCCACATAACACAAATACTTGCGAGAGATGCAGCTATTTAGCCAAACTGGAGGCTGAGCTCTCTCAACTCAGGACTGGCAAGACCAGACAGGAGGAGAAGGCAACTTCACACACCACAAAACCAGTCTCACATAAAGCTATCACAACAATGAATCAAACACATAAACACACAAAGTCATACTCGGAGGCTCTGAGCAAAAATTTACCTAACCAGCAGAGGCCTCCAAAGCAGACATCCAAGCAACTGCCACCTCATGACACACCACAGGCAACACATAAACCACAAAATCAGTGTGCAAAGCAGTCACTGCCCTTAAGGCCAAATACAACACCAAACATACTTGTCATAGGTGACTCCATAGTCAGACACACTGACGTCCCACTCACCAGGCTGAACAAGGAGAGAGTCACAGTAAGCTGCCTATCAGGCGCTAGAATCCGCCACATAACACAAGCACTCGGGTCACTCCACAGCAAGTACAAATATGACACAGTCATTGTCCATGCTGGTGTGAACGACCTGAGACGTACCTCCCTGGACTACATGAAAAGAGACATAGAGGAGCTCTCGGATTATGTAGCCCAGGCAGGTATGACCCTGACCCTGAGCAGTATCCTTCCTTCACCAAGAATGATGCCACAACATAGAGACAAGATGATCAGCTTTAACAATTGGCTTAATTTCTGGTGTCATTCAAAGGGGATCCAGTGTCTGTCTGCCTGGGATGACATGCTTGACAAGCCACGCTGCTTCGCAAGGGACGGCTTGCACCTGTCACCCCTGGGATTCCGGATATTGGCTAAGGCTCTTGCCCACCCCCATAGTGCCTTTTTTAGGCAAGGCTCAAATTCTAAACCTACCACCCTAGAAAACAAAAATGGGAAGAAACTAGGGTAATGCTGCTCAATGCCAGAAGTCTAAATCTCAAAATGCACGCTCTCGAGGCCCTTCTCAGTATGGAGAACATCGATGTCTGTGCTGTGACTGAAACCTGGTTCAAGGCTCCTGAGAGCACCCCGGCACTATCAGGTTTTACCTCATATGCGTTCCGGCCCCAAAACCCAGACCACACCACAAAAGGAGGGGGTGTATCCATATTCATCAAGGATGCCCACACCTCCAGGTTGGTGGCAACGCACGAAGCATCGGAAACCATCCAGGTGCAATTAACCATAGGCAAAACTGCTCTACAATTTGTAGCATGCTACAGGCCACCCTCTCAAACTCAGGAACCCCACACAGCCTTCCTGAAGACACTGGAGGGTATAAATGTATCTCCAAACACCATTATATTGGGTGACTTCAACTACCCGAATATAGACTGGGAACATTACTCAAGCCCCAACTTTCTAGCCCAAAGGTTCCTGGAGTTCATAAATTCAAATGCCATGGAACAACTAGTCACCGTTCCCACAAGAGGAGAAAATACACTAGATCTCATCATCACAAACATGGGGACAAAATGCTCCACACCGGAAGTATATCCCTCATTGGTGAGATCAGATCACAAACTTATCTCACTGGAAATCCACATCCCGCCCCACCCCAAACAAAAAGACCACAGTGAAGAACTTCTCTAAAGCAAACTTCACACTACTCAAGACTGGTGTGGTATCCTTCAAGGCCCCCGAGCCAGTGGAAACCACAACCCAAGCTGCGGAAGCCCTTACAAATGCCTTCTACGAACACCTCCAGGACTGCATGGATCAGGCAATCCCTAATAAAACCAAGACTCTTTCCACCAAGGGCAAACGTCCAGTCTGGTGGACCCCAGCCATAAACAAACTTTACAATAAGAGGAGAAAGCTGTTACATGATAGAGCAAAATCCATAAAAGAGAAGACACCCTTGATCATTATTAGTAAAAAAATACGAGCATTCATAAAATCATCCAAGGCCAAATTTGAGAGAAAAATTGCAATAGATTCAAAAGACAATCATAAGGCCTTCTTCAGCTATGTTAGAAACCTGGGTGGAAACTCCCAGATATGCGCAGAATTAGTCCAAAATGATACAAAAATCACTGAACCCACAGACATTGCCAACATACTGGCAGACAGGTTCAGTGCAAACTTCACCCCCCCCTCCTCCCCAAAAGGAGAGATAACTATCCCAGCGGAGTGTAGCCTCCCAGACATCTCTAATGCGCAGGTGAAAGCTGCTCTCTCTAAAGCTAAAAACACAGCATCAATGGGACCGGATGGTGTCCCCAGCTGTGTGCTACACGAACTCAACGAGGAACTAAACCCGCATATAAGGCAGCTGTTTAATCTTAGCCTTACCACAGGATACGTGCCCAAGGAGTGGCGTACGGCAACTGTGGTCCCACTCCACAAAGGCGGTACCTCTACGGACCCTGGAAATTACCGCCCCATAAGCTTAACAAGCCTGGTCTGTAAAGCTATGGAGAGGATCATAATGGAACTCATAAACAAAGGCATAGGGAACTTGCAGACATTGGACCCGACCCAGTTTGGCTTTGTCAAGGGCAGATCATGCCTTTTGAACTTGGTCGACTTCTTCGAAACAGTCACCAAGGCCATTGATGAGGGAAAGGCAGTCCATACAGCTTACCTTGACCTTGCAAAAGCTTTTGACACAATACCCCACTCGGGTATTATAGAGAAACTTACCAGCTTAAATGTAAACCCATATGTTACAAGATGGGTTGCAAACTGGCTAAAGGACAGAACCCACAGGGTTAGAGTTGCTGGCGCTATGTCAGACTCCAAGCCGGTCACAAGTGGGGTCCCACAGGGCTCAGTCCTTGGCCCCCTGTTGTTCGGCATCTACTTCTCAGAAGTACAGGCAAACATAGGAGGACTATGGCTGACAAAGTTTGCAGATGACTGCAAACTGGGCGCCATAGTGGAAAGTACATCGGACACAGATATCCTTCAGAGGGGTCTCACGGAAAAGTACAGTTTTGTACCTACCATAAATGTAGATGTCCGATAGACATGCAACTGCAGTCATAACATGAGGGTTGTCCTGCCTCAGGCAGCCCTTGGTCGGCCGGATTCCAAAGTCTGGGTCCGACGGCTGATGTCGCATTTCTCTCCGATGTCAGAGCGGCTGGAGTACATAAGCATCAGCCGACGCCATTTTCTTCAGTGTTTCTTGCCCCAGATGCCAGGTGCCCTCCAAGGAAGGCTGTAATCAAATTGGAAGACAAAAACAGGACTCCAAACAAATAAATGAGCAATAAAACAAATACACCATAACAGATATCCCCAGCTAAGAGTAACAGGGAAAGGAGTGGACCCTAGGCATAGAGGGGTATGGAGGGAGGGAAAATCCGACTGCAGTTGCATGTCTATCGGACATCTACATTTATGGTAGGTACAAAACTGTACTATGTCCTTCAAGAATGCAACTGCAGTCATAACATGTGGGTAGAATACCATAGCTTAGCTGGGGGAGGAGGTATGCTCTAGGAAAGAGATGGTGTAGCTATCAAACCCTGCAGGACTGCCGAAGCAAAGCCTGCTCTGGATCTGGAGTATAGAGGGAGATTGTAGTGTTTGGAGAATGTATGCACGGAGCTCCATGTAGCAGCTTCTAGAATGTCCTTGGTAGGCACCCCTCTTAAGAATGCTGTAGAGGTGGCTGTAGCTCTGGTGGAATGTGGTCTGACATTGGCTGGAACAGCCTTTCCATGAAAGGAATAACAGAATCTGATGCAATGTCCAATCCATTTAGAAATAGTCTGTTTTGAAATTGCTTTTCCTTGGACTGCAGGGGCGTAAGCTACAAAAAGTTGTTCAGACTTCCTACTGGCCTTGGTTCTGTCCAGGTAGTATCGAAGTTGTCTGTGAATGTCCAAGGTATGTAGAAGTCTTTCCCCCCTATTCTCAGGATTGGGGAAGAAAGCAGGCAGATGAATGGCTTGATTTAGAGAGACCCTAGATACCACCTTTGGAATAAAAGTAGGGTTGGTCCTTAATGAAACCCTGTCTCTGTGGAAAATAATAAAGGGTGGTATTGCCATTAGGGCCTGTAGCTCCGAAACCCTTCTTGCTGAGGTAATTGCCAACAGGAAAGCTGTCTTCCATGAGAGAAATTGCAAGTCAACTGAAGCTGCTGGCTCAAAAGGAGGTAGAGTCAGTTTTTCTAAGACAAAATTGAGGTCCCAGGCTGGCACTGGGGCCTTTCTTGGTGGCTTAATGTTCTTGGATTCCCCTGAGAAATTGTCTTAGTAAGGGGTGAGAGAAAACAGGAGGATCAGTGTTGTATCTAGCTGAAATAGCAGATGCATGTATCGTTATGGAAGAATATGAGAGGCCGTTCTTTAACATATCTGCCAAATATTCCAAGATGAGTGGGATGTTAATGATGCATCATGTCTATTGCTGGTATTCCAATTGCTGAATCTTTTCCACTTTGCTAAGTAAACCTTTCTGGTGGATGGTCTTCGAGCCTCTGTTAGTATCCGCTGGACTTCCTTGGAGAGAGATAAGCTGAAGTTATTTATGGGATCTCCCAGGCTGTTAGCTGCAGTGTCTGAAGATTTTGATGCAGTGTTTCGAAGTTGTGTTGAGTCAAAAGTAGAGGCCACTGAGGGAGGGCCCACCTCCTGGTGTGACATATGCTCCGTAGTAGTGGGTACCAGTGTTGTCTTGGCCAATCTGGAGCTATTATGATTCCCTTGGGCTTCTCTGCTTTGATCTTTAGTAATACTGAGGTCATCAGTGGCAGAGGTGGGAATGCGTAGATTGCTAGGGAGTTCCAGTTGAATGAAAGGGCATCTATTTTCCAAGCTTTTGGATGGTATGTCCTTGTGCAAAATTTTGGTAGAAGATGGTTGAGGTGAGAGGCAAATAGGTCCACTTCTGGCTTGCCCCATGTCGAAGTGAGTTGTCTGAAGGCCTTCGGATGTAACCTCCACTCGTGTGGATCTGTGAAATTCCTGCTTAGGCTGTCCGCCAACACATTGTCTTTTCCTGGAATGAACTGGGATTGTAACAGGATGTTTAGGCTCAGTGATTTCTCCCAAAGCTGCATTGTCAGTCTGCAAAGGGGGTAAGAGTGGGTGCCCCCATGCTTGTTTATGTACCACATCACAGTGGTGTTGTCTGTCCATATCATTAAATGGCCTTGCTGGAGTTGGTGTTGAAAAGCCTCGATGGCATGCATTACTGCCAGCATTTCCTTTTGGTTTATATGCAGATGTGTTTCCTTTGGAGACCATTGTCCTTGTATACACCTGCCTTCCATGTGCGCCCCCCATCCAAGGTCTGAGGCATCTGTAGTCATGGTCTGTGTTATCTGTGGTTTTTTGAATGTCATACCTGTGTTTTCCTGGCTCGCCGAGGCCCACCATAGGAATTCCTTTTGTAGGCATGGAATGAGTGGTATGATTGTCTCCAAGTTGTTGCTGTGTTGAGACCAAATGCTTTTTAGGTACCATTGAAGCTTTCTCATGTGTAGTTTTGCTAATGGAACCAGTAGAATGCAAGATGCCATGTAACCCAGGGCCTGTAGGAATCTCCTTGCAGTCATCTGGGTGAGTTTTGCTAAACCTTTGAAGTAATGAGTTAACTTCTCTTGCTTGTCTTCTGTCAGGTAAGCCATCTGAGAGGCTGTGTCTAGTTTGGCTCCTAAGATTATTTGCTGGGATGGCTGTAGTCTTGACTTTTGGAAGTTGACTGTGTATCCCAGAGCTTGAAGTAATCGTATGACATAATCCAGGTTTTTTGTCAACATCAATTTGTCGTCCGCTTGTATGAGGCAATCGTCCAGGTACGGGTAAATTTGTATACCCTGGAGCCTGCAATGAGCAATTACTGAAGCCAGGCATTTTGTAAATACTCTGGGCGCAGTAGATAAGCCAAATGGCAATGCTAAGAATTGATAATGCTCTGGCCCTGCAAGAAATCTGAGGTATCTTCTGCAGCTGTGTCTGATAGGGACATGCAGGTATGCCTCCTTGAGGTCCAGAGTAATCAGCCACGACCCCTTGCCCAGCATGGGAAGGAGTTGCTGTAGAGTCAGCATTTTGAACTTTGGTACTATGAGAAAGGTGTTTAATGTGGACAAGTCCAGTATTGGTCTCCATTGAGATTCTTTTCTTGGAACAAGGAAAGAGTCTTGAGTAAAACCCCTGCTCTTGTTCTTGTTGTGGAACTCTTTCTATTGCTTTCATTCGAGTCAGCAGAGTGATTTGCTTGATAGCCTCTGCCCTCTGATTTTGTGGTAGGTTTGGCATGCCTTGTTTTCTTGGTAGGGTATGAAAATGAAACCTGTACCCTCGGTCTATAATGTCCAAAATCCATTTGTCCTTTGTCAGTCTGTGCCAGTTTTCTGCAAACAGAGATAATTTCCCACCCAAGGGAGCTTCTAGTTGTTCCCTGGTAGGCGGTAGTAGAGGAAAGTCATTGAGTTTGTGGTTGTTGAGCAGGTGAAACCCCTGCGTCACTTCTTTGGTTTCCTGGCTGCCATTGTCGTCCCCTGTAAGGGTCTCCGTATTGGCCTCTTCCTCGGCCACGTCTGTTCTTACCCCTTTGAAACTTTTCTGGATTAGGAAAGGACCAGTTTTTTGAAGGCCAATTCCTACTGAATCTGGGGGGTTGAACCTGGAGGAAATCTTTCACAGTCTGAACTGATTTTGCTTTTTCTTCGATGGTCTTTAACACATCCTTAGCATTTGCACCAAAAAGCTTGTTCTTTTCCAAAGGTGCATCCAGAAGTTTTGCTTTTACATGATCTGGTAGAGGTTAATCTTTTAACCAAGCATGTCTACGAATCACTGCCCCTGTCATAGCTGCCCTACATGAAGCTTCCAGTGCATCATATCCACACTGCAGGAAGTGATTGCTTACTTGCTGAGTGTTATGTACAGCTTCCTGCAAAGTCTTCCTGTCTAAAGGATCAGGAGAAGCTAATGTTTTTTATAAATCTTCTAAGAGATAATCCTGATATTGTAACATATGAAAAAGGCAATTTAAAGCTTTCATAGATAAGGTAGTGGATGTGTAAACCTTTTTGCCCCATATCTCTAATGACCTCGCTTCCCTGTTGGAGGGCAAAGGATTTTTTGAGGTGGAGGCTGAAACTCCTTTAGGCCCCTGTGAAATAATTTCCAAATCAGCAGTATGGGCCCTGAATAAATGGGAATGAGTTTCTGGGACCCTGTAATACCTGTCTGGCTTGGCTGGAGCAGGAGGAAGAGAATCAGGGGTAGCACTAGAGTCAGAATACAAATCATCCAGAACATCAAGCACAGGAGGAATAGCTAAGGGCCTGTGCTGAGGCTTCTTAAGGAAGGTCCTAAGGCGTTTCCTAGAATCAGAATATTCCTGACCTTGCCACTTGAAATGTTCCCTCATGGTGTGCAGAATTTCCCCAAAAGAAATATCCTCAGGAGGGGAGGCCGAAGGGATGGAATCTTCTGCATCCGAGTCCTCATAGGTCTGGAAGAGCTCTTCCTGGCTGTCAGAGTGGACAGAGCCCTCAGAGTCTTCATCTGAAGGAGTAGGGTCAGAGGGTTCAACCCGGGGCCTTTTATCAGGAGGTGGCTGGGATGCTCTCTCAGGATGGGCCTGTGAACCTCTAATCATGGAAATTAAATCAGCAGCCATGGACATAATTTGTGTCTCCAGAGTCGGCTGAGGTAAGGATTTAGAAGTAATATGCTTTGTTTTGCTGGCTGCCTTAGCCCTAGTGTAGGCCTTAATAGACATGGCCATAGGAGGCCTGGCAGCTCCACGTGAAGGAGTGACCTTGTCTACAGCAATGGTCTCGGGCATTTCCTCGGTTTCGGTATCTGGAGGAAAATCTATAACTGGCGTCGGAGTAATGTCTGGAATCGGAGTCGTCGTGTCTTCGGTTCGGAGCGGTGGAGTGACCGTCTCAGAGGGAACCGGAGCACTCGCGCTAGGTTTTGGCGTGGAGTCGGTGGTAGACACGGGCCGAGGATGTCGGTCCCGGTCTTTTCGCTTTTTGGGAGTTTGCGATGTCGGAAGATCCGACGGCATGGTGTAAGCAAATTTATCGCTGAAAAAATCTTCAGCGAACTCCGCCCGGCGCCTGAGAGTGCGCTTGTTGAAGCGAGCACAGGCTACACAGGCCGAGACGTCGTGGTCTGGGCCCAGGCAAGGGAGGCAGTAAGAGTGGAAATCCTTATGAGGTATTTGTTTACCACAAAAAAGACAATTGTTAACTTTTTCAGTAATTTCTGACATCGGCTGAGGCAAGAAAAGGTCCCCAACGAGGTACTTAGCTTTTTTGATGACTTCGGAATCGTAGAATACAGGAGCTGACCGACCGGCACTTGCGAACTGCTTCTGCTTCGGGCACCGCGCGGCAAGAAAGACTGAAGAAAATGGTGTCGGCTGATGCTTATGTACTCCAGCCGCTCTGACGTCGGAGAGAAATGAGACATCAGCCGACGTCGGACCCAGACTTTGGAATCCGGCCGACCGAGGGCTGCCTGAGGCAGGACAACCCTCATGTTATGACTGCAGTTGCATTCTTGAAGGACATCTGATAACTGGTGCCAGAGCCATGGCCTGAAGTTAAATGCCAAAAAATGTATAGTCATACCCTTCGGGAAAAACAAGGTAACCCCAAGCTACCATATAGGTGGCAATCCATTAAGCACAGAAGAGGTTATCAGGGACCTGGGGACCCAGGTTGACAGTGGCCTTTCTTTTGACACTCACATTGCTAAAGTGGTTAGAAAGACCTTCTACATTGCCCACCTGATCATGAAGGGATTCACATCCAGATCAAATGAGGTCATTGTTCCCCTGTACTCTTCACTTATCAGACCAATGATCGAGTACAATGCCCCATTCGGGATGTATCTCACCCGACACCTGCAGCAATTGGAGAGACCCCAAAGTTCCTCACCAAAAGGATAAAGGGACTCCAAAATCTGTCATATGCTGCCAGACTGAAGAAACTCCAGCTCTATTCAGTCGCATACCGCCTGCTCAGAGGTGACCTGTGCCTGACATACAAGGCCATGTCCAACCCGGAATTAATGGACATGCTCCACCTCAAAAATTCCAAATCTACCAGATCCACTAGAGCAAGCGACTTAAACCTTAGCACGGATATAAATAGGACATGCTGGAGGGATAGATTTGTCACCCAGAGACTCCCTATGCTGTGGAATAGAATCCCAGTCCATGTGAGGCAGAGCACCTCGCTGGCTCTGTTCAAGAGAAATCTTGACCGGTGGATGGGAGATCGTAGGTTTACCCCGGGAATCATCTATGTGTCACTGCTGGACAGAGGCACAACAAACTAATGGGCACAGTATTTTTTAACATAAGGGGTGGCGTAAGCCACAAAACTTTGGGCTAGGCTTATAAATGCCTTAGGGCAGATAGCCTAGTATAAACCTATGAACCCTGTAAGAGATGTTCCTTAATGGCCTTTTTAAAATTCTCATGAGTCTTCATTTTTGGCTTCTATAGGCATGTGGTTCCAGGTTGCAGGCCCCAATCTGCAGAAGATTTTTCACCTACTGCTGATTTGAACAGTGGCCAAGCCATTACCAAGGAGCTGACCGGAGTACTTTTTGGAGTATAACAATTTTCCTGTATGTGCATATTCCTTTTTAGAGAGAAGTAATAGCCTGATTTGGAACTTAAACATCAGAGTGTAGAGGAGAATGGAAGCTCTGTTAGTGCCGATTGCAGTTTTCTAGCAAGGTAAAGGAAGTGATGAAAGAAAATAACTCCAATATTTTGTCTTCTACCACTTGTACTCTATGGGTACTTTTGCCTGAGTGTTACACATTAAAGTGAAGACCATATTCCAGCTTGGGCAGTAATAAATTTTTAGCAATACACAAGCAGGCTGCGGACTCTAGGTGAGAGATGAGTAATCCGATAACAGTTTTAACTGTGCTAGTATACTTTGCTTGAAAGACGAGTTGGTGGACTTCGTAAAGGAGAGAGTTGGGTCAAGAATAAGACCTAAACATCTCTGTTCTTGCAGACCACTGTCTGCTGAAAGCTTTTTCACCTACTGCTGATTTGAATAGAGGGCAAGCCAGAGCCAAAGGGCCGACATCAGTACTTGTTAGATTATAACAATTTTCTTGTACTGAAGCCTCCTTTTTAAAGCGGAGCAATAGCCCTGATCTAGAACACTAAAGATCAGACTGCAGAAGAGAAAAATAGCTCTGTCAGTCACTGGCATCTGTAGTTTTTCATGAGTGGACTTTCTGTGAATAACAGGTTATTTAGACAGAGACCTTCTGGTAAATTGAGTGAAGCTGTCCTGCAATGTGGAGGTGACTGACAAAGGGTGAAGGGTGGTTAGTATACTGCAGAAAAAAAAACATATACAAACAGATATAAAGACTTGGGATTTTTCAGATTTTTCAGCAGCAACCTTAAACATAAATGAAGTACCTGTATAGAAAATGACCCCATCCCTATCGAATACCAAACATGGCAATTCAACTTAAAGCATGCAGCTCAGAAATTCCGCTGGCTGAACTGACAGTCATCAGGAGTGGTTTTCAAAAAATGTAGTACAAATTTTTCAAAAGTTGCAGGATCAAATGGGACAAATGTCAACTTTTACAACACAAAGTACATGATTCCCAAAGGGGTGGTCTGATCAAAAAGTACCTTTTAGAAAAGCTTTGCAAACCTTCAATGATGAACAGCTGAAACTTTTGTGAAAAATATAACTGCTGCAAGATGACCAAGGTACTCCAGGATGGAAAGAACACAGCTGAGAAAGGACTCAGTCATTTCCCTATGGCCTACATAGACAATAGGTCCACTTGTGCTCATGTCTGAGTGTTAGTTATTTTGTGAGGAAGAAATTAAATGGACAACTCAAAAAAGGGGGGTTGTTTTACACAACTGGAACTGGAGAAGTTATGTGGTCCATCTGAGAGACCGTATGTTCAGAAATGATCTGTCAGAAGGGTGCGTCAAAAGTGTCTTGGAAGGATGCAACTGGATGTGCACTCATCTCTAAAATGCTGATGTACAGACTGGACTCTGTCCACATTCCTTGACCATCTGAGTTCAAAAGTGGCCCTTCTGCATTAGGACAAAAGCATCTGTATCATAACAAAAATTCCTTACTCCTGAAGCTAAACTATCCCTAGCTAAAGAATTCCTACTACTTGGCCTCCTTTATGCTGCTTCCATCCTCACAAACCTACAATCCACATTAATCAATCATACAACTAGAACAAACCTATAATAAAATCACCAGATTTGCAACAAACCAAACTTACAGATCTCATTTCGCATTAAAACAACTGCAATGGCCTGAATTCCCCTACCAACTTCTTATAGCACAACTACCACATTACCCACACACCAGCCTACACAAACCTACTGCTTTGCTTCTCCCTCTCTACTCTGGTCTCCTTCTATACCCCCACGTCATTCAGAAGCTCTGAGCAACAACTCCTTGACATACATAAACATAGGTAAAACTCTCTACAACTACAATGTATCTTTAGCCTGGAACAAACTTCCTAACTCCATTAGAAACACCTCAAACACTACTCTATTGAAAAAGCAACTAAAACTCTTCCTCTTAAGCTCAAGGATCTGTCCTTGCCAGGATCCTACTTAACCACTTCCATCCTTCCAGCCTTACCTCATACCTCATTTTCTCTCCCTCTGTGATCAACCTCACAACTACTTTTTCTCTCCAACTTCCTTTACAATGTAGTTTCATTATACCAGTAATGTAACGTCACAATATCCACTGCATTCTTTTTTATTTTGAACAATGTGATTGTGTATGTATTGTACTCTCTGTATTATTTTATATTATCTAATATGTACAGAAGCTCTGAGGTCACAGAATTATTCGACCGCTATTGCTGCTCTTTCCTAGACATCAGTTGTAAATACTTTACTATACATTTTCAGTGATGCCACTTCCTGTCAATTGTATTTTTTCTTGAAACTGTGTTTTTAGGTACTTTTGTATAGTTCCTTGATGTAATATTTCGCTCTAGCTACTATGTATAACTTAGAATATATCATTCTGCTTTACTGTGAATTTATTTATGTTAAATACTCTGCAGCTTTTCTCCTCGGGTCTCCACTGAAAATGGGCTTTTGGCCCAGTTGGACCAACCCGGTTAACAAATGTCAAATAAATAAATGAAATCAATAAATATGTGGTGTCGGCCACTCCAGTGGTAGTGAGTAAAAGTAGTACTCAGAGCAAGGTCTGGCATGCCTATCCACCATCCCAAAGGACACCTGCAAGTTTTTGATATCTTTACCATCCATGAAATTAGATTATTAGCGGACACCACTGAACTTTTATGGTCCACTACAGCATTAGCCTAAAATTTGGCATCATATAAATAGTCACTGCCACGAGTCCCAAGGTTCTGAGGCACAGAGAATTGGGGAACGAATGGGCTCGTGGAATCCTAATAGTAATAAGTGTGAAATGGGGGGTCGAATTTCCCTAGGCAAATGCATTAAGGACAGGGATACACTGCAGTTCCACCACTGCAGCACTATTTGTTAGGATTACAAAGTACATCTTTGACCAATTGCTGTATGACCAAAAATTTAAAAACATGACCTCTACATTCCTTAATGTGCCTACTCAATGCATTATACATTTTGGCATTTTTAATGTCCAATAAATGTCTACTAATCCTATTTTTAAACAATCTACTGTTTTTTCCTATGTAAAAAAAATTGGACATTTCTGGAACTTGGCCAAATAAACCACATTTTTACTACCACAGATAAAATGTCCTTTTATAAAAATATTTCTACCATTTAAATTAAAACAATCACCAGTTTCACATATAGGGGCAATACCTTGGTACAAGGGAAATGCTTAGATGTACACCTGGAATTAAGCGAACTGAAATGGCAGTTGCGGCTAAATGCAACTCAATTACCAGGTATTAATGAAACAGTAAGCATTTCTAGTGTTTTAAAGTTAAAAAACATTTTAGGATAGAAATATAGGTTAAAGAATCTGTTTATTGTATGGTTGATGTAATTATTGTAACTGTTTTAATGGACTGCATTTTGTAGTCAATTGCTAATTAAATGGTTAATTGGGGGCATTTTTAAAGGCTGGGTTAACTGTTGAATTTGTTCTGAGGAAGCCCCTGGTATTGAGGGAAGAAAGCGCTTAACCTTGTTTTACAATGAAGTCGAGTCTCTTCTACTGCTGTGCTGGTTTTGGTTCTATAGTTTGCAATTTGTGGTGTTTTTGCATTGGTCATTTTATTCTTCATACTGTTGCATCAAGGTATATGGTACACAAAGGACCAAACTGCATCTCCTCCCCTTTGGTAAACATTTGCGGCCACAAGTTCTGGGGAAATTTTTTTTTTTTTTTTTTTTTTTTTTTTTAAATATCAGACTCTCAACAAGGGCGAAAATGTAAATCAATATACAGAAAATGTGAAGTGCTTCTATAGGTGAATGGTTACAACACCACGTATGTGCAGAGATGCATCCATCAAAGTTTACAGACACAGTTCATGCTATAATTATGGGGAAGTCACCAAGGGATACACTAAATTTATTGCAGCCATGGTTTAATAAAAGTTTACAAAGTTTTTTTTTTATTAAAAAACGTCCCCAATTAAAAGAGGAAGGAGGAGGATAAAAATGCATTGTGGCACTTAACCGATTAGATGACACACACCCAGAAATACGACTAATACATTTATCAAATGGATCAAATACAACTTACTTTCTCCACAAACATTCAGGAGGATGAATGCCTTTTTAATAAAAATGTTAGCAAAACAAAGGATGAATGTTTGCCTGCTTTTAAATTATGCAATCTCAGCAATTTCAAATGGCAAAACTGCTCGGTTTAGGCATGTTCCCCAACCCCTTTTCCAGATGATGACTGGTGAAAACTGCCAAGAGAAAGCCACAGTGAAAATTTACTATTCTCACATTAACATCTTCTATAACTTAAGTCACTGCACATAAGGTAACTTATGTTGCGGGGCAAACAAACATGCTATAATTTGACTGGAATATGTATGCAATGCAGTAGTCAGGAACCTGTCAGACTGGGTAAGCAATGTAACGTTTAACCACAGTCAACATTTAGGTTTCCGTTCTTCACCGTTTACCATTCTGTCATCACTGGAAATACTCTCTAGTGTATGCAAAGCTCAGGTCATCAAAAGCAGCACAATGGCTAAATGTTGTCGTTGTGTCTTTCGGCTTTTCCCGGTTAGGGGTCGCCACAGCGGAACTCCAGTCCGCTAATGATTGGCAGTAGATTTTTACGTGCCGAGTTGCCAGCCCTGATGCACAACCTTCAATGAAGGTATGCCCATTCACGCATGTCTCCACACAGAAGATACTCTAGCTGAGAATCGAAAAGGACAATGCCTTACTGTGAGGCGACAACGCTACCGCAGCACAATATAATATGTATAATTATCTGCAGTAAACATTTTAAACAACACAGGTACAGGCATTGCTGCTTAAACAGAAATATACCCAGATAAATATTATTATGCAAAGAAATTACTTGTCTTCAATCATCTATTGAACAGTTGCATTTATGCAGTAACTGAAACACGTGTACCTCTTCTTAATTTAGTTGTACAATAAAGCTGCTCAAATTCCAGAAACTCTGTTTCTTTCTATCACACTTCTACATAAGAAGCTGCTTCAACAGCTGGTACACACTACTGTATTCACAGCTTGACATAGATGCTCATGTCTTAGACATGTCTTCTGTGTATAAAATTAGTTACAAAAATGAAACATTTTTATTTTTAAAGGAAGGACAGACAGAAGACCTACTAATCTTATTACAGAGCTCTACCCTATTGTCTACAAGAGGTGGCATTCCCAGAGGTTTCTATAGATTACATCAGTACTAGCACAGCACAATGCCAAACATCGGGAGACTATGCAATAGTTGTAAAAACCCAGGGACTGTTTTCTACCTACAAAGTAAACAAAAGAATTTTAGAATAATAGAGAATGTACACTCTGTACAAAAATGAATGCAAAGCTTCCATTAATTGTACTTTCTACAGGAGTAGTGTCCAACCCACGGCCCTCAGAGCTCTTCCATGCAGCCCGCGACCCTTAAGTTCAAATTTTACTTTTTTTGGGGGGGGGGGGTTTGCGCCCGCGTCCTTTAGCTGGTGCGCATGCGCCAAAAGCACCCTTGTTAGTTTTTCGCGCCGATATAGGAATTTGTGTATGCACAGCAAAGAAGGGCTGAAGGAGGAGGATGTGACGATCACATCGAAGAACAGTTGACAAAGAGGGATTTCTCATTTAAAACGTGTGCAGTACAGCATCTCGCTAGTATAGATAGAGATTGTGCTGGAGAAAAGAGTTGTGTAGTATAACTGTCAGCATGCTACTCAACAAAAATCTTGTCATTGAGCTTTCCCTTAGATTAGAATTTAGATTACAAAGTACAGCTAGTAGAAAAATTAATGTCAAGTTAAAAGCATACCACATGAGGACATATGAAAACAGATGTAGTTTTAAAGTAATATGCTGGATTTACTTTTTCACTGGAAAATAAAATTGCAGTCATATAGTTAGCATTTTCTCTGCTCAGTGACTTGTAAGAAATAATAACCTCCTTTGTCGCTGACTTCAAGGCAGGGAAATAGAGAGACAAAAAAGTAGATAGAATCCCAGAAATGGTGTTTCATTATCAGGCAAACCATGGTGCAATGTTAGAGGCAATTCTGACAGTTCAACAGATTACGGCTAAGATCTAGTAATGAGCTGCTTTTTGTAGTTATGTGTACAGAGGTTTGATTTTTTTCCACCTCTGTTTATCTACACAGGAGAATTCTGAAAAAGCCACTTCCCAGACAGTGTATCTGGGTTGATTCTGAAAATGGACATCTTTGTCCAGTGGGTTTGTCCAGTTAAGAAAATTAAACAAAATATCCCAACTCTAAACTTCACAAGAGAGTCAGAGAAGCTAAATAAGAAAGAGGGCCTCAAAAAGATTAACAACATTTTATCCCATTTTAAAGGTGACTAAGATAGATCAACTGCCTGGCATTTTAGCACTGAGAGTTAAAGATGTAAGTTACAAATGAGCTTTATCCAATAGTCTTTGGTTTGAATCTTTGTATTTACCTGTGAGAACCATGTAACCTAGTAAGTTAGTGAATAGTCAGTGCTCTCATTACTCCTAAAATATGCACTCATGTCTGATGAGACTAACAGCTTAACAAGTGGCTAAGGCAAATACCTAGCAAACTCTGAATAGCACAAGGATAATGAATGGGTAGCACATTAGACCACTGCTCTAAAGTCTTAACTTTTGAGCAAACTAATCTCTTGGTTCAGCCATGTTGGTATGTTTAAGTCTTTATTCCTGACATTTGTGGTGTCTTCTGTTGACTGAATGTACTGTTTTACATACTCTCAACCTGCGAACATCTGTCATCGTATTAGTAATGGGAATGATTTCAGTGCGTTACTGTACATCTATTCAGCACTACCAGCTTACGAATTACATTACTGTGTATCATAATGACCTTTATTATTGCTGAATTTACTATTACATGCCTGAATTTATAGCTGCCTTATAGTGCATATACTGCCACTTTATTGTTTCTTGTGAAGGAATTTCTTGTAACACAGATTAATGACTACTCTATGACATAATACATATATGGTTGTTTTTAATGTGAGTTGCCTGGATGTATCATCAAATTATTGTTGACACATTACTTCATTACCTGGACATCAAATCTTAAATTTTGCTTATGGTGAGCCAAACATGACCAAGTCAACAATGTAGTAAATAAAAGTGAATAATTTTTACTGTAGCTGCGGCAGGCTGTATGGTATAAAAGGCAAAGATGATGAAGAACATGGAGAGCTAGATGAGAACTGCAAATAACTATTGATGCTGCAGCTTTGTTTTATTCTGGATGGACCACAGGCTCAGGGGTAGGATGTATGCTTGTGATGTTGATGCTCTAGGTCTGAGTCAGGTGTCAGATAGTCAGCCAGGGTGAGGGCTAAGGAAAGAGCAATGAGGTTTTTTGAATTCTTATATCACGTAGGGGTGTCTGTGTCCTGTGGTGCAAACCCCTTTAATGCACGTCAAATGGAGAATATCAGTAGTGCCAGTTCCTTAGAGAGCAAGGCTGCATGAGGGGGTTATGCCATTTACACAAATTAAAGTTGCCTCCATGCTGCACCTATTGTAAACCAAACTTTACAGCACTAATCATGCTAAGCTGGGGCACAAAATTCTTAAATCTCTGTACTCATGAAATCCTCGATATCTTCCATAAAGCTAAAGGAAAGACAATGGGATAGCAGTCAGATGTCTTGTTAAGTTATTGGGTTTAAAAATTTCCATTTTCCTGTCTTAAGGTTTGACTAGGTATTTAACTCATGATCTGTGACAACATTTAGCTGTGTTACAGTCAAGTTCATATCAACTGCTAAGTACTGGTCTGATGGTACAACTCGTAGCTCATATAATTTAACATTTATTTTATGTCCCGGCAATTTTACTGGATATCCCAACAATCAGAGTGATTTCTGTTGCGGAGAATGAGGATATAATAATTTCATTGTTAACTACAATTTATGAATAAATGTTATGCTGTCAAACTGATCTGTGCCCTGCATTAGAAGTGAAAGTGGGCCTTTTGTTGTAGGTTTAACCTTTTTTGTGCCAATTCAGCACCTGCCTATTGCAGTGAACAAAGAAGATGTGGTGTTTTTGGCAAATCATGAATGATGCTTTTCACCCTTTGTGTCTAACATTTTTCATTAACTCCCTCATCTTTAGAAAAGGGCTTTATATTAACTTCACAGCTTGCTATGTAACTCTGGCAAAGTATCTCAATTAACTCCATGTCTTTCTAAGCTCAGTATGAAAAAAAATCAAATTAGTCGCCTATTCTTTAGGCCTGAGGTTGCTTTGTTAATTTTACTACTAACCCAGGAAACTATTGCCCCATTAGCTTGACAAGTCTGATCTGTAAAGCCATGGAGCGTATTTTTATGGATCACATAAATAAGGACATAGGCAATCTCCAAGCACTTGACCCCACCCATTTCAGATTCATAAGGGGCAGACCTTGCCTGGTTGACTTCTTTGAAATTGCCACCAAGGCCCCGGATGAGAGAAATTCAGTACATATAGCTTTACCTTGACTTGGCCAAGGTCTTTGACACAATGCCCCACTCAGGCATCATCAAAAAGCTAACTCAAATTGGCGTAAATCCCTGTCTCATCAGATGAGTGGCCAACTGGCTCAACAATAGGACCCACATGGTCAAAATATGCACCACCACCTCCGACAGCAGACCTGTCACTAGTAGTGTTCTACGTGGATCTGTTCTGGGACCCCTATTTGGCATCTTGGTCCTTGGCCGCCGGATGACTTCTGGTCCATCCCCTCCGTGCTACCACCAAAGTCTGCGACGGTGTTGCTGCTTCCTGTGTTAATATTACAGTTATTATTGAAGTACAGATGCCTCAGTCCTTGCATAGTTTCCCAAATTTGCAACTTGCGTAGTTTCCCAAATTTGCAACCACAAGATTGTGGAAAGTCCAAGCCGTTCTGGCTGGAACCAGCCAATTCTCGGATCCATCAAACGAAGTCCGTCTCCTGATTGCACTCGCTTTTTTAATACACTCCAGTGACAAAAATTATTTGTCAAACACCAAAAGCCGTAAAAAATAAGAAATAAAAGGAACAGGTTTCAGAATGTGACTGTCTGTCTAAGTAGGTGTCCTCCCTGCAAGGCTGCAAGATGGTCTGAAACTTGTTTGTTTTTTTCCTTTGACGCTTTATTCATAAAGTGTAAAACTGTGTTTGTCTAGTTTCTTGACTAAAAATGTTATTATCTTTTGTATTCTTTAGTGCAGCTGTCACACTATATAAAAATAAAGTACTATGCTTTTTTGGCCGTACCAACTTTCATTATTGCTGCAGCACCCCAACAACAGCTCTGCATATTTTGTGTCTTGCTGGATGTGTCTGACCCTTTTTTTTTTAATTGTTTATGGAAGTGTAAAATGGGTATTAGTTAAAAGGGAGGGATTACTGAAGTGTACTAGTGAGATGTTCTGGACTGTACTGTGTGAAATGCAACTGTATATGTATTTTTCAAAGCACATGAAAAAGACTTTTAATAAACCAGTCCTGGATGTTTTGCAGTGCCTGATTTGCTGCATAGTTTTGTACACTTTTAAATGAAAATTATTTTGGTTGCGCTCAGTTTGAGAATACCACTGATGAACCTTCTTTCATCTTCAGACCAGCCTCACCAGACAGCAGTGCAAAAGCAACAAATCTTGCCAGTGCCAGATGTAGTCATGTCTTGAATAATTTCAGGGACAGATTCCAAAGCTAGAAATGTGCCTTTCCAAAGGGGTGCTATATCACTGATGAACCTTCTTTCATCTTCAGACCAGCCTCACCATACAGCAGTGCAAAAGCAACAAATCTTGCCAGTGCCGGATGTAGTCATGTCTTGAATAATTTCAGGGACAGATTCCAAAGCTAGAAATGTGGCGACATACCTACTGCAATGGAACTTGAAACAGAAGACTACATGAGGCGCTTTGGATGACATATGGACATTAAGATAAGAAACCAGCAAAATCAGAGGTATGATCTCATAAAAATCAAAGGGGTCATATCTGTTGGTTTATTTGTAACAAAAAAAAAAAAAAATTAAGATGATAGAGTTAACTGTTATTTTACGAATTAGAATGAGAATTTGAATTTTAGGGCAAATATTAGGCATTTATTCATTGCTCAAATTCACCTACAATACAGCCAGGGGGTCGAATTTGGTCACCCGCGACAGCGAAATAGCTAACTATATGATATATTTTACATGCGGTCCCAAGACAACTTCTGTTGACTCAATGCGGCCCCTGCAAGGGAAAATGTTGGATACCCCTGTTCTACAGAATGAATACTATTACCGTAACAGTGGTGACAAAGTGAAATTAAACTTGCATTAATTTACCTATATAATGCATTACACCCCCTTGTGCTCTGTAATGTTTGGCTGGACAACAGAAGTGCCCAGAAGTTTTTCCTACCTCCTTGTAGGCAGACACTTTCTCACTAAGTCATCATTAATTCAAAAGACATTACTCCACACTTCCCAGGTCTCTTACCACAATAGCTATACTCACATATGGTTTACTACTTCATCAATGTCCCTTTCAAGGGCTCATCTCCACTAGCATGTCTTTAGATTTAAGTCCTCCAAATATTTAGGATTTTTTAATACAGTGACTGGAAGACAGAGAGGGATGGAGTATTCACATATGTAGTGAACAGTGCAATAAATAAGTTGCATGTCATGAGAATGTTCTACCTACATGGCAGTATTATGGACTCAGTGTCTAACAGGGCTACTGTCATGCTAACTCACAATGGCTCCTTGTACAAAAAGTAGGCACGAACCACAGATGGAGCTGCTTATTACATTCTGAGCATATGCTCCATTCACACTGACAGGAGGATACACAAGACAGGCACATGATGAAATACACACACTGTCATTCAGACACCAGAAGGCATATGAAGAGACAAAGGGACAGAGAGGGAAAGAAAAAGAGAGAGAGAGAGACAAAGACAGACACACACACACACATACACACACACACTGCCTGGGATCTACCCCTCAGCCTCCGTAGTGGGGGCTGGGGGTCATGTAGCTTATGTTCACTCCACAGTAATGGCAGGGGCCAGTTAGTCCATGTAACTATGATCATGATGGCTGAGTGATTAGCATTTGATGACAATTAAAAGACTGTGTACAGCATCTGCTCACACTGCTAGGGCCACATCTGCATCACATTGCTGGAGGTGAGCCAAATTTGTCTGCAGCAGTATACTTGTTTGCAATGCAGCACACCCTTGATGTACCTTTGCATTCCTTTGTTTTTTTTTCCTTCTTACAGTGAAAGCTGATACTGTTGCACAGCAATATTATGCCGATTATCCTATCACTGCTTCTTGGTGGCTGGATTATAGTATTTGCAGCATGCTGTCACTGTACCTCCATAACCTCTCTTCCCTAGTCCACAGTACAGCCAGAAATTCACCTTTTTGTGAATCAAAGACTAGGTTATGGATCCCCACCTGCATACTGACTGCATACCTGGACTCTTCCAAGTACATGACTGCTGTATTTCTACTCCACAGTGCATAAAGGGGTCTGAGGGCCTTTTATGAATTTTAAAGAATGCATCACATAGGTTTTAGTGTGTACAAGCCCTATGCAATTGCATAAGTTTATGAACAGCTCCCACCATTCTTAAATGAATATCTATTTACAGGTCAAAGTCAGTATTGCTTCAGTCTTTAATGGTTGCCAACAGTGTACTCTTCATCATGTGCAATAATCTCAGAATTACCTCCACCTACAGTGCATTTGGGGTTACCTGTACTATGGGCATATATACCTGGAATTCTTTTTTTAAGAAATTCTTGTACAGATAACTAGAGCAATCAATAAAATAATAAAAAAAACCTCCCAAGATAATTTTCATCCTACATTAACTATAACATGAAATTAATAAATCAATTTACAGACTACATAGGTTCATAGGTATATACTAGTCTAACAACTACGAGGGACTTTATAAGCCTAGCCACGCAATCCAATCCATGTGTGTCCCTATGTATCATAAGTATTTATTAGGAGAGGGTATGTTAGTTAGGAATTTTCTAGAAGTTATGTGAGGGGTATGTTATTTGGGGCATTACTGTCCTCTGTCTATCAAAGACATGGGGGTCAGACCCAGGGTGAATTTCGCTTTCCCATCCACTGGTCAATGTTACACTTAAATAGGGTTAGGGATGGACTCTGCTTCACATGGATGGGGAGCCTGTTCCAGAGCATGGGGATCCTTGGGGAATTATATTTGCCTCTTCAACATGTCTTATTTTTGTCACAAGCAAAATTTAAGTCTTTGGATCTAGTGGTTCTGATGGTGCTCGCTTTGCGGATGTGCTAAAGGTCCATCAGAGCCAGATTCGAGGACACATTGTATGTCTCTCAGTAACCTGTAGGAGACAGTACAGAGATGGGACTTTAAGGTAATCCCTATAGGACAGTGTGTTTATACCCTAGATTCTCCTGTTAATGGAAAACTCCACCCTAGAACTAAAAAAAAAAATTTTTTTCACTCTGGTTTCCTGGCCTATTTTAACACCTCAAAATCACTCCAAGTGCTTTATTTGTAATTTTAGGCTATTTTCCACAAAATGGCTACCAATGGGGCTTGATGCATCAACATGATCTTGTTCTCCCTTATCCCTCTCTCCCATAATGCTTTGTATGACTCAAGCTACACATAAGGAAGTAACTGTGAACTCCCCTGCAATTGACATATAATGGGATTTGTGTGAGTCACTGTTATCTTCTTTACCTTCTGTAGAAGGACTGCTTCTTTTCTGTTTCTAATCACCCACATTTATGTTTGGCTCAGAACTCATTTTACACTATACTTAGAAGTTATCCAGCTACAGCCAGAAAAGTTGCTAAATTGCAGGCTTTTGTTCAGGGTTTTCTTTTGTAGTTAAAGAGGAACTGACAGTCCCCTCCCCTCACACTACTGCAGAGTTGTTAAAAAGTACAGTTTTGTACCTACCATAAATGTAGATGTTCGAGTGCTAATACAGCTGCAGTCATAACAGATGAGTTCTCCTGCCGTCAGGCGGGTACTCGGTCGGCCGAATTCCAAAGTCTAGGTCCGGCGTCAGTTGTCGTCGCTTCTTCCCTGACGTCAGTGTGACAGCGGTATAAAAGAACCAGCCGACGCCATTTTCTTCAGTTTTTCTTGCCCCAGATGTCAGGTGCCCCCAGCAGGAAGGCAATACATAAAAGTATGTAATAATGCAATGCAATATAATCAAAAAACAGTAGTTGCAAGCAAATACTCCATAAAAGAAAACCCCTAGAGGGGAAGGAGGGAGGGAAACCTGGACTGCAGCTGTATTAGCACTCTAACATCTACATTTATGGTAGGTACAAAACTGTACTATGTTCATCGTGCATACAGCTGCAGTCATAACAGATGGGTAGAATCCCAAAGCTAAGAAAAGGGTGGTAGGCACTAGGTGGAACTAGGAGGAGCCAAAATGCCCTGCAAGACTGCAGTGGCAAAGCCTGCTCTAGATTTGGAGTATAATGGTAGGTTGTAGTGCTTGGAGAAGGTATGCACAGAACTCCAAGTGGCTGCTTCCAAAATATCCTTGGTAGGTACTCCTCTGAGGAAGGCTGCAGAGGTGGCTGTGGCCCTGGTGGAATGGGTTCTAATGCCTGTAGGTACAGTTTTGCCATGAAAAGAATAGCAAAAGCGTATGCAGTGTGCTATCCATTTTGAGATTGTCTGTTTGGAAATTGGCTTTCCTTGAACTCCTACCACATAGGCCACAAACAGCTGTTCTGCTTTTCTGAAAGGCTTTGTTCTATCCAAATAATAACGCAGTTGTCTGTGGATGTCCAAGGAATGTAGTAATCTCTCCCCCTTGTTTTGAGGATTAGGATAAAAAGTAGGTAAATGCATGACCTGATGTAAAGCTACCCTGTATACCACTTTAGGCATAAAGGACTGGTTGGTTTGTAAGGAAACTCTGTCCTGATGGAAGATGAAAAAAAGGCTGGACAGCCATGAGAGCCTGTAGTTCTGAAACTCTACGAGCTGAAGTGATAGCCAGAAGGAAAGCTGTTTTCCAGGACAAATATTGCAAATCTGATGAGGCAGCTGGCTCAAAAGGAGGCAAGGTCAGTTTTTCCAGAATGTAATTAAGCTCCCAAGCAGGTATTGGTTGTTTCCTTGGAGGTCTTAAATTCTAAGCCCCTCTGAGGAACTGTCTTAAGAGAGAGTGAGAGAATAAAGGTGGATCAGTGTTGTATTCTGCAGAAATGGCTGAGGCATGGATTTTGATGGAGGAGAACGAAAGTCCACTGCTTAGCAGTTCCGCCAAATATTGTAGTATTTGAGGTAAATTCAGTTTTCCAGGGTCCTGGCCCTTTTTCTCATTCCAGACGCAAAAACGTTTCCATTTTGTGGAGTAAGCTTTTCTAGTTGATGGCCTTCTGGCCTCCAAAATGACATCCTGCACCTCCTTGGAGAGTAGGGCCTGCTGTGATGCTAAGGAATCTTCCATGCGGCTAGATTGTGTTTTTAGCTGACTGTGAAGAGTTTTGAAGCTGTCCTGAGTCAGAAGAAGAGGCATTAGAGGCAGGGTCCATGGTGGGGAATGCGTCAGACTCCTCAGGAGTGGGTACCAGTGTTGCCTTGGCCAGTCTGGAGCAATGAGGATCATCTTTGGTCTGTCTGCTCTGGTCTTCAATAGGACTTTGGGCAGCAGAGGAAGAGGCGGGAAGGCATAAACTGTCATTGATGTCCAACTGAAAGAGAGAGCATCCACTCTCCAGGCCTATGGATGGAAGATCCTTGAGCAGAATTTTGTCAATTGATGATTTTTGTGGGAGGCAAAGAGATCTATGTCTGGCCTTCCCCATTCTTGGATTATTTCTGTAAAAACCTTTGGATGCAACTTCCATTCATGTGGATCTGTCATATTCCTGCTTAGGTTGTCTGTCAGCGTGTTAAGTACTGTGCTTGTAGTTCCATTTGTAAGTCCATAGCCATGTTCCAAAGTCACATGGCCAGTCTGCATAGGGGGTAAGAATGTGTTCCTCCCTGCTTGTTTATGTACCACATAACTGTGGTGTTGTCCGTTCTTATCAGTAGTTGACCTGGTTGTAGAAGGTCCTTGAAAGCTATAATTGCATTTATTACTGCCAGCATTTCTTTTTGATTGATGTGAAGGTGCTTTTCTTTTTGGGACCATTTGCCCTGAATGCACCGGTCTGTCATGTGCACCCCCCCCAGGCGTAGTCCGAGGCGTCTGTTGTGATGAATTGATTTGCTTGAGGCTTGCTGAATGGAAGACCTGTGTTTGTTTGACATGCTTGAGCCCACCACAGAAATTCCTTTTGCAGACATGGAATTAGTGGTATTATTGTTTCCAAACTGTGGCTGTGTTGAGACCATATGTTTTTTAGGTACCATTATAGTTTTCTCATATGCAGCTTTGCACATGGGATTAGTAAGATGCAAGATGCCATGAATCCCAGAGCCTGCAGGATTTTCCTTGCAGTCAGCCTGGTGCAATTTGCCAGTGTTCTGAAGTATTGAATTAGTTGCCCCTGCTTCTCTGGCATGAGGTAGGCCATCTGGGTGTTTGTGTCCAAATTGGCACCCAGGAAAATTATCTTCCGAGAGGGTATTAGCCTTGATTTCTCTTTGTTGACTGTGTATCCCAGAGAGTTTAATAACATTATTACATAAGCCAGATGTTTCAGAAGAATGTGCTTGCTGTCCGCTTGGATCAGGCAGTCGTCCAAATAAGGGTATATTTGTATCCCTTGAAGTCTGCAGTAGGCAATTACTGATGCCAGGCATTTCGTGAATAATCTGGGCGCAGTAGATAAGCCAAAGGGCAATGCAGAGAATTGATAATGGTTTGAACCTGCAAGAAATCTGAGGTATCTTCTACAATTTTGTCTGATTGGGACATGCAGGTATGCCTCCTTGAGGTCCAATGTTACCAGCCAAGACTCCTTGCCCAGCATGGGAAGAAGTTGCTGTAGAGTGGGCATCTTGAATTTTGGTACGAGTAGGAATGTGTTTAGGATAGAAAGATCCAAAATAGGTCTCCAATCTTTTCCCTTCCTTGGCACCAGAAATAGCCGGGAATAAAAACCTTGACCTTGTTCGTGTGTAGGTACCTCTTGAATAGCTTTCATGTTTATGAGATCTGAAATTTGCCTTTGTGCCTCTGGCCTTTGATTGTGTGGCAGGTTTGGCATGCCTCTCATTTTTGGAAGGGTATGAAAATGGAATTTGTAGCCTCTGTTTATAATGTCCAGGATCCATTTGTCCTTTGTGACAACATGCCAATTTTTTGAAAATAGTGCCAACTTTCCTCCTAAGGGGGCTGCCATTTGAGATCTGGTTGGCATGCAAAGGGGAAAGTCATTGGGTTTGCTTTCTGAAAGATTGCTAGTTGTCCTCACCACCTCTTTGTGTAGGAGCTTGCCATTGTCTGCCTCTATACGATCCTTGTGATTGTCCTCTGCCCCTCAGGCACCTGTATCTGCCTCTTTGGGGTCTGTCTGTGGCAGGAAAGGACCAGTTTTTGGAAGGCCAATTTCTACTAAAACGTGGGGGTTGAACCTGCAGAAATTCTTTCACAGTTTGCATTGATTTAGCCTTTTCCTCCATTTTCCATAATACTTCCTCAGCATTAGCCCCAAATAGTACATCCTTTTGAAGAGGGGCGTCTAGTAATTTAGCTTTGACATGATCAGGCAAGGCTTGTTCCTTGAGCCAGGCATGCCTACGTATGACTGAGCCTGTAACAGCAGCTCTACATGAGGCCTCTAGAGCATCAAAACCACATTGTAAGGTATGTTTACCCACTTGTTCTGCACTATGTATCAAATCCTGCAACTCCTTCAAGTCTGGTTGTTCAGGTTGTGACATTTTATTTTTCAATTGTGATAACAAAAACTGTTGGTATTTTAGCATATGAAACTGGCAGTTTAAGGCCCTCATGGATAAGGTAGCCGAGGTGTATACCTTTTTCCCCCACCTTTCTAAGGATCTGGAATCTCTCTCGGAAGGCAATGGATTTTTGGCAATGGAGGCCTTAACTCCCTTGGGCCCTTGTGAGATGGTTTCTAGGTCAGCAGCATGGCTTTTGTATAGAAATCGGTGTGAATCAGGAAAGTACAGTTTTGTACCTACCATAAATGTAGATGTCCGAGAGGAATGCATCTGCAGTCTTTACAAATGGGTTGTCCTGTCGTCAGGCAGCCCTTCGGTCGGCCGGATTCCAAAGTCTGGGTCTGGCTTCGGCTGGTGTCGCACTTCACCCAACGTCATTGCGGCAGTTATTCGGGTATAAAGGCATCAGCCGACGCCATTTTCCTCAGTGTTTCTTGCCCCAGATGCCAGGTGCCCCCTTGGATGGCTAAATTTGGATAAATGCCAAAGTTTCCAAATAGTAGAGAGCAAACACACAAAATAAGCATTTATGTACATATATACAAACAAATACACCATAATAGATCCCCCCCAAGCTAGCTGAAGATTGGCAAATACCCTAGGAGTACCTCAGAGGGGAAGGAGGGTGGGTAATCCTGACTGCAGATGCATTCCTCTCGGACATCTACATTTATGGTAGGTACAAAACTGTACTATGTCCTTCAAGGATGCATCTGCAGTCTTTACAAATGGGTAGAATACCATAGCTAAACTAGGGAGGAGGAAATGAGAAGAGATTATGGTGTAGTTAGGATCCCTTGCAAAACAGCAGTGGCAAAACCAGCACGGGATCTAGAGTATAGAGGTAAGTTATAATGCTTGGCAAATGTATGCACGGAGGTCCAAGTAGCAGCCTCTATAATGTCCTTGGTAGCCACTCCTCATAAGAAAGCTGTGGTAGTGGCTGTAGCCCTTGTGGAGTGAGGCCTGATGTTCTCTGGAGTTTTCTTTCCATGGTAGGAGTAACAAAATCTAATGCAATTTCCTATCCATTTGGAGATTGTCTGTTTAGAAATTGGTTTTCCTTCCTTTCCTGTTGCATATGCTACCAGAAGCTGGTCAGTTTTTCTGTTGTTTTTTGTCCTGTCCAGGTAGTAGCGTAATTGTCTGTGTACATCCAAGGTATGTAAGAGCCTTTCTCCCTGTTCTGTGGGTTGGGGAAGAATGTAGGAAGGTGGATAGCCTGATTTAAAGAGACTCTGGATACCACCTTAGGCATAAATGTAGGATTTGTTCTCATGGACACTCTATCTTGATGGAAGATCAGGAAGGGTTGCACTGCCATTAATGCCTGTAGTTCAGAGACCCTTCTTGCTGAAGTTATTGCCAGCAGGAAAGCAGTCTTCCAGGATAAGTATTGTAATTCTGCTGTTGCTGCTAGTTCGAAAGGAGGAAGAGTCAGTTTTTCTAGCACAAAGTTCAAGTCCCATGCTGGCAATGGAGGTTTCCTGGGAGGTTTTACATTTTTAATTCCTCTCAGAAACTGTCTGAGCAGAGGATGAGAGAAGACAGGAGGATCCAAGCTGTATTCTGCTGAAATAGCTGATGCATGTATCTTGATGGAAGAATAGGACAGGCCTGTATGGAAGAGCTCCGCCAAGTACTCCAGGATGTTGGCTATGTTCACCAGTGTCACATCTTGCCCCTTTGCAGTACTCCAGATGAGATATCTTTTCCATTTTGCTGCATAATTCTTTCTGGTTGAAGGTCTACGAGCCTCCAGGATTATGTCTTTAACCCTTTGTGATAAATTTGGGTTAATTGCCGTTATGTAATGTTCCAGGCAGTTAGCTGCAGAGTTTTTAGGTTTGGATGCAGGATGTTGTAGTTGTTCTGTGTTAGCAATAATGGGATCAGGGGCAGTGTCCATATTTGTTCCCGGGACATGCTCCTCAGCAGTGGATACCAATGTTGTCTTGGCCAGTCTGGGGCTATCAGAATGATCCTCGGACGTTCCTCTTTGATCTTCAGAAGCACCTTGTGCATCAAAGGAAGTGGTGGGAATGCGTATGCTTGTCAGGCTTTTCCAACTGAAAGATAGGGAGTCCACCTTCCAAGCAAGTGGGTGGCAAGTCCTTGTGCAGAATTTCTTCAACTGGTGATTGAATGGGGATGCAAACAAGTCTATTTGTGGTAATCCCCATTCTCTTGTGATGGTTTTGAAGATGTCCGGATGCAGCATCCATTCGTGGGCATCTGTCGTAGTTCTGCTTAATATGTCTGCTAGAATGTTTTCCTTCCCTGGTACATAAATTGCCTGTAATTGAATGTTGTAGCTCAGAGCCACATCCCATAGGTCCAGTGCCAGCCGGCATAGAGGGTATGAGTGTGTGCCTCCCTGTTTGTTGATGTACCACATAACTGTGGTGTTGTCTGTCCTTATCATCAACTGGCCTTCTTGGAGAAAAGATAAAAATACAACTCCTCCACTCCTTCAACACCTGGACCACTGAATATACGAAACAGGAACACAATCACTGTAGGTTTGAAAAGTTCTTTAA
Source organism: Protopterus annectens (assembly GCF_019279795.1). Lineage (NCBI taxonomy): Eukaryota > Metazoa > Chordata > Ceratodontiformes > Protopteridae > Protopterus > Protopterus annectens. The sequence continues at coordinate 1,919,912,138 of NC_056731.1, forward strand.
TTCTGGTACCTCGGCCTTCGCCGTCTCCTGGAATACATTTTACACACTCAAACACCACCGTTTTATATCATGTCTAATTGAATTATTAGTGCACATTCCATTTAATTTAATTACCTTCATTGTTAACACAACCATAAAACTTGCATCAAAAACACCATTTTTTCTTCTCAGAAACATTTCAAACTCCACTTCTTTTCATTATTTCAGACTTCTTTAAATTTCAAAATTTATATGAACATTTATGTCCTCAAATCCTTAAAATAATCTTAATATTTTTTTAAAATAAATAAATACTTGGACAAAAAATCATCACATTTATAAATATTCTGATTTTTGATTTTTTTGTTTTTTCTAAACTAATACTATTAATACAATATACACTCTACCTGTTCTTGTTATTTTTCACTGAAATTCTTCTATAAACATTCAATAATCTCTGAACACTATGTGGAAACAGTTGAGTTTAAATTTCCATGTTTAACCCATTAGGGAACATAGTTTTACAGTTAATGATGAACCTAGATTCCATTTGTAACAACCTTTCACGAAATGCTGCCTCATTATTAGATGTATTAGGTCTACCCAACACTCTAAATACAAAACCCTCCGGGACCCCCCCATGTACCTCACAAAAATGTTTTCCTACCGGACTTTCCATTCTTTTGTGTTTTATATCACCCAAATGTTCAAGGATCCTGAGCTTCACCTTCCTTGTTGTTTGTCCAATGTACCATTTCTGTTGCACACATCCACATCCTATGATGTATACTACCCCCGTGGAATTGCAGTCGTAGTATTCTTGGGCCCTATATCTGACATCATTAATTCTAGTGCCATCAAAACTTTTTACCCAACTACAAACCTTGCAATTTCCACATCTAAATGTTCCCTTTCTAATACTCTGTCTTGTAGTGCTATTTTTCCTGATGTTGAGAATTTCCTTTAGGTTAGAATATCTGCTGTAAGAAAATATGACTTTTGATGGAAAAAATTTTCCTAATCTGTCATCTTCACAAATAATGGGCCAGAATCTCATCACAGCCTCCCTTAATGTCTCTGAAAATTGTGAATATCTAGTTACAAAAAACATCTTATCACCAGACCTATTTTCCCCCAAATCACAAGAACTGGAACCCAAATCTTCACTTCCAATATACCAAGGCCTGCTCCTAATGTCCGATGGTTTACCCAATCCTAGCTCACATTCTACTCTATTTCTAGCCCATTTTATACTTGCTTGGGAATAACCCCTCCCTCTCATTTTTTCCTCAACCTTATTGAATTCACTTGAAATCATGTTTCTCTCTGAAGTATGCATACCTATTCGTTTAAATTCACCCAATGGTAGGGACTTGAGTAGAGACTCACTATGCATGCTGGATGCATGTAAAAAATTCTCGGCTGCTGTCTTTTTTTGAAACGGTTTATATTGTATCTTATTATTTGTGCTCAAATAAAATTCCACATCTAAGTATTGAATGCTTTTCCCTCCTATACAATACGTGAAATCTAGCCCCCAAGAGTTTTCCTTGATCTCTAAAACAAAATTCCCAAAGTCATCTGGATTGCCCTTACACAAAAATAACAAATCATCAATGAATCTAACATATTTAACTACCTTGTTCTTATAAAATGCTGAAGGATAAATGAAACAATTCTCAAAATGGGCCATAAACAAAATAGCATATGAGGGCGCGAATGCTGCCCCCATAGCTGTGCCCTCTTTTTGCAAAAAATGTCTCCCTTCAAATTCAAAACAATTGTGTGTCAGGCAAAACTCCAATAAACTGGGAATAAAATATGTTTTCGGACCATCACCCAACATTTTCTCTACTGCCTTTAAACCATGATGCCTGTTAATACTGGTGTATAGGGATTTGGCATCCACACTGGCCCAATAATAGTCATCTTCCCATAAGGTGTCCCTAACCATGGAGCATACTTCATTGGTATTTTTAACATGAGATTGTACCCTCTCCAAATGACTTTTCAAAAGGGAATCCAAGAATATTCCCACATTTTGCAAATAACCTCCTTTTCCTGACACTATAGGACGCCCTGGTGGGTTCCTAAAGTCCTTGTGTATTTTGGGAATAATGAAAAATCTGGCAACCTTGGGATTTTTTACATACAATTTTTTGACATCAACAGGAGACAGGAAACCTAGCCTTTCACCCCTCTCAAGAAGTTCCAATAATTGTGAATTGTATTGCTTTAAAGAATTACCAGACAATTCTGTATATGTATTTGTGTCCGTCAGTAGATCCAGGGCTATGGAATTGTATTTAACCCTTGGAAGTATCACCCAGTTCCCTCCCTTGTCTGCCTGAGTGAACACATACTGTTCATTTGCATCCTTTAAATCTAATAAAGCCTTCCACTGATGCTTACTTAAATTGTATTTTTTCTTCCTTCCCCGAAATTTACTATGTTCTTCTTCAATGGTTTTTAACAATGTTTTTTCAAACTCATTGATTACTACATTCTTTCTGGGTGGCATGAATTCACTCTTATAAGGTACTTTGGGTACTACCAACCTTCCATATCCAGTATTAAATACAAAGCCCCCTTCATTTTCACACCCCTCATCCAGTGCATAAATATCTACTAACTCATTTTCATGCAAAGTCATATTTAACAGAGAATTATCTGCACAATCCAAATGTTCTACATCAATATCATTTCTTTCCATGTTATCAACATTAAGTGTACAATCTTTGTATGAAAAAAATTCCCTTAAATACAATTTCCTACAAAACTGACTGATTTCTAAAAATACGTCAGCCAAAGAAGGGAAACATACAGGTACAAACTTGGTACCCTTGAACAGTACTTGCTTAGCATACTCTGAAATATGCAAATCTGAGATGTTCAAAATGTTATAGCTCTCACCTTGATCAAAGTCCGAGTGAGAACATGAATCGGGTCCACAGAGGGGCTGTAAAATACCCCCAAATGCATAATCAAGGTCTGGAACGCTTCTTTCTTCATCCCTTGTTTTCACCGCGTTGCTATCTTCTTCTCCCCTTATTTTGAAATCGGCGTCCTCTCCCTTTCTGCTGGGCCGACGACTGGTCCGAACCACCTGCTGCTCCATTGGCCTGTAATGATATCTCCTGTTCTGCATTTAAGCTCTCGAACGAAACACTTTTCCTGCTGTTAGATTCATCAGCAGAGGACGCTGAAGTATCTCCCACGCCCGATCTAAAACTGCTTCTGACGTCACGATAGGCGCCTCGCTTCCTCTTAAAGCTGTACTGCCAAGAAAACAGCTTGCCTGCATCGTGATCCTTAACGTCACGAAGGTATTTTCTTTTTTTCCGTGCAATCACCTCCGCTTCTATTTTGGAGACCCGGGTCTTGATTTCGATCAAATTTTTGTTAAAAACTGCCACCGAACTCTCCTCAATGAGTCTCTCTTGAGTATGCAGAACAGATGCACGAGTTTTCTGCAATGTTCGTTCATTTCTCTTTACCAGCACACCTAACCAACCTAGTGTGCATTTCAGAGATATGTCCTTCCATTCTGAGGACAAGTCCACCTCATCATCAGAGAATTCATAAGCAGGTAGTCGCTCCACTCTCAGACCCCTGGGTGTAATATTTGAACTGATATATTTTTCAAGTAGCTTCAAATCGTAAAAGGTTGTAACTTCCTTCACCATGGCTCTCTCCAGTTCCACATACTTTTCAGAGAAATCAATGGCAACACTATCCCAGGGATCACTGTTCGCCATCTTTTCTTCCCTTTCCTTCCACATGGATGCCAAATTCACAGGTTGAGTTTGTCGTGCACTCACCGAGGTGGAAGTAATGGTGTTCACCGACATGACAAAATAAAAATACAACTCCTCCACTCCTTCAACACCTGGACCACTGAATATACGAAACAGGAACACAATCACTGTAGGTTTGAAAAGTTCTTTAATTCTGGTACCTCGGAGTTGGAGAAAAGGTCTGAATGCCTGGATTGCCAATTTTACTGCCATCACTTCTTTTAGATTTATGTGCAGATGCAGCTGGTCTTGAGTCCATAGGCCTTGAATGCACTTGCCCATCATGTGTGCCCCCCAACCGAGGTCTGAGGCATCTGTCGTGATGGTTTGTCTTGGTTGACTTTTGCAGAAGGGCAATCCTGTGTTTGATTGGCAGGCCTGAGCCCACCATAGGAACTCTTGCTTCAGGCATGGGATCATTGGAATTTTGGTTTCTAGGCTGTGCTTGTGCTGGGACCACAAATTCTTTAGGTACCACTGTAGCTTTCTCATATGTAGCCTGGCATGAGGGACCAGTATTATGCAGGATGCCATGAAGCCTAGAGCTTGTAGCACTTTTCTTGCAGTTAGATGGTTCTGCTTTGTTAATGCCAAGAAGTAGAGAGGAAGTTGCTCTTTCTTTTCTGCAGTTAGAAATGCCATTTGTTTTGATGTGCCCAGTTCTGCACCCAGAAAGGTTATTCTTTGGGATGGAATCAGCCTTGACTTTTTGTATTGACTGTATATCCCAGGGCTTGCAGCAGGTAGATGACTCTTTGTAAGTCTTCTGTTAGTTTGTTTTGTTGTCCGCTTGTATCAGGCAGTCGTCCAGGTAGGGATAGATTTGAATCCCTGAAGTCTGCAATGAGCGATTACTGATGCCAGGCATTTCGTGAACACTCTGGGCAGTAGATAAGCCAAAGGGCAATGCTGAGAATTGATAATGCTCTGATCCTGCAAGAAATCTGAGGTATCTTCTGCAAATTGGTCTTATGGGGACGTGCAGGTATGCCTCCTTGAGATCTAGAGTTACCAGCCAAGACTCCTTGCCCAGCATGGGAAGAAGCTGCTGTAGGGTCAGCATTTTGAATTTTGGAACAATGAGGAATGTGTTTAAAGCGGACAGGTCTAGAATAGGCCTCCATTTGTTTTCTTTTCTTGGTACCAGGAAGAGTCTGGAGTAAAATCCCTTTCCTTGCTCCATAGATGGTACCTTTTCCACAGCTCTCATTCTTAATAATTGAGATATTTGTTTTAGAGCTTCTGTCCTTTGAGTAGGTGGTAGGTTTGGCATTCCTCTCTTTCCTGGTAGAGTATGGAAATGGAACCTGTAACCTTGGTCTATAGTTTGCAAAATCCATTTTTCTCTTGTAATGCAGTGCCAGTTTCTTGAAAATAAGGTTAGCTTTCCGCCTAAGGGTGCTTCTAGTTGTTCCCTGGTAGGCGGTGCCACCGCCAAGTCACTGTGATTGAGTTGTTGTAGTGGTGGTGGCTGTATCCGTGCCTCGTTGGTTGTTACCCTGCCACTGGCAACCCCTGTAGGCACCCCTGGATTGGTTTCTGCCTCTAGAGCGCCTATTCCTGCCTCTTTGTGCCTTAGAGGAGTCCGGAAAGGACCAATTCTTGGAGGGCCAGTTCCTGCTAAACCTTGGAGGTTGAACTTGTAAGAAATCTTTCACTGTTTGCACAGATTTTGCTTTCTCTTCCATCTTTTTTAGTACCTGCTGTGCAGGGGAACCAAATAAATTGACCTTGTCCATAGGTGCATCCAAAAGCTTAGATTTGACATGGTCTGGTAATGCCTGTTCTTTCAACCATGCATGCCTTCTGATAACTGTGCCAGTCATGGCTGATCTAAAGGAAGCCTCCAGTGAATCATAGCCACATTTTAAAGAATGGTTACTAACCTGCTGTATGTTATGTACCATTTCTTGAACATACTTTTTATCTAAAGATTCTTCAGAGGACAGCTTTTAGTCAACTGGTCAAGCATAAACTCTTGATATTGAATCATATGAAATTGGCAGTTCAAAGCTCTAGCTGACAAAGTAGCAGAGGTGTAAACTTTTTTACCCCATCTCTCTAAGGACCTGGATTCCCTTTCAGAGGGGAGGGGGTTTTTAGAAGAAGTAGCTGCTACAGCTTTAGGACCCTGGGAGATAGTCTCTGGATCTGCAAAAGGAGCCTTATATAAGTGGTTATGAGTGTCCGGGACCCTGTAGTACCTATCGGGCTTAGCAGGAGCCGGAGGTAAAGAATCAGGAGCAGTGCAAGCATCATTAAATGCATCATCAACAGAAAGAACTGGAGGTATAGCTAAAGGCCTATGCTGTGGCAAATGTAGAAAGGTCCTAAGCCTTTTTCTAGAGTCTGAGAAATCTTGGCCCTGCCACTGAAATTGTTCCCTCATAGCATGCAAGGTTTCCCCAAAGGAAAATTCCTCAGGAGGAGAGGCTGAAGGGATGGACTCCTCAGCATCAGAGTCTTCGTAAGGAGAATAAGAAGCCTCAGGAGGGTCTGTATGTTCTGAGTCATCAGAGGAATCATCTGTGGATACTGGCTCAGGGGGCTCTGCTCTAGGCCTCTTTTCTGGAGGAGGGAGAGAGGCCCTGTCTGGATGAGGCTGGGCTCCACGAATTAAAGAGATGAGATCCTCAGCCAAAGAAAGCATATGGGAGCTGGTGCTGGGCCTGTGAGAGGGGGCTTGGCAGGCACAGGTTTTGATGCTTTGGCTGCTTTAGCCCTGGCAAAGGCCTTAATAGACATAGCTGGAGGAGGCCTAGCAGCTCCACGTGCAGGGGTTGAAATATCCAGGGGAATGGTGTCTGATAAATCCTGTGAAACCGCAACAGAAGGTTGGATTTCAGAAGCCGTTTCTACCAGGTTAGAAGAGGCCTCGGTAGAAGGCATGTTATCGGCTGAAGAAAGAACCGCTTGCTCGGTTTCGGCCGAAACCGAGACACTCGTGGTTTGCTTAACCGCGGTTTCGGCGAAAACCGCGGACCGCGAGTGTCGGTCCTTTTCTTTGCGTTTTTTGGTTATTTGCGTAGTCGGAGGATCCGACGGCATAATGTAGGCAAAATCGGAGCCGAAAAATCTGTTCAGCAAAGTCCGACCGACGTCTAAGCGTCCGTCGGTTAAAAGAAGCACAGGCTAGACAAGCTGCTACGTCGTGGTCTGGGCCTAAACAATGTATGCAATAGGAGTGGAAATCTTTATGAGGTATTTGTTTCCCACAAGATAAACAGTTATTAACTTTCTCTGACATCGGCTGAGGCAAGAAAGAGTCCCCAACGGGGTACTTAGCTTTATGGAAGTCTTCGAAGTAGTATTCGGTAGTAATCTCTGGATCTGACCGACCGGCACTTGCGAACAGCTTCTGCTTCGGGCGCCACGCGGCAAGAAAGACGGAGGAAAATGGCGTCGGCTGATGCCTTTATACCCGAATAACTGCCGCAATGACGTCGGGTGAAGTGCGACACCAGCCGAAGCCAGACCCAGACTTTGGAATCCGGCCGACCGAAGGGCTGCCTGACGACAGGACAACCCATTTGTAAAGACTACAGATGCATCCTTGAAGGACATCCCTGTAGTACCTTGTCAGGCTTAACTGGAGCTGGAGGTAGAGAGTCCGGGTTAAGGCAGGCCTCAGAGTAAACATCATCTAGGATGTCCAAGACAGGAGGTATAGCCAGAGGCCTGTGCTGGGTTAACAAAAGAAATTCCCTGAGCCTTTTCTTGGAATCTGAATAATCCTGGCCTTCCCAGTGGAAGTGTTCCCTTAAGGTATGCAAAGTTTCCCCAAATGAGTAATCCTCAGGGGGGGATACAGAAGGAATAGACTCCTCTGCATCAGAGTCTTCAAAAGGGGAGTAAGACTGTTCCTGATCATCACAGTGTTCTGAAATAATGGAGCCCTGATCAGAGGAGGGGGAATCTTCCTCCACTCTGGGCCTTTTGTCCGGAGGTGGCCGAGAACCTCTGATTAGAGTAATTAAATCCTCAGCCATTTTAAGCATCTGTTTCTTAGGCATGGGGCCTGGAGATGGGCCCTGTGTAGCTGGTCTCTTAGAGTGCATGGATGCTTTAGACTTGGTGAAAGCCTTGATGGAGAAAGAAGAGGAAGGTCTGAAGACACCTTGAGTGGAGGTGGACCTGCCACATTCTGTGTTTCAACGTCAAGAGTGGCGTCGGTATCTGTAGTCGGGGTGTGGGCCGAGGAGCCTGCGACCTCGGGTACAGGAGACACCGCCAAAGATGTCTCGTCGGTAATCAGGGGCTGCGTAGGTGCCTCGCTGAGAACCGGACCATGTGGAATCGGTGGCGTGGTGTCGGTAGAGGCCGCGGACCTAGAGTGTCGGTCCTTGTCTTTGCATTTTTTAGACAAAACCGGAGTCGGAGTATCCGACGACATAGTATAGTTAAATGCTTTCCCAAAAAAATGCTGGGCTTAACTCCCGACGCTTAATAGTGCGTTTGTTGAATGTAGCACAAAAATGACAGACCGAGACGTCGTGGTCTGGGCCTAAGCAAGGAATACAGAGGGAATGGAAATCCTTATGCGGTATTTGCTTCCCACAAGAAATACAACTATTAACTTTGTCTGACATCGGTCTGAGGCAAGAAAATTTTCCCCAACGGGGTACTTAGCTTTTAAGAAGACTTCGGTTTCCAAATTTTCGTAATCTCAGGAGCTGGCCGACCGGCACTTGCGAACTGCTTCTGCTTTGGGCACCACGCGGCAAGAAAGACTGAAGAAAATGGCGTCGGCTGGTTCTTTTATACCCCTGTCACACTGACGTCAGGGAAGAAGCGACGACAACCGACGCCGGACCTAGACTTTGGAATTCGGCCGACCGAGGACCTGCCTGACGGCAGGAGAACCCATCTGTTATGACTGCAGCTGTATGCACGATAAACATCTGTCACTGCACTGAGAGATCCTTGCAGAATCAATTTCCTGTAACCCTGCAAGTATTCCACCCAAGGATGAAGTCAGGCTCCAAGGGGCTGGGCAAGCTCTGATAACTTCGGAGTCAAATCTGGACCCCCGGATTCAGGACGGACACTTTGAAAGAGTCCTCCAGCTCTGAAAGGTTTAGAGCCTGATGACTCAAGGAAGTAACTAGAGTTGAAGTATGAACTGTCTTCAGATCCAAAGAAGACACCCTTAAGAATCTCGGATCCAAAAGCCCCAAATCAGAAGGTTGGAAAAGGGAAGAAGAAACCAAAAGGGAAGTAGTCACATGCAGGCTCACAGATTTGATGGGAGACATAGGCAGGAGTACCCCCATCTGGATCTGAGCTCTGAGGAATTTCCTCATAGCCAAGCAAACCAGAGGCACCTCGAAACAGATAAAGACAAGAAAAACCAGAAGGTACTGAGGTCTGAGCCCCAAGTCCTGAAAAAACACATCCACAGCAAACGGAAAAACCAAGTACGGTGAAAGAAAACCAGAAACTTGATGGAGTTTAAGACTTTAATATACACAAAGTTGAGCACTTTTGTCCCTAATAACAAAAAGTACTTCATCAGAACAACAAACACTTCCTAAAGTGTATTTAAAAAGCAATGAAAATGTGTATATAAAAAGCAACGAAAATGTGCTACAAATTAACAGGCTAACACAATGCTCAACAAAAAATGAAAGTGAAAGTTGAACTCAAGTGTATAAAAACATGGTTTAAAAAGCAGATGCATTACAAAATACAACTCTTACACTGGCCAATATTTGAAACACTAGGCACTAACAAAATTATAACTTAGCTGCTGTTAATTTTAATACACCATTGATGGAAACCATGCCATTTAGTCCAAGCAGCATTTAATCTTAACTGCCACTCTCTCAATACTCTAAAGTACCTTCCCAAGCCCCCCTTGGGTTTTGTAAAACTTGTTCTAAAACAAAAAAACAAACTTTCTATTACTTGTACATGCAAGTTTATATTTGTACAATGCATTGCTCTCTTGTCGAGTTTGAATTTCATAGTAATGTTCATACATTTAATAACCCTTTCAGTTTTACCTATATAAAATGAGTGGCAGTAATCACAAACCAGACAAATAGATAACTCCCGTTGTATTACAATCACAAGTCTTACTCAGCCTAAATAATTGCGGAATAGCAGTAAACTTTAAAACTTCACTCACAAAAATGCATTTGCACTGGCAGTAAGATCCGCACTTTAGCACATCCTTATTTATCTTGGCACCATTAATTATTCTGCTGTTAAACACCACTGTTTACATTTAAGAGACATGAATTTAAAAGAAAAATTAGAAAGTGGGGGATTGCACCTACTCTAGCTGTTACACTGGGGTCGCTAGTTTAAAGCTTCCAATTACTCATTACAATATTTTAATGGCATTAGAAGCACTGTTGAATATAATTACCACAGAATTTTCATAGTAATGAAAGCAGCACAAAAAAAATAGCCATTACATCCGCCAAGAATTGGAGCAAGAACACTGTCTTTTTGATACCACTTCAGTTTTGATTTCTTCCAGCAATCCCAAAGGATAACCTTTATTGACAAACATTTCAACCAAAGTATTGACTTCTTCCAAACATCATACATCATCTGAAACTATTCTAGAAATTATCACCATCTGGCCTTTTACTAGGCTCCTTTTTTGAAAAGGTGGATGGTTACTAGAATAGTGTAAGACGTTACTGAAATAAGTTGGTTTCCTGTAAAGCTGGGATTTGAACTGGCAAGTTTCAAAATCCTTATGTAGGATCACATCTAGATAATTAATATAACTCAATGAATAGGTATAAGCAAACTTAAGAAAGCCTATAGTACAATTAAAAAAGATACAAAGTCACAAAGTTTAGTTTCATCACCCTTCTGTATCAAAAACATGTCATCAAGGAAGCGTATGCAAGTAGCAACTTCACTTATAAACTGAGAGCCAAGAATATACTGCTGTTCCCAATGCCAGAATACTATACTGGCATATAAAGGGGCACATGCTGTATCCATTGCTACGCCTGTTCTTTGCTGACGGTACTCTCCCTCAAAGTAGAGAAAAGTATTCTCCATAGGTTCACAGGTTGGTACTAGGCTATCGACCCTAGGGCCTAGACAAGCCTAGCCATACCAATTCCCTGGCTATTTCTTCCCACAGTATTTACATCCCTGGACCCCTGTCTAGCAGGGTGACTGACGTGATCCCCGGGGTGAATTTCCCATCTCCCATCCGATCATCAAGGTTCCTTTTGTACAGGGCCAAAGAGGTGCTCTGCTTGACATATATGGGCAGTCTATTCCAGAGTCTGGTGTGTCTCTGGGTCAGGAACCTATCCCTCCAGCATGTTTTGCTCATTGTGATGACAAGGTTTAGATCCCTGGAGCATGTGTCTCTGAGGGATTGGGATTTCTTTAAGTGTAGGATGTCCAACAGCTTTGGGTTTGACATGGCCTTGTATGTTAAGCACAGATTGCCTCTGAGTAGACGATATGCCACAGAATATAGCTGGAGGTTTTTTTAGACAGTCAGCATAGGGCATCTGTTTTAGGCCGGTGATTCTTTTAGTGAGGTATTTCTGCTGCCTTTCCAGTTGTTGCAGATGTCTTGAGAGGTACATACCAAATGGGGTGTTGTATTCTATAATGGGTCTAATGAGGGATGACTTACAGTGGGACAATGACCTCCTTTTTTCTGGATGCAAAGCCTTTAGTGATGAGGTGTGCCACATAGAAGGATTTCCTGACTGTTGCAGTGATGTGGTTATCGAAGGTGAAACCACTGTCCACCTGTGTCCGTAAGTCTCTTACCACACTTTTGGTGTTTAGTGTACTGCCATCTATGTGGTAATTCACGGGTACATGTTTTTTCCCAAAGGGGATAACTATACATTTCTTGACATGGAGCTTGAGCCCATGGCTCTGGCACCAAGCATCTGTTTCTGTAAGGCCTTTTTGTAGAAGATCCACATCATTTGGGAATCTAATAATGACTCCCAGTTTGCAGTCATCTGCGAACTTTGTTAGCCAGAGTCCCTTAGTGTTGGCCTGTACTTCAGAGAAGTAGATGCCAAACAAGAGCAGTCCCAGGACTGAACCCTGAGGTACTCCACTTGTCTGGAGCTGGATTTGGAGTTGGTTACTTTTACAGTGTGGTTTCTGTCAGTAAGCCAGTTGGCAACCCATCGAGTGATGTAGGGATTAATGCACAGCTTAGTAAGTTTATCTACGATTCCAGAGAGGGGGATGGTGTCGAAGGCATTGGCGAGGTCCAGATAGGCTGTGTGGACGACCTTACCCTTGTCCACGGCTCTGGAGACTGATTTGAAGAAGTCAATCATTTTCAGGAGACAAGATCGGCCCTTCACGAACCCGAACTGTGTGGGGTCTAGTGTTTGAAGGTTGCCAAAGTCTTTCTTTATAAGTTCCATGATAATACGTTCCATGGCCTTGCAGATTAGGCTCGTCAGACCAATGGGGCGGTAGTCACCGGGATCCAAGGTGGATCCCCCCTTGTGGAGTGGGATAACTGTAGCTGTGCGCCACTTAGTGGGCATAAAGCCTGAGGTGAGGCTATGATTAAACATGACACTTAGCTGAGGTGCCAGTTCATTTTGTAGTTCATGTAGTACACAGCCTGGGATGCAGTCTGGTCCCATGGATGCTGTATTCTTAGCTTTGGAGGGTGCGTTTTTTACCTGAGCAGCCATTATTACCGGAATTTGACAATCTTTTGGTATTGAGAGGGGCCCTTTAGGGTGTGAGAGGGGGGTGAAGTTTGCACTGAATCGGTCTGCCAGGACATTGGCAATATCCTTGGGATCAGTATATTTAATGCCATTCTGTTGTAGCTCAGAGCAGATCTGAGCATTGCCATTTAGATTCGTGACATAGTTATAGAATGCCCTGTGGATGTCTTTGGAATCTTTGGCAATTTTATTTTCATAACTAGCTTTGGAGGATGTTATGAGGGATCTCAACTTCTTACTGAGGCTGGTAAGGGAGTTCTTTGCATCCTGGGATTTTCCTCTTTTCTGCAACAGTTTCTTCCTTTTGTTGTAAAGTTTGTTTATGGCACTATCTGCAGGAGTTCAACTAACATGTAGATCTCTGTATTGTTTAAGATTTTACTACATAGATACTCCCCTCGAAACTACTCAATGCCAATGCAGTATGGGATACAAGAAAATAAATCAATAACATTGATGATAACTAAGAACCAATCATGATTATAAAATTCATTCTTCATGTGTTCCAAAAAATCCCATCAGTCATTAAGTATATACGGAAAACTTTAGAAAATGTTTCAAGGTTCCATCAATAAACACTAAGCAGTGGGTTACTGATCCTGTACTGAATACAATAGGTCTTAAAGGGGGAATTGTGTATGCTTTTATGCATCTTTGGTATCCAAAAGATAGCAGGTATCAAAATTGTGTATATTAAACTTTTAAATTACAGAGTCTGTATATTTCTTTCACCCTCATTGGTTGCTCCATTTGCTGTGGATGTGTTTTTGGGCACTTAGGGCTCGGACCTCAGTACCTTCTAGTTTTGAATTTCCTTATCATCCTATCCACTTCAGCCTTGGATGAACTTCTGGAAGACCAGAGAGAAAGAAAAGTTGTGTAAAATCTTACCATAACTATAGATGTCCTTCTCTTCCATGTTGCAGTATTGTACAGGTGGGTTTACTCCTCTTGCTTCACGTATGTCCGGTCAGTATGCAAAAGTTTTCAGTCCCTCTGTGGTGCGTTGGACCTCTGACATGGCTGTTGGAACGTGGGCCCTAAAAGTGACATCTGCATGTACCAGCCCTCAGAACTGAAATCCCCAGTCGAAGCCAGTCCTAGGACAGGCAATGCCAGTCCTGAGCCATCCAGAAAGGGAAATGCAATGTAACAGGAGGGGGAATGAGGATAGGAAGGAATACTGCAACATGGAAGAGAAGGACATCTATGGTTATGGTAAGATTTTACACAACTTTTCTATGTCGTTCTATTCCAATGTTGCAGTATTTTACATGTGGGTGACTGCCAAAACTCACTGAGTGGGGAGGAGGTCTAGAGGCTGTTTCCAGTAATTCGTGAAGGATAGCCCTGGCAAATCCCACCCTGGCTCTAGAAATATGGTCTAGTTTGTAATGCTTGGTGAAGGTATGTACTGATGACCAAATGGCTGCTTCCAAAATAAAAGAGGTGTCCAGGCCTTTGAAGAAGGCTCCTGAGGAGGTCATAGCCCTGGTGGAGTGTGCCTTGACACTGCCTTGCAAAGATTTTCCATGGTATTGGTAGCAGAAGGTGACGGATTTTGAAATCCATACTGAGATAGTCTGTTTGGATGCTGCCTTTTCCAAGGCTCTGGGATGAAAGGAGACAAAAAGTCGGTCTGTCTGTCTGACATACCTGGTTTTATGCAGGTAAAACCCGAGTTGTCTATGAACATCCAGGGAGTGATGCACTCTCTCACTGTCCCCCTGTGTGTTAGGGAAAAAGGTAGGTAGATGGATGGCCTGATTCAGGGACAGGTCATTCACCACCTTGGGCATGAAGGAAGGGTTAAGTTCTAAGAGTAACTCTGTCATTGTGGAAAACTAAGAAGGGTGGGATGGCCATAAGGGCTTGTAGCTCTCAGACCCTGCTGGCTGATGTTAAGGCCATGAGTAGTAGTTTTCCATGTACAATGTTTTAGAGAGGTTTTGTCTGGCTCAAATGGAGGAAGCATAAGCTTTTCCAAAACATAGTTAAGGTCCCATGGTGGAGGGAATGGTTTTCTGGGAGGTCTGAGGTGAAGCAACCCTTTGAGAAAGCTTAGCAGGGAGGCTGGATGCTAAGGGGGGGGGGGGGTCCAGAGAAAGGTGTGTTGAAATAGCAGACATGTGAGCCTTAATGGAAGAATAAGCTAAGCCTGATTACAGCAGTTCACACAGGTAAGAAAGGACTAAAGGAATCTCGCTCACAAGTGGGTCCAACTGTCTATTGTGACACCATATAGTGAACCTTTTTCTCTTAGAAAGGTAGTATTTTTTGGTATTTGGTTTCCTGGCCTCTGCAGGACATTTAGCAAGTCCTTATCATAAAAATGCCTGAAAAGGATCAGAATCCTATCAGCCACAGGATGAGATGAAGCAGCTGCCCTGTGGGTGTATCTGGGATCCATTGTGCTGTGTGGGAAGGTCCACTCTGAGGGGCAACTTGTGGTGATTGCCCTTAGACAGTTGTAGAAGAAGGGGGAATCAGTGCTGTCTTGGCCAATATGGAGTCACCAACAAGATTTCTGGTTTGTCCTGTTGAATTTTCAGCAGGACCCTCTGAATTAGTGGGAAGGGGGGAAATACATATAGAAACTTCCCCTTCCATGAAACTGAAAAGGCATCTGTTGTCAGTGCCTGTGGGTCTGGTATCCTGGTGCAAAAACCAGGAAGTTGCCTGTTGATGGAGGGGGCAAACGGGTCTATTTGAGGAATACCCCACTGGTGGACCAAATCCAGTAAAGACATCCCTGTGAAGCATCCATTCGTGGCTATTTGTGATGGTTCTACTGAAATAATCTGCCTGGGAGTTGAGAAGAGAGGGGATGTAGACTGCCTTGCAGAGTCACTCCCTGTGAGGTGGCCAGTTCCCATACTAGAAGAGCTATTCTGCAAAGGAGATATGACACTGTCCATCCCTGTTTGTTGAGGTACCACAGAACAGTGGTGTTGTCTGTGAAAATCTTCAGAGGCCCCTGTTGGAGATAGGGTAGTAAGGCTTGAAGAGCCAGAAGAATTGCCCTCATCTCTCGAAGCTTGATGTGCTCTCGTTTGTGTGGCTGTGGCCATAGGGCCTGCACTTTTTGATGGCCCAGAGTTGCTCCCCAGCCCAAATCTGAGGCATCTGTATGCATGACCTGCGTGGGCAGAGGTGGTTAGAGAGGAAGACCTGGGTTGTGGGTCACTTGTGCCAGCCACCACTGGATTTCTAGTTTGAGGCAGGGGAGGAGGGGGATCTTGTACTCGAGAGGGTGGGAGTGTTGTGTCCAGATTGACCGGAGACACCACTCATATGCAGTATTGCAACTGGTAGCATAGGGATAGTGGCTGCCATGTAGCCCAGGTGCCTGAGGTATGGCGTTGCTGTCAATTCTGTGTCTTGGAGGACCGGACGCAAATGTTCCATCAGGGTTTCCACCTTGGTAGGTGGAAGAAAGGCTTTCATGAGTTCTGTGCGAATTCTACACCCAAGGAAGACAATGTCTTGAGTGGGCTCCAGGTGGGATTTTGACAAATTTATCTGGAATCCCAGGGATTGTAAGAGGGACACAACAAAATTATTGTGTAAAAGGAGGGTCTCTTTGTTGCCTGCCTGAATCAGCAGGTCATCCAGGTAAGGGAATATGTGTATTCCCCTTTGTCCTGCAGTAAGCAATAACTGGAGCCAAGCATTTGGTGAAGACTCTGGGTGTGGTAGAAAGCCCAAAGGGCAAGGCAGAGAAAAAAGTGAGAATGGCCCACCAAGAACCTCAGGTATTTCCTGTAAGTGGGTCTTATGGGGATGTGAAGGTAAGCATCCTTTACATCTAGGGTAGCCATGAACCCTTGAGGGAGGAGGAGGAGGAGGAGGAATAGGGTAGGAAGAGTCAACATCCTGAAGAATTGGACCTATATGAATAGACTGAGATGGGATAGGTCTAAAATAGACCCTCAAAGGTCTGTCCCTTATGGGGAGCAGAAAAATTCTGGAGTAGAAACCTCTTCCTTTTCCTACAGTAGGCACTGGTTCTACGGTGCCCTGAGCCAGCAGAGCTTGCAACACAGATTGCAGAAGGTGCAGTTGTCGTGATGGAAGTTGTGAGGTGCCTTTTCTTTTTGGCGGGTTGAGTCAGAGCATGAAGTAACCTTTTTGAAGAACTGTCAGGACCCATTTGTCTGATGTGATGGGAGTTCACACAGGGAAGCAGTGAGTGAGATGGGCTGGCAAAGGTAGAGAGGGAGGGGGTGGAGAAGCCAAGGTTGGCAGGTAGTCAGATGCTACCTGCCCTATAATGAAAGGGCGGCCTCTGGCTAGAGGGGGGAGAGGCTCTAGCTGGAGGTGGTTGTTTCCTTGTAGGCCTTCTATACCTACTGAAATTAGCAGGATGGGAATACTTCCTTATGAACTGAGTTCTTGCTGGGTAGTTTCTTTGAAACTTTGGTATTGGGTAAACCAGCAGGTGTTTTAGGTCCTGCATTTCTTTCCCTTTCTGCTGAAGTGACTTAAAGAGGTCAGCCAGTTTAGCTCCAAACAATGCTGTACTGTCCAGGGGGGCATCAATAAGCTTTGACTTAACGTCTTCAGGAAGTAGCTGCAAACATAACCATGAATATCTGCTTAATGCAGACGCTGATGCTACAGACATAGCTGAGGCTTCTGCAGCATCATAACTGCACTTGATTGAGTGCCTGGTAACCTGGGAGGTAAGGGCCAGAAGGGAAGTCAGTGAGGCTTTGGCAGCACAGTCTGGGATATCTGCCAATCCATGAAATAAATTAACAAAAAGCTGAAAACCACAAATAAAATCAAAATGAAAAACAACCCACAACAGTGGTGAAACACAGCATTAAACTTCATTGAAACACACTAATAAAAATGAATATGCACTTTCGCCCTGTTCTTTCATGGGATTCTGATGAAGCCCATGAAAGAACAGGGCAAAAGCGCTTAGTCATTTTATTAGTGTGGTTCAATAAAGTTTAACGCTCGGTTTTGCAACTGTCGTGGTCTGTTTTTTATTTTGATTTTATTTGTGGATATCTGCCAATTCCTTGGTGGTTTTATCCAGGAGGAATAAAGCGTACTTAGTCATGTGGGTTTGGTAATTTGTGGCTCTGAAGGACAAGGTAGAAGGGGTGTAATTTTTTTTACCCAGATATTCCATAATTTTGCTGTCTTTATCAGCAGGGAATATGGCAGTCGTGGGTAAGAGCTTAGAAGCCTTGTCTGTAGAGATGGAGATAGTGGCTGATCTGCAGGAGGGCACTTAAGGAGGTGCTTGGCAGTCTCAGAGACTTTATAAAGTCTACCTGGCTTGTGAGGGGCAGGAGGTTGAGAGTCTGGATTTAAGGATGATGTGAAGGCATCCAGGATGGCAGGCAAGATTGGAGGAATGGCAGACGGGCTTGAGGAATCCATCTGAATGAGGTCATAATATCTTTTTTGAACCTCATTCATTTCAGAGGATTCCCACTTGAAATAGTCTTTCATTTTAGAGATGGTTTCTGAAAAGGTTAGATCCTCAACTGGGGAGTCAGGTTCGACAGATTCCTCCTCCAGGGATTCATACCCCAAGGAAGAAGAGATTTGGGATGAATAAGATAGCGAGTCATCAGAGGAAGAATCAGATACCTCTTCCTCTTCCCTAACAGTAGGGTCTGTGGGTTAAAGCCTAGGGCTCAACAGTGGAGGAGGGAAGCTAGCACTCCCTGCAGAAGAAGGGCGTTAGTTCATAAAGGCATTGAATAAACACTGACTGAAAGCCTGCCAGTCAGGCATGCTTTCAGAATGGGCAGAGGTGCTTCCTCTTTTCTATCCTTTTTTGGGGCCTAACTGGTGTCTGAAGGGTAGAAAGCCTAGAGTCTCTAAACTGTAAAGGATTGGGGGCATCTGACAGTCCCACGGAAATTGCTGACCCCCCCCCAGCAGATACTGACATCGATAAAGCCTCTAAGAACGTGCCTTCCACCCGGGACTGTGTGGCTTCTAAGGAGGTACCAGCTACATCCAAAACAGTGGTACTCGATTCCTCTAGCAGGCCAAGTTTGGCCACACGCTGAGGATCGGGAGGAAGAGGCGCAGTGGCAGTGGTAGATCATATGGTTTTGGCCTTCTTTTTCGGTGGTTCCAAAAGTAAGTTGGATGAAGCCTCCTTGCCTAATGTAATCTGCTTTAACCTAAAATTTTCTAGGTACAAGTTAAGCGCATGCAAATGACTATGTAGGGTTTTGGGCACAAACGCCTGGCAAATAGAGCAAGCCTTGTGGTTGTGTGACAGACCCAAACAGAAAAGGCACTGGTCGTGTGCGTTCTTATGAGGAATCTGCCGGCCGCACTTACACTTGCCTTTTCTGGATGACATGTACAGGCAATATAATAAGTAATAGGACTGAAAGGATCCACAATGGGGCAGTTATCTGATTTCTCAAATGTGATGACAGCAAGAGCTGCAACACCTGGCGTACGACTGGTGGCTGAGAAGTTTTGAGGGCTGGTGCGTGCAGACGTCACTTTTATGGCCCACGTTCCAACAGCCACGTCAGACGTCCGACACACCACAGAGGAACTGAAAACTTTTGCATGCTGGCTGGATGTACGCAAAGCAAGAGGAGTAAACCCACATGTAGAATAATGCAACATTGGAATAAAAGGACTTGAGGTCGTAGATGGAGTTCTAATATGTCTGTGGGGAGAAACTTCTAAAAATGGTGAAGGGAGCCAAACCATTATCAGATTCAGTACAGTAAGAGGTAATTGGATCCAAGGTGATTTAGATTTTGGAGCAGAAGGATCCCAAGTGGTTGGATCAGACTTATTTGACAATTTCACCAGTGGCTCTAAAGAAAAAGCCAAGCAGGAAGTGGAATCTGGAGATCTCTTTCGGGAATCTTTATCTTTTGGAGCTGAGTTGCTCTTCCATTTGTCAACCTTCTTAGGAGTGTGAGGAGAAGAAGAAGAAGGAGTAGCAGCAGCGGAAGGTTAATTTCTCCTGTCTATAAGTGCCCTAGAAATGAAAACAGTCCATACAGTACAATCTGCCTCTATATGGGCAGCACCAAATCAGTACATGCATTCCCTGTCAATATCCAATTTAGGGATTTTACACTCACAGGTGATTTATTTTTTTAAATAAATTAGGTTTAATTGGTCATACTGGCCTAAGCAGAAAAGCAAGGTTACAACAACAAAAAGCACTACTACTACTACTACTACTTTTATTTTTTTTTTTTGGCTTAAGGCTGAGGAGAGGAAAGGTTACCAACAATGGTAGAGAAGAAATACCCAAAAAACGGTAGAAAGAGAGAAGGAAAGCAAGGTACCAGCAATGGTACTAAAGAAAAATACCAAATTATCCATAATAATCAGAAAAGAAATTTACTTTGATAGGGAAGAAGGTAACAGAATCAGGAAAGACTAGTAGATGGTGAAAGAACTTTTAGGAAAAACTCACTAATCTAACCAAAGTTCACCAACAGTGCAAGAGTGAAAGGATCCGAGTCTGTAGCGTTGTGGCAGCAAACAAGCTCGGAGGTAAGTTAGGTGGGCAGGGCATTATGGTAAATGAAGGAGCTCAAGCATTTTGGAACCAAGGATCTGGTAGAAGCGCCTGAGTTGGATCACAGACCAATCAGTTGATGAATGAATGAAAACGACAACCATGAGATCACTATTTTAGTGGTTCAGCCTGAGAAATATTTAGAAGTCCTCTTAAATCCCTCACTAACATCAACTCCTCACAAGTTATTACTTTTAAGATCAGCAACCAGCTAAAACCCTGCAGCTAGATGAACATAGGTTTTTCAAAACTACCAACGTTCTCATAACTAGAATTATATATGCACTTCCACAATATCCAGCAAGAATATTGCCACCGTTTCAACTACCATAAGTAAAACATGCAGATTCAATAATTTACAACCAAGAAATGACCACCACGGCCTAACGCTGAAAACAGCTACACTGCTGCCAGTAACAGCCAAGGTCACTTTTTTTATCTACATTCAGTTGGCTCTCAATTATAATTCTGTGAATCACAGAACTCTAACAGTGAAACTACAGGAGAACTGCATTTAGCGAAGCTCAATGCTCTCCTTTTAAAATTGTTTACTTGCAGAGAAGCAAGCCCCCACCCACCCACCACATCTCCACACCCCTGCTACTCATGTATACACACTCCAAGACCCTCATATCTCACAGAAAGTAGAACATCCAAGATACTCAGATATCAGATTTTACATATTTATTTATAAGCATACTATTCATTTCTGCACAGTGTCGTCAGGCTGTTCTGGGACTTGCAGCTACGAGTCTTGGAACTTATAAACAAATTGCTTAAACCATTACAACTGCACAGCAATTAACAAATAAACTGTAAATTAAAATGTCCCATATTTTCAATGCAACATTAACGACCAACCAAAAAGCTTACTGGACAATCCCCAGTTTTGTCAAGTAGTAGGAGAAAAACATTTCAATAAATTAGTGGCAGCTAACTGGAATCATCTGTCCCAGAACATTAAAGCCAAAAAGACTAAATGGTTTTCAGGAAGCAATAGTTAGCCACTAGTGGCTAAACACAATTTTAACCATCTCTTTAAGTTAATTAATTAATCAAACTCAGCTCCATTCTGTTGATAAAATACTCAGGTGTGTAAATAAGTAAATACATATGTATTATATTCTTAATTAGTAATATTGGGGCTGGGTAAATGGGACCAAATTTACAAAATGATAACAATGCATATGTCAAAATGGGTAATGTGGACCAATTCTACAAAATTGCAACATGCAAGTCTGATGGCTGTTATTACCATCTTATGATTGTTTAGGATGAACAGCAACGGGGACCAATTGTACAAAAGTGTTATACTTTAGGTCAGAAGACTGTTTGGAGGCTCCAATTACAACATTTTAATTACAGATAATGTTACACACTGTATTGTTCAAAATTACTGTTCCCCTTCAAATTTGTTGAACTCCATACCAATTATTAACTCTACTGCTTTTCTGTGACAGCAGCACCAATTTATGAATCACTTCCAAATGACTTTAAACACTTGAACTACTACCCTAAATTCAAAAACATTTACAACTTAGCTTGTATACCCCAAAAACAAATACATCATTCCTTACTGCAGCTGATAAAGTATGCTTTTAAGCAATTATAGTTTCTCCAAGGGGAGCAGTTTTCTCTTGGAATGAATAAATTCTCCATAACTACTCCCAAAACCCTAAACTCTTCGAACTACACACT
Source organism: Protopterus annectens (assembly GCF_019279795.1). NCBI lineage: Eukaryota > Metazoa > Chordata > Ceratodontiformes > Protopteridae > Protopterus > Protopterus annectens. The sequence continues at coordinate 1,919,933,848 of NC_056731.1, forward strand.
TTGGCCAGCAATACATCCTCTCCAAATTCTACTCTCAATACATCAGCATAACTGTATCCTACTCCCACCCACCCCCATTCATCTCCTCCCTGCAAACCTAGCCCCACCCCTAGTCTTACCCACCTTTCTACTTAACTGATCTTCCTAACTTCTTGACCAATCTCTAACATTACATTCATAGTCAGTTTCTCTACTATATGTAAGTATATCTATTCCTCCAAATATATTCTCCTTCTATCTTATTAACAAAATTTTACACCAAATCATTATGATTACCACCCTAATTGTTTGTTTACCTTCTTGTAACTTTGGAACTTTGTCACTACATTGTAATCTATGTACCTCACCAATGGAGCTTTTCTACCTGGGCCTCCGCTGAAAACAGGCTTGCACCCAGTCAGACCATCCTGGTAAACTAACATAAAATAAAAATAAATAAACTCAGAGAATTTTTTTCTTCTTCCTCTACTTCTTGCTCCTGGAACTTGTAAATTACCTACATTTTATATTGTGTTACTTCCACCACATTTCAATGTAGCTTTTGTATATACTGCATTCTTGCCAAAGTGACTCGACTGCGAACACTTTACATGATGCAATTCTATATTTTTCTATACTGATACTAACTTCTTATTTCATGTGGATTTATTTTGTTTTGTACTGCATCCCAGGCTGAGCCTAAGAATAGTCCACCTAGATCAGCTCTCTGCCCAGGTTAACAAAATTTAAAGGCAATACATAAAATATATCTCTTCTTTGTTGTTATATGCATTAGCCTTACATTTAAATTGTGGTTAAGGACATTCACTGGACTAACCCATACATGAGGCTAGTAAAAATATATACACTTACACACACACACACACACACACACACACACATATATATATATATATATTTATATACACACACACACGTATATATATATATATATATATATATATATATATATATATATCTATGCACGTATATATAGAACTGAACTTCGTAACAATAAAAGCATTCAAAAAAAATAGTAAATCACACCAACAACTCTTGTAGAACTTTAGCACTTTCATCTTATTTATTATCAAGACTTCTTCAGAAAGACATGTTTCATAAGTATGAGCAACCATTTTCACTTTCTTTATATACATTAGTTCTAGCATGCCATTTAAATTAACAACAGTGCTAGAACTAAAGTGTGAACAAGCAGGGTGCTGTGTGCATTTTCATTAACATTACAATCGCAGTTACATAAGGTAAATTAGTCAAACAGTAATAGCCTTGTGGTGCCGTGTGCATACTAAAAGGGATTGTGTGCAAAAAGGGATCATGTGCAAAAAAGGGGATTGTGTGCAAAAAGGGACTGTGTGCAAAAAAAAAAAATTGGGGGGGGGGGGACCGGGAAGGATGACAGTCATGCTGTGATGATTCTACTATAAGCACGTAACTTATGAGTATTTGCCTCCATGGGTAAGTAAAGAAGGGAACGAAGGAAGGTGGAGGAGTCAGGTAGAGAGTCCTACTATGCTTTGGTATCGGTGTGTGTGTAGAGTAATGTGTGGGTATGCCACCTGATGGGGGAGTGGGAGGAATGTGGTGTGGACTTACTGTTGGAACTGTACCTCAGGGACGAGATCTCTCAAGACGAAAAAGACTTCATGCAGGTCATGACACCCAGCCTTGGGAAATTTTTTTGAATCCCCGAGGTTCACAAGAACCCTGAAAATCCACCTTTCTGCCATGTGGTATCGAACCGAAGGACAAAAACAGAAAAGATTTCACAATACGTGGACCACATCCTTAACCCCATTGTACAGAACAGCAAATACTACACCAAGGACTCCTGGGCTTTTCTAAATGACATCTTCAAACTAAGGCTGGATGGAGGGGAATATTTACTGGTCACCCTAGATGTAGAAGCACTCTACACAAACATCCCCCACGCCAAAGGACTGACCCTCACCAGACAGTACCTGAACAGGCACTCCAACCTAAGTGGGACTAAGATTAATACTGTATGCAGGTTAACAGAAGCAGTATTAAGAAATAACTTCTTTCAATTCAACGGGAAGATTTACCACTAACAGAAAGGGTTAGCCATGGGGTCCAAAATGGCCTCAGCATATGCAAACCTAGACCTCAGTGCCTGGGAAATGGATAAGGTTGAATCACTGCCCGGGTTCAACAACACCATAATGTACAGGCGTTATATTGATGATGTCTTTTTTGTCTGGAAGGGGGACAGACTTTCTCTGAGCAATTTTCTGGAAACCCTTTTCCAGAGTCTGGACTTCCTGACCCTCACAGTAGGACATATCGGAGCCACCACTCATTTCCTGGATATCCACCTCACTATAGACCCGGAAAGTGGACAGTTTGACTCCAACATCTACCGCAAGCCGACTTTCCGGAATAACTATCTAGAGTTCAGGAGCCAGCATCCCCATTTCATGAAAAAGAATATTGTAAAAGGACAATTCATCCGGTTATCCAGACTCATTTTTAGGGACGAGGTTTTCATCAAGGAAAGTTTTTACCTCAGAAACTTGTTCCTAGAAAGAAAATACCCAGAGTATCTAGTGGACAACCTGTTCCAAGAGATCATACAGCACAGACACTCCAGGTACCCACCAATCCTGCAAAAGGGATTCACAGCAAGGGCACAGAACGGACCGAACAAAAAGGACTGGGTGTTAAGTTTCCCCCTTCCAATTTCCACCGATATGTTTGGAATCAGAGGGGTTCTCACCAACAATTGGGACATCTTGGGAGGAGAAAAAGGTCTGACAAAGTTACTTGGGACATCCCCAAACTTCTGTTTCAAATGAACCTCTTCTTTTGGTGGTGCGTTTGAGAGGAATAAAAGCCCATCCCCACAGAGCGAAGTATCGACAGAACCTGGAATGTCTGACTGCGGCAAGTGTGTTGCCTGTGTACACATACGAAAAAACAACAACGTCACCTTCCCGCACTGCAACAGAACTGTCAGTCTACATGGCCACTATGACTGCAACACAAAAAATGTAGTCTACTGTGCTTTCTGCGAACACTGTGGGAATTTCTATATCGGCAAAACGAACAGGAAGCTGAGTAGACGTATTATAGAACACACTGCAGCAATACACAAACAGGACAG